>NC_084525.1:7775000-8149899 GCF_024500275.1 Phycodurus eques | reverse complement strand
CATTTATACCTCAGAGTAAATTTGTCATACATGAATTTTGTAGTTTAAACATCGTAATCATCTGAATCAGGAAACAAATCAGTTAAAGCAAAATCATCATCATCATCATCATTATCTTTATCATCAAACAGTAATGGATACATCATCTCCATACGGTTCTCCATGGGGTTATGGCTGTGGTGATTAATTTACTGATTAAAGCCCGAATGCATGGGATACAACAACATCCACAAAATGTCAGAATGGCTGCAAAAAACAGCAATTGATATCAATATTGGTGAAATTAGGGTTTTATATTTACCAAAAACGTCCATCCAGCTGTCCCACAAGGAGTGTTGATTGAGGGTCCGTAGACCATCGATGGCTCTGGTCAAGCTGCCATCTGAAGCAGTATTGTTTGTTCTCCAAACATACCGCAAACACCTCCCTCTCTTGCGAGGAGTGTGTCGACAGCTATGCGGTTTTGGAACGTCCTTGAAGAGGTAGCTTTGAGCTGCTCATGCACAGCTTCCAACCCACTCTGAGTCCAATTTCCTAATCTCTGTACATTGAAGTGGATATAGTTTATCCCATCAACATTTTTATTAATCGTACACCACCAGCATATGAAGTCCTCCTGCAACTTGGTCAGCTAATTTGTATTGATTAGGAACCCCATGAGGAACACCTATGGCGTTGATGTATATTTTATGTTGGATAATTTTGCCTCTGCCAGGATAAATCTATTTTTTGTCTATGTTCTAGATTGGACAAAAACATTGGTGCCCTTTTCATTAAATCTTGAACAGGGATAGGGTATACTGACACATGCAATATCAAAGTGACAATAGCACACAATCCAGATATATCTTTAGGTAATCTATCAAACAGTCTATCATCTCCGCACCACCACCAGATGTCGCTCCGTGATACTGGCATAAAATTTGGTCCGACTTTTAAGGTTACTTTACACTGTGTGTCATTCAGTGGTCCTAATTTTTTGCCTTTACTAATCATGTTTATACAAGTGAAATTATTTGGTGCTACTAGAGTAGAAAACATCGGTTTGTTTTTATCTGCTTCTGTTACGGGATATATACGATCCCATGATTTACATCCCTTAGTTGGTACAGTAGCGTTCATTAATGGAATAATACAATTTTGTGATAATTGTGCCGGAACTATTCGCAACAAAGGCCTTGGACCCATGCAAACCACACAATCTTTTTTTGCTACATTTGCTGCTTGTTCCACCAATAGTAACCAATTGTTATTTTGTCCTGAAACTCCTGTGACTACAAGGAACCAATCATCAGTAGTTATTTTGTTAACCATTAACATGTGTCCACCTTTCTTTGAAGTTTTTAATGGCATTTCTGGTTTAACGCGGTTCCCATAACACAATGCTACTTGGAAGTGGGGATCTTTTCCGCCAGTATATGCCCACAAACTCACCATCAAACACATTGGGTGACTCGACTTGTATGTCAATATTAAATTATGGGTCGTTTTGCTTAAGTTAAACTTCTTTCTATGTTCTTTTGCTGCTTTTAATGACCAATTGGACCAATCATAACCTGTTTCACCAATGAGGTATTCCCATCCAAAGCCTATAGATGCATACCAGTCATATTTATCTCCCCAATTCTGCCCATTCTCTTGAGCTTCATTGGTGAGAGCCGCATATGGAATTATGATTAAAGTATCTTGATTTCGGGGGGCACAAAATATTAACCTGTTTTGCCGCATTTGGAAGCTATTCCCACAGTTCTGATCATCAACTGTACTCCTTTTGGTACGAGTTAATGATTCAACATTTTTTTTTATTGGTTGGTCATATTGGTCCAGTTGGTAGGTAATTTCCTATCTAAAAAATGCGTTGTATCGTTTAGTGTGGGACTTCCCACGTACCACATAAACAAAACCAACACTATAGTAACCAAAGTTGCTGCGTAACAGCTTATCGAATCTCGTAACCAACGTGGGTGTGCCATTCTGCTGAGTTCTCACTAAACGGGTTGGTGTCTTTTTTCTTCACTGACCAGCAAGCGTTTTCAGAATCTACACATCTGCTCCCGCTCCGTTATCAGACTTTTGCTCACCTTCCCTATTTGAGTACTCAGCTGAAATGACCCTTTTACAGTGTGTTAAATGAACCCACGTATTTCTTTCTGCTATTTTTAGGGCTGTTGGAGTTGTCAATAACACTTGATACGGTCCTTCCCACTTCGGTGAATGCCAGTGCTTCTTTTTGATGCTTCGAATTAGGACCCAGTCTCCCGGTCCAACCAACTTGGTTTCCTGCTGGGAAACATGTTTACTTTCAGCAGATACTTTTAAATCATTTTGTTTCTCTAACAACTTTCTCATGTAATCAGCTAAGTTTGTTTCGTCATCAAGTTCCCATTTTTGTTTAAACAACGGAAGTCTATAAGGTCTTCCAAACAATGTTTCGTAAGGTGTTAAACCTGTGGTACTTGTAATGTTGATGTACATTTTAACGAGGTCCAGACACTGTGTCCATGACCTTCCTGTCTCTTCCATACATTTTTTCAATCTATTTTTTATTGTCCCATTCATTCTTTCCACGAGACCTGCACTCTGAGGGTGGTAAGCACAATGGTTTTTCAAATTAATGTGGAACATGGTTCCTATTTTTTTGATTATTTGATTTACAAAATGAGTCCCATTATCGCTGTGAATGGTTTCAGGTATGCCATATCTTGGAATGATGTCTTTACATAGTGCTTTTGCCACCGTCAGAGCATCAGGTGATTTTGTTGGGAATAATTCGATCCATTTAGAAAATGCATCTATGATAACCAAACAGTATTTCTTTCCTTCACTTTGATTTAATTCTATATAATCCATGTGAATGCGTTGGAAGGGGTATGTAGGCACTGGAAATTGACCTCTAGTAGGTCGTAATTGCCCTTGAGGATTATGTCGTGCACAGATCATGCATGCTCTACAATAATTCTTTGCATATAAATTGAAACCATAGGTTGTAAAGTGTCGATGTATCTGTGCCACCATCCCTCCTGTTGAGACATGTGACACACCATGGCTCAATATAGCAGCCCATTTGAATAGGTTCTTTGGAAGTATTTGTTTCCCTTCTGTGCTAATATAAATATCATTTTGTAGCCTTGAACCTCGTTTTTCCCAATAATTGCGTTCTTGTTGTGGACTCTGTTGTTGCATATCTTTTAGTGTTTGGTCATCTAAGGTCTGTTGCTCAATATTTTTTATTAAACCCAAAAATGGTTTATAGGCTGCCTTTTTCGCGGTTTTGTCCGCAAATGCATTCCCTCGAGAAATTTTGTCAGTGCCAGATGTATGTGCAACACATTTGCAAATTGCCACTTTTCGTGGATGCTGCACTGCCTGTAACAATTGTTTAAGTAATTCAGCATGCGTTACTGGTTTCCCTGTTGATGTAATCATTCCTCTGTTATCCCAATATTGTGCAAAAACATGAACTGTGGAATACGCATATTGGCTATCAGTATAGATTGTAACATCCTTGTTTATCATCATTTTGCATGCTTCGGTTAATGCTACTAATTCAGCAGCTTGGGCAGAGTAGTGTGACGGTAGCGACTCAGCGATCCTCTTGTACATTTGGATTTGCCACCTCAATCATCGGATATAAATCCATGTCCCCCTCGTTTGAGGTTGTATTTGCCATTTTGGGAACGGGAGAAAATGTTTCCCCCATATTTTTAGACCAATGCATTTGTACTCCTCCTGATCGTAAAACTCGATGAGTTTCTGATTCACAAGTTGGAGGATGCTCATGAGGTGGCAAAACCGGGTACAAGGGCGCTGATGCTTGTGTCTCATCATTTTTTTCACTTAGTTTTTCAACTATCTTTGTTTTAACATTTCTTATCTTTAGTCCTGTCTCGTCATCTTCCTGTCTTTGGAACAATATATTTTTATCCTTTTCTGTTTGTTCTTTTAGTTCATCTGTTAAGTTTTTCTTTTTCTCTTCTTCCTTTTCTCTTTTAGACGCCATATTTAGCCAAAAAAGTAAGTCGTCAAATCCATCTTTTCCCATTTGTGATATATTATTATTGTGCCGTTCCTTTATTTTGTTTCGAAGTTGAACTAATTTTCTCGAATTCAGCTGGCCAGCGAAACTGTATTTGGTTATCCACGTGTTTAAATGTTTTATTTTGGAAGGGTTTTGTAGTTGTACATATTTCCAATCTTTACACGTCAGGCTTTCTGTTGGATTCGTTTTACTGTTATTGTTTCCCATTTTTGTGAATTTGGAAGTCAGTTTATTTGCACCTAGAGTGACCTAATACTGACTTTATTCAAAATATGACTGGGTGACAATGAATGTCTGAGTTCTGGTAAACCTCAACCTTCTACCCCAAATGGGGCGGAGGTTTCTTGCCTCTGCTTCCAAACTCAGTTGTCACTTACAATCCAGTCTCTTACATCCAAACTTTTACACACACACACACACGATATTAGTAACGTTTTAACAAACACACGAAAACATGGAAACACGGAAACACGAAGGCACGGAATTTTAAGTACGTCTAGGACTCCGCCGTCCTTTATTTTTTTATTATTTTTTTTTATTTTAACACGGATTTCAGCACGTATAGGACTCTAATTTGTCCAGTAAAATAATTCCTGCCGCGACTTTTGCTTCATTGTCTGAGTACAGACAGATGATTCCTGCTGAGTCATCTTCTTGAAGGCGAGACATCTTTCTTTCTAAACATTGTCCATAATACTAATGCAAGCTAAGCAAATAAATGATAACTTCTACAATATATCTAACACTAACTATAACACAAAAACCTTTAAGAAACAGGTGGAAATCAAATCTTTCTTCAGTGCTAGGCACATTGATGAACCTCTTGATGCCTCCATTCTCCACTTTGACCAACAGTTTCTGCAAATTGTACAAAGCCAAATGCTATCATGCATGCATTGTAATTTTAAAAGACAACCTGCCAACGACAAAATCTTCAATTTGAGGAAAAAAAAATCAGGCTTATCAGTTATCATAAAACATATGTTCCCTAGAAGTGACAGTCTTAATAAAATATGACATTATACAATTGAGGCAACAGCAACTTGGCATTACATTTGGGCGATGCTAACAATATGAAAAGCAGTACTACAGAATTAGCTAGCATGTTGGACGACACAGCGCTAAAACATTCAAGTCACTGCATTTACGCAGTCCCGTACCGACCTCTCGAGTCACGGTAGTTCCCTCGCGGGGGAGATGTGTGTCCGAGCCAATTGGGCCCCATGGGTGCAGGCCCGGCCACCAGGCACTCCCCTTTGAGCCTTACCTCCAGGCCTGGCTCCAGAGGGGGGACCGGTGACCCGTGTCCGGGAAAGGAACACCACAATCCATTAATATATCGTAGGGGTCTTTTAGCCGTGCTTTGTCTGGTCCCTCACCTATGACCTGTTTGAAATAATTTATTTCAGCATTCACATAATAAAAGTACTGGTTTCACAAAAGGGCGGCACGGTGGACGACTGGTTAGAGCGTCTGCCTCACAGTTCTGAGGTCCGGGGTTCAATCCCCGACCCCGCCTGTGTGGAGTTTGCATGTTCTCCCTGTGCCTGCGTGGGTTTTCTCCAGGCACTCTGGTTTCCTCCCACATCCCAAAAACATGCATTAATTGGAGACTCTAAATTGCCTGTAGGTGTGAATGTGCATGCAAATGGTTGTTTGTTCATATGTGCCCTACAATTGGCTGGCAACCAGTTCAGGGTGTACCCCGCCTCCTGCCCGATGATAGCTGGGATTGGCTCCAGCACTCCCGCGACCCTTGTGAGGATAAGTGGCTCAGAAAATGGATGGATGGATGGATGGGTTTCACAAAAGGCAACTTTAAAAAGACCCTCCTTCGCTGGTATTTGTTAATTTATTGGTGGATTATACTAAATCCTATAAACTTTCCAAATTTTAACAGATTTAATTTATTCTTATCACTGGAGACTGAAGGAATGCAGCCCTATGGGTGGCACAAGTCAGTGCAAACTGTAGGCCGGTCCCAAGCCCGGATAAATGCAGAGGGTTGCGTCAGGAAGGGCATCCGGCTTAAAACCTTGCCAAACAAATATGAGCGTTCATCCAAAGAATTCCATACCGGATCGGTCGTGGCCCGGGTTAACAACGTCCGCCACCGGCGCCGTCAACCTGCGGGGCGCCGTTGGAAATTCAGCTACTGTGGGTCGAAGTCAAAGAAGAAGAGGTGGAAAGCGGGTTCTTCGGCAGAAAGAGAAGAGGAAAACACAGAGCCTAGAACTGAATGTGGGGACTTTGAATGTTGGGACTATGACAGGAAAATCTCGGGAGTTGGTTGACATGATGATTAGGAGAAAGGTTGATATATTGTGTGTCCAGGAGACCAGGTGGAAAGGCAGTAAGGCTAGAAGTTTAGGGGCAGGGTTGAAATTATTTTACCATGGTGTAGATGGGAAGAGAAATGGAGTCGGGGTTATTTTGAAAGAAGAGTTGGCTAAGAATGTCTTGGAGGTAAAAAGAGTATCAGATCGAGTGATGAGGCTGAAATTTGAAATTGAGGGTGTTATGTGTAATGTGATTCGTGGCTATGCCCCACAGGGAGGATGTGACCTAGAGGTGAAAGAGAAATTCTGGAAGGAGCTAGATGATGTAGTTCTGAGTATCCCAGACAGAGAGAGAGTCGTAATTGGTGCAGATTGTAATGGACATGTTGGTGAAGGTCATAGGGGTGATGAAGAAGTGATGGATAAGTACGGCATCCAGGAAAGGAACTTGGAGGGACAGATGGTGGTAGACTTTGCAACAAGGATGCAAATGGCTGTAGTGAACACTTTTTCTCAGAAGAGGCACGAACATAGGGTGACCTACAAGAGCGGAGGTAGAAGCACACAGGTGGATTACATCTTGTGCAGACGATGTAATCTGAAGGAGGTTACCAACTGTAAGGTAGTGGTAGGGGAGAGTGTGGCTAGACAGCATAGGATGGTGGTGTGTAAGATGACTCTGGTGGTGGGGAGGACAATTAGGAAGACAAAGGCAGAGAAGAGAACCATGTGGTGGAAGCTGAGACAGGACGAGTGTTGTGCAGCTTTTCGGGAAGAGGTGATACAGGCTCTCGGTGGACGGCAGGAGCTTCCAGAAGACTGGACCACTGCAGCCAAGGTGATCAGAGAAGCAGGCAGGAGAGTACTTGGTGTATCTTCTGGCAGGAAAGGAGAGAAGGAGACTTGGTGGTGGAACCTCACAGTACAGGAAATCATACAAGGAAAAAGGTTAGCTAAGAAGAAGTGGGACACTGAGAGGACCGAGGAGAGGCGAAAGGAATACATTGAGATGCGACACAGGGCAAAGGTAGAGGTGGCAAAGGCAAAACAAGAGGCATATGATGACATGTATGGCAGGTTGGACACTAAAGAAGGAGAAAAGGATCTATACAGGCTGGCCAGACAGAGGGATAGATATGGGAAGGATGTGCAGCAGGTTAGGGTGATTAAGGATAGAGATGGAAATACGTTGACTGGTGCCAGCAGTGTGCTTGCTAGATGGAAAGAATACTTCGAGGAGTTGATGAATGAGGAAAATGATAGAGAAGGGAGAGTAGAAGAGGTAAGTGCGGTGGACCAGGAAGTGGCAATGATTAGTAAGGGGGAAGTTAGAAAGGCATTAAAGAGGATGAAAAATGGAAAGGCAGTTGGTCCTGATGACATTCCTGTGGAGGTATGGAAGCATCTAGGAGATGTGGCTGTGAAGTTTTTGACCAGCTTGTTCAATAGAATTCTAGTGTGTGAGAAGATGCCTGAGGAATGGAGGAAAAGTGTACTGGTGCCCATTTTTAAGAACAAAGGTGATGTGCAGAGCTGTGGCAACTATAGAGGAATAAAGTTGATGAGCCACACAATGAAGTTATGGGAAAGAGTAGTGGAGGCTAGACTCAGGACAGAAGTGAGTATTTGCGAGCAACAGTATGGTTTCATGCCTAGAAAGAGTACCACAGATGCATTATTTGCCTTGAGGATGTTGATGGAAAAGTACAGAGAAGGTCAGAAGGAGCTACATTGTGTCTTTGTAGATCTAGAGAAAGCCTATGACAGAGTACCCAGAGAGGAACTGTGGTACTGCATGCCGAAATCTGGAGTGGCAGAGAAGTATGTTAGAATAATACAGGACATGTACGAGGGCGGCAGAACAGCGGTGAGGTGTTCTGTAGGTGTGACAGAAGAATTTAAGGTGGATGTGGGACTGCATCAGGGATCAGCCCTGAGCCCCTTCCTTTTTGCAGTGGTGATGGATAGGCTGACAGATGAGGTTAGACTGGAATCCCCGTGGACCATGATGTTTGCAGATGACATTGTGATCTGCAGTGAAAGCAGGGAGCAGCTGGAGGAACAGTTAGAAAGATGGAGGCATGTACTGGAAAGAAGAGGAATGAAGATTAGCCGAAGTAAAACTGAATATATGTGAATGAATGAGAGGGCTGGTGGGGGAAGAATGAGGCTACAGGGAGAAGCGATAGCAAGGGTGGAGGACTTTAAATACTTGGGGTCAACCGTCCAGAGCAATGGTGAGTGTGGTCAGGAAGTGAAGAAACGGGTCAAAGCAGGTTGGAACGGGTGGAGGAAGGTGTCAGGGACAAGCCGAAAGGAAAAGAAGAAGAAGACTGGAGACTGAAGGTCATCTGAGCCCAGTAAGGGGTTCGATTGGTTCCTTGGACATACAGTATAACCTTCTGATGTGATACTAAGACACATTCAAATGATAGAACTTTATGTTACTGTATGTAAATGTATGTAGACGTTTACCTGGGAGTCAAGCTATTTGTGACATAGCGCTAAATGAATTTAGAATGCTCAGTAAGGTTAACTGTACTTCTGGAAAAATGGCTATAAAACCACATTATTGTCAGTAAATGCTGTGATTCCAACCTCTTGTTTTCCTGGGATCCCATATTCCCAGGATATTATGTGTGAATGTCTAAATGTTTTAAATGGCCCATATTTCCATCTTTACATATTGTCAATGTACTATAGACCTTGCTTTGGTTTTTGTGTCATTCTTCATTAAAAGATTACCAATCACCAAATTCAAACACACTGTCAAAAACTTTGGCCAGGTTTTACATGATTTGGGGCTTAGCTGTGGATAGAACACACATAATTGGGGACTGATTTACTGTTTATTTCGATTTCACATGTGGTGATAACCAGAGAGAAGTATGCCAAATTGTAACATAGTTTAGCACTAAGTCCAAGCCTGAAATGCTTTAATTAGCTAACTAACGTGAGCTCTTCAAAAGAAGACGTGTTTTGATTTGTTGCTGACTTTTGGCGGACAGCCTGCCATGGGGGAAAAAAATAATAAATGTACCTCGTGGAAGAAATTTTCAGAAAACCATGGGTGGAAAAAAAAATGGTTCCTGAGCCATCGTCATAAAATTTTCAGGCACTTTTTGAATCTTTGTGGACCTCGAGTACCCTCTTGTTTTAGATGTTTACAATGATATGCTGTAGCAACACATAACAGTGTCACAACATTCTCAAAATAAGACAAAGTGATATGCAAGAAACAAAACTAACCTTGATAAAACCCATGCAGAGAAAATGAAAACGCCACACAGAAAAGCTTCTAAATTCAAACCCAAACCTCTTACTGTGAGCCCTTTGCCTCACCTGCTTCCCGTTTTGATAAATATGGCATTACATTGCTTTCACAAAGTGTTGCTATTCACAGACGTTTCATGGATGCAGTTGTTTACTTTCCCAAACACTGTTGAAGTTAAGCATTCACTGATGTATTGATGAAACAAGAGACTGCATGCACCCGCTACCCACCTATACATCAGCTTAATGTTTGCGAGTGTGTGAGAGAGAAGGAAGCTGACAGGGAGCATCTGGCACTGGTTTCCTGCCCAGCTTCAAATCAATTATTAATTAGGATTTTATGGCACCTTATTACACAGCCTATCACTGGTCATCAAAACTAGCGTGATAGGTTTCACAGTTACACGTGTGCACATGCGCTTGCGAAGAAGTAATCAAATGATAAAATAGGAAATGTTCCAAGAAAATGTAGCACCTGGATTGCGTCAATGCTTGCAGTATCATTAATACCAGTCATTTAGAGCTGACAGTCTCTTACAGCACAGTGTGTGTTTGCGTGCTCGCGTGTAACCAGTCCAGGTCACTGCAATCATTGCAGAGTACCAAGAGTGCATTGAATACCTCTCAATATTTCTTCCAGATTCAACATAGTAATATTTTAAAACATACATTATTCTATCAAATCAGCCTCTCCAGGGATCATCTCTCTCACTATCTGTCTGTCTCACACACCTTTATCTCTCTCTTACACATACACAAGCGTACTAATTACATTTTGCACATAGTAAATTGCATGCACAGTGTTAGTCACGGTTGTAGGTGGTGTCTGACCACTGCAGCACCACAACAAATACAGTACCGTCGCATACTATCTATGTATTCATGTATACACGAACACTTATAGTATTGGACTTTTAGCCCTGGATGTATACCTCGCTACGCAACTTGTGGAAACAAATAACAGACCATTACGTAGCTCAGCTGGCCTGGGAACGCCTCAGGATCCCCCCGGAAGAGCTGGATGAAGTGGCTGGGGAGAGGGAAGTCTGGGCGTCCCTGCTAAAGATACTACTCCCGCGACCCGACCTCGGCTAACTGGTAGAAAATGGATGGATTGATGGATTCCAAATATTCAGGGCATTGATATATATCATCTTCCAAAAATTCCCAGTTTTTCAAGAATTCTATATTTTCTACTAAAAGAACCCAACTCAAGACATATTCTACATGATTTCATCCTCCTTGAGTCAGTTCAGTTTTCAACAGTCGGTTTCCAACTGCTTGATGAGTCAAACCATTCCAACTTTAACATGTTCATCTCATTCAGGACAGGCAGCTTCATTAATATAGAGCAGTTCATACACAAGGTGACTCAATGTGCTTTCCATGATTAAAAGTACAACATTTAAATACATTTTTAAAAAGAGCAAAAGACATTTTAGAAACAAAGTACAGAAATAAAACACAGCTTACTAAAATGATTAAAATAATGTACAGTGCAATTAAATCAACTAAAATATTTTTAAATAATTTTAAAGTGCTTTAAAAGAGCTTAATGGCAAGCATCAGAAAAAAAGAATACTTTTTAAAATGGATTTATAATTATTCACACTTGAGGCTGATTTAACTTATTTTGGCAACCTATGCCATTTGTGTGTATCATAACAGCTAAATGCTGCTTCACCATGTTTGGTTTGAACTCTGGGCTAAACTATCTGACCAAAGTCTGCAGATCCCAAACCCCTACTGGCTTTAAATTCTTTTAGCATTTCTTTCCATTTCAGTGATTATAGACCAGTAAGCAGAACTTTCAACTCTATAGGTTACTGAGAGCCAGTGTAAAGACTTTACTATTGAAGTAATATGCTGTGATCTCTCTTTGTTATAGTAACTATTTCCATTCAACCAAATTCCCATAATGTTCTAAATAAATTAAGAATTAAGAAACGTTTCACATTATTAATTCATTCCAAATCGTTTATTGTCAAGACACAAGTCAGCGATTAAGTTCAGGTTCAGCGTTCTACAGAAAATGAATTTGGATATTACTCTGAAAAGTTTATCAGGGAAATTAAAATTTTCCCATTGACTGAAACACTCTCATTTATTTGTATTTTTTTTATTATTATTATTACTTTTATGGACATAGAACTTGCTGACCTTCCTGTTCTTCCCTGGTACATGCTTGTGATGACAGGATCATCTTGAGTCTCTTTGGTTAAAGGGGCAGGAGACAAAATGGAGAGCATAACCAATGATCACCTCATTCACCCTGAACACTGACACTGTGCATAATGTTTTTACAGTGGGATCAGCTGCAATTGGTGTGCCATAGTTGTCATGGGGACAAGCCATTCTGGGATCCCTGACCATGGTGACATACGCATAGGGTCCACACACATACAGTAAGTGTCCCATGGAGACTTTGAAAAATGGGCTCCCATCTGGACACTACTTGAGTGGAAGTGTGTAATGAGCCCCGGTATTAGACATTGCCAAGTATCCATGACAAGGCCAATTGCTTGAGCTCTTTTGGATACTAATCTGAGTATGGATGGTTAATCACTCAGCATCAATCAGTCTGTCTGATTGCCTCCCCCTTCTCTCAGTATTCAATTAGATTTCCAATTTCTACGCATAATATGCAACAACAACATTAAAAAAAAATCAATTTTTCCACCCCACTCCACCTTGTCTACTGCAGAGACCTTCTGGTAATGAAGAACTAACCTGAAAAGACTTCTCTTTCCAGTCTTTTCCTCTGTCCATATATTTTTGTAAACAATTTGTTGTAAATATGTGGAAAGAAAGTGTGCAAACCTAAACTTACAAATTTGAAAATGCATTCCTAACATAAGAACCAAATTTTTGCTTTATCCTTCTAATCCAATTCCTATGAAGCCTGTTTCTGTTCATTATTTTATTGTGTAATTAAATGTTGTCGGGCGGCACGGTGGCCGACTGGTTAGAGCGTCAGCCTCACAGTTCTGAGGACCCGGGTTCAATCCCCGGCCCCGGCTGTGTGGAGTTTGCATGTTCTCCACGTGCCTGCGTGGGTTTTCTCCGGGCACTCCGGTTTCCTCCCACATCCCAAAAACATGCATTAATTGGAGACTCTAAATTGCCCGTAGGTGTGCATGTGAGTGCGAATGGTTGTCTGTTTGTATGTGCCCTGCGATTGGCTGGCAACCAGTTCAGGGTGTACCCCGCCTCCTGCCCGATGACAGCTGGGATAGGCTCCAGCACGCCCGCGACCCTAGTGAGGAGAAGCGGCTCAGAAAATGGATGGATGGATGGATAAATGTTGTCGGAAAAAATATATGCCTTTGCACATATAAAATGTATTCTGTTAGTTATAACCTCATATAGCTTTTCGTTTTAGTGCGAGGATAAGAAAGGAGAGCTTGTTCCCGTCTATCTCTCTCTTATATTATCACTGTGCTGTTAAAAACAAATAATAATAATAATAATAATCTGGTGAGCAGTTGCATGAGACAGGTGATAACTATCTTTTCATTTCTGTATTTATGACCTCACGTAAGGAGAAAGGAGAAATAGACAGACTCTTCTTAGTAGCAACTATCCTGGTAGTATTTTTCCAGTTATTATTATTTATTTATTTTCAGGTTTTAATCCGATTTTCAATGTCTTTGGAACTGAAAATTCCATCCTGCAACAAACGCTCCACCATTATCCCAGTGCTCAAGAAACCTGCAATTTTGGTACTGAATGACTACAGGCCTGTTGCCCTGACATCTACGGTTATGAAGTCCTTTGCAGCGGCTAGTGTTCTGGGGGGGCCAACACAACCTGGAGCTGAACACGCTCAAGACTGTAGAGATCATGGTGGACTTCACCAAATATCCTTCGCCACAGCTGCCCCCTCACGCTGTCTAACTGCCCTGTGTCAACCGTCGAAACCTTCAAGTTCCTGGGAAATACAATGTCTCAGGACCTGAAGTTGGAGACCAGCATCAACTCCATCCTCAAAAAGGCCCAGCAGAGGATTTATGTCCTGCGACTGTTGAGGAACCAAGGCCTGACACAGGAGCTGTTGAAGCAGTTTTATACAGCAGTCATTGAATCAGTCCTGCATTCATCTATTACAGTCTGGGTGGGTGCTGCTACAAAAAAGAACAATATCCAACTGCAACGGACAGTCAGGACTGCTGAGAGGATCATTGGTACCCCCTTACCAACTCTTGAGGACTTGCAGGCTGCAAGAACTAAGACAAGGCCAGTGAAAATTCTCTTGGATCCTCCACATCTTGTTCACCACTTTTTCCAGGTCCTTACCTCATGCTGGCACTACCGAACAATGTACAATAAAACCAGGAGACATTCCAGAGTTTCTTCCCTCTTTCCATTAACTTCTTAAACAGTTGACTTCCAATTCCATTGTGGCATGTTGCCAATCTTTGCCAATTTTGCATATCTCTGTTGTGACATTATTACATTATTGTATTATTGAAAGATATGATTAGGATTACGATTAAGGCCTAATGTGCCTATACTGTATATGGCTTCATTATTTTGTCAGGATATATCAGTGTGTGTGTGTGTGTGTGTGTGTGTGTGTGTGTGTGTGTGTGCACGTGTGCATGCGTGTGATCACATGACACACGTTATTTTATTAAGCATGTGCCCTTTACTGTGCACGGAGCGTGAGCATGTTGTTTGGGTGTTAGCCAGCGGGTGATTTTTTTCTTTCCTACTCTCTTGATTATTTGAGACAAAAGAACAGAAGGTCCTGCTCATTGCCGCTTGCATGGTGGAAAGAAAAAAATGTTCAGGGAATATATGGCTCACCGAGAGGCGAGGAGGTTTGGTTATTGATGGAGAACAAGACAACGAATGCATGAAAATTTGCAATGATCATTGAAAACCCATCTAAATTATGCTGTAACACACTTGATGACAGTTGACAAATCTCATGTTATCGTTGTAAAATAAGGAAATAAAACAGGGTAATAGACTTTCCCAGACTAGTAATTTCCAATGTCAGATTCTAATTTATAAAATTCTACTTTTCTTATTTTTAGGGGTAGACAGCAGACATTTGTGGTCTAATCACAATTTATGAACTGAATGGATGTTAATGAAGCTTTATAACAGAGAAAACCAAATTCAGGCATTTAAGTATTTTTGATTTGATGGTCTGATTTGAACCCTGTAGTGTAATAATAATAACTTTTTATATTTAAAAGCAAAACAGGAATTGGATCCCACAAGCAATAATGACCCATTTTACATGAACGATATAAGCATCTAACTGAAGGTCTGCCTGTGGCATTGCAAACGTGTACAAACTATGAGGTTCAGTAGCTTCTTTTTTTGTTTATCAACAGAATACAAAAGTACCGTAATTTCTCAAGGATAGTATATAGTAATTTTTCCTCCCAGAATCGACCAAAAGTGGATCGAGCGTATGATACACGGGTACAGTATAAGGAAAATGGAAAACAAATATTTCACATTGTGTAAACGTGTACTCTCGAGAATCTTGACGTCCTAGCGGGTCCTGCCATATTATATCATATCTGTTGCTCCCACGTCGATTTGACAGCATCGAATTAGCGTCTTTGTTTAATAGATGGCAGATTTATTTCTTGTACCGCCACTTTATAGACCACATCGCCAAAGTACAAAAATGTTGAGTAAAAGAACACATATTTCAGAAGAAAAAACGAGTCAACTGGAAGTCCAGCACCCCAAAACTAACAGGTGGAACACATTAATCGGTTCTTAGTTTCGTAGGGGAATAATGTCAACCCACCACCACGGTACTTTCATTCCAATATGATATGTACTGTCTAATGTTACAAATGTATATTTAAAACGGTAACTTTTTGCTGATCACTTTAGAATCGTGACTTCCTCGCAGGCGCCACAATATTGATATCATATATGTCCAGATCGACTTCTGGGTCGCGGGTCACTAACATCTCCAGACTTAAAGCACAAAAACGACCGGCGAAAAAAACAATCCCTGCTGGACTTTACACCAATTATTGTCCAACAACTTGATTCATCCAAGGTTGTGGAGTATAAGGGAGTACTTGTGCGTGAGACAAGCCCCACAGCAACAACGCCGCTCTTCCTCTTGTCAGCCATCGCTGCATGCTGACCACTTTGTACTTCATCGCAGGAAAGGACGGACATGGCACCCATTCACAGCATACCTAGTAAGACTATATTATTTTCAACAGTACTATTAAAATGTTATACTCACCGTATCTTTGAGCAATGATTTAAGTCGATCGCCATCTTTGCTAATATGAGAGTAGAAAGGAGAGTGTAGTAGAAATGGTATGGAGCCTACACAAACATCAATAATAAAAAAAATCTGAATTACATCAGCGCATCCATACAGAGCAGAATATTTATTTTATGAACATAATATAATATGAATAATACTTAATGTTTTGAGCATATGGATAGCAGCAAATCAATGGTGCGTAATATATATCGGTATAAGTGTTTTCCTGATTTTTGCGGTTGGTTTTGGGGGTGCATATTATACTCGAGAGCGTATTATACATGATAAATTACCGTATATATCCAGATGCCTTCTTGTTAAGGATGACATTTCTTATGTAAAGTGGACAAGTGTTAGCATGATAACTAGTTTGCATTCTAGCAGTCTATGTGTGCTGGATGGCACACTGTCGTATGGATCGCAAACTGCTGGATGCTAACGTCCCAGTGACTGATTGACCAAGATGATAATTGGCTAACGGCGCAGGGATAGACTTGCTTAATTACGTCCTCCCTTTGATGGAATTAAAAGCAGCACCAAGGTGACATTTGGCTGCATCATGTCATTTCCTTTCATCCATTTGCCACTCAAATGACAGGGAAGAAGTAGCGATACATTGCACGCATTTGTTCATGGACGCAATGGTAAACATTTTAATTTATGAGTTTAATTCATGCACCACCAAATTTGCCCCTGTTTTCTTCCTTTTTCATCCACATGCAGTATGTCATGCCAGCAGTCTAGCAGTCACATTGAGCGGCATTCAGCAGCAAGAATACAGTACATATTGAAGTTACTGTTATTGTGACTATTCCTCTGTCGAGATGAGACAGCTTACTGTCATACCATAAAATCATACATTAAGTTGTATATTTTAACTATAGCACTGGAACAGGAATTACGTATTCTCAAAGTAAAACACAAAATGTAAGTCCTGTGGTTATATATCGATCATTGATGTTAAAACGGGGGGCACAGATTTATGACGTCTGTCCCCACAATCACTTAAGGATTCAAATCTCAACTGCTCAGCACTGCACAAAAAAATATTAAATATGCAGATCACAGCCTGGTGAGAAGCCGCATGTGTCATCATGACATAGTAGCAGAATGATATGAAACGCACGTAACACATTTAGCTGCACATAATGCACACACGCTGGCGTAGCCATAGGGAATTATAGTAAGTATGGCTACAGAGGAATAACTGAACTTCGCATATACAGTGGTGCTATGAGATACGAGTGACCCGACTTAAGCGTTTTTCGAGATAAGAAGCGTTGTTCGGCCACGTTTTTGCACTGACTTCCGAGCAACAATTTGAGATGAGTCCTGTATGGTGGCAGTAAACTCGGCTCACTTCACAACACGCAACAGTTAACGAACAATTCTGTAAAAATAGACATCATGGTGTGTAATTCCAAACCTAGTTAAAGTTTGTCAAACTAAACAAACAAAGAGAATAACGTATTTAAAACAACCATATTGTCATGGGTGTGTGTTCCGGTTGTTGTCTTCCCCCTATCTCGGACACACCTGCTACTGAGAGCATCTTCACCACCTGTGCCTCGTTCACCCTAATTACCCCTTTCATTTAACCTCGTGTCTCATTCTTTCTAGTCGCCAGTTCGTTGTACCTTGTCGTCACGTTCCAGCATTCCTTGTTTCCACCTCACAGACTCACAGTAAGACAAGACCCTGTTCTCGCCTTTTTGCTCGTTGATTCAACCTTTCTCTTTTTGAAACTGTCCATTTGTTTTGGAGACGTGCATTTTTGGGTCCGATCCTCTGTTCCGTTCATGACACATATAACTTTACCTTAAAGTCTGTTAGCTTAATGCTAACAGATAAAAGAAACCAATGTCACAACCCTTTGAGCAACAGATATTTAAACATAAGCAGAGAAACAATGTATTTGTGTATTAGACTTCTCCCAGGTGGCCAAAGCGCACACACCAGAAGGAGCAGCACAATGGCCATTGAATTGAAGCACGAAATGAGGCAGTCTTTATATTCTATTTAATTATGCCATTACTGTATGTTTTTATGAATCGCAATATTATTAAGTGCTACTATTCTTATTAAAAAAAAAACAGGAAACAGTTTTGTTTTTTGGGGAGGACGGGGGCTGCATTTCAATTCATTTCAATGAGGAAAGATGATTGTCGATATAAGTGTTTAAAAGTTACAAGCGTGGTCATGGAATGAATTAAACTTGTATCTCAAGGCACCACTCTATACAATCTTTATTCTTTGGTGCAAAATGAGATAATCCTAATAGTTGGATTGCCGTAATTCGCTTTAGTGGGTATAGCCGAAAATACATTGAATTTAAATCTTCTTAGAGGATTAACTTGGGAAAAATACCTCAGTGAGTCCAAAAAGCTTTACACTAAAAGGCAAAACAGGCAATTTGTCCCCTTTTTAAGACAGTCTGAACTCAAGGAATAGCACGAACGTTTGTGATCATCCAAGAGAAGTCTTTGCAAAGAATCTGATCACGATAAAATGACTGATGACTGTCATGTTTTTTTTTATCAACTTCACTTGCAGCCCAACATCTAAATGAAATGTGACATTTTAATTTAGACTTCAGATTGTAGATATGAACCAGTCAGAGCGGCAGCGCGCGATGCGTCTCCACGTTTTCATTTATTGAACTGCCTAGCTGGAGGCCATAAAAGTGAGGAAATTAGTGTGTCGTATGGTTACATGCATGAACACTCAAGATCTTGTACATTCACTCATGAAAGCAAAGCGAGGTAATGTTTGAAGACTATCATCTTAAGTCTGTGAGATTATTGGATTACTATCTGTTAATTACTTTATTTACTTGTGTAGCCCTCACTGGTAGTACTCACAAAACCGTTGAACCCTCAGTTCACTGGGGAAAAGAAACCCAAACCCATTTCCGTAGGAACGCGCCCTCAAAAAGCTTCAGTAGGCACAGCGACTGGATCCCGTAGCGTCGAAGCGGCAGCCCGGTGGCGTTGAGCAGGCAGTACCCGTAGCGTCGAAACAGTCCATCCGTTCGTGTTGAAACAGTCAATCCGTTCGCGTGGAAACAGTCAATCCGTTCGCGTTCAAAACAGTCAATCCGTTCGCTTGGAAACAGTCAATCCGTTCGCGTTCAAAACCCAGGTCCCCCGACCCTCCAAAAACAACAACAACTCTCTTCCCCCCGCATCTCCCGCTCTTTCTCCACGACCCACCTCCTTCTTCGAATCCCATTGGACGCACCGCCCCTTAAATCAATCATTAAAAAAAACAAAACCCTGAAATGTTCACAGACCCCTCGGAACGTAGGACACCCCAGTATCCATCCACACAAAGAACCAAACAAACTTTTAACTAGTTTTCACAACAGCAATTCAAACAAATACAGTTCAACACATTTTAGTCAGTACACTACACTTGTATTTTCCAAAGCTGTCTTTAGTTGTTGTATTAAATTGTCTGTGTTCCGGCATGTTTGTTGTTATGTCATTGGGCTCTATTTTTGTAACTGGCGCTTGGGCATAACTCTGCGAAGAGGCGGATTAGATAGAGTGTTTGTAATTTAGTGGACAAGCATAGCCAGTGTATTAAAAAAAAGGGTCTGTCTGTGCCTCGTGGGAACAGCGCCAATCAAAGCGGCTTATTCATTCCCTTTATTTGAGGTGCAATGACGGACTCGTATGAGAGATCTGTGCGTCGGTATACGCCCAGCTTGGCGCAGACTGGTCTGCCAAATTGGCAAACACGCCAGAGAGCCTTGCGCTTGCACGATAATCAAGATACGCCACCTTTGCACAGCGTTACACGTGGCGTATTCTACGAATATAGAGCCCCGTCAGTCTTGTTTGTCACTTTCTATACTAGCCCCTTGTGTACTTCCCAAAGCTTAAGCACCATCATGTAAAGTAAGTCATTTGATTTTAGTTACAAATCACCAGAGGATATTAGGCAAATTATCTGGTACACACAAGTGCATATACTAGAATAGACTTGTGTTGTGTGTTATTGTTCACACACTGTTTATGTCCATTAAGTGCGACTTAATTCTTTCCAGTCACGGTGGGACTGGACTGTGAATGATATTTTTAAGCAGGTCATCAGCTTGGAAATGAGCTTCTCTCCCCATTGTTAATCACAGAAGCTGATTCAAGCTTGAACACAGACTCCTATAATACCACTGTGAACTCAGTGGTATCACAAGACATCCTGCAGAAGCTTCAGCCCACTGGTCACACTCCCAGGGCTTAAAAAGCAGACTCCCTCTGGACAAGTCTGGATAAAGCCCTTATGGTGCCGCCCTCAAGTGTTGTTTCAATCACATTTATATGCAGAAGGATTTCAATTTTAATTCAAGATTACAAAAGATTGTCAGAGCATCTCCAGGGAGGAAGATTTATTTTATTTTTTTTTAAAAGAGGAGATTGTGATTGTGAGTAGAGCTTTGCGTCATACAGCTTTGCTATTTTTAAATACGTTGTTAAAACATGTGGCGGGTGTGTCATCCAGTTAATTGTGTACTGGATGTCACCAGCCCTGCCAAGACTTAATGAATCACATTGAAAATGCCAAAGCAGATCCCATGTTGCTCTGCTGTGGCTCATCTATAGAGCACTGTCAGCACCAGGCAGTGATGGTAAGAGGCCTCGCAAAACAAATAGCAGTGCACACACACAAACCCACTCTGTCTGCAAAGTCTTCATTTCTCCTCCTCTAAAAAAGGTCACCCTTGTCTCCCCCTCCCCGCTTCAGTGGGTGGTCAAATTTGCAAACTCTAACCCCAATATGTATCAGAGAGCTATTACGTTATGTGAGTGTTGCTATATCATTATTATGGACACTGTGTGTTGACAACGTTTCCTTCCTCTCCTTGCAAATCTTGCAAGGCTGACATGCTGATCTCATATCAGTGCTTTATATCCTGCTCCATCATATCTCACAATAATTTAACTTCACCAGATTTTCATTTCAGGAAAGGCTACATATTCATCCATGCATATCTGGGGCTAAATTAGTCAGTTGTATTAAAAATAGAGGGCTGATTATCTTACACTCACCAATCACCATCGCATCACTCTTTGCTTTCCAACACCCTCTGTCTGCTTGCAGGCCTGCAGCCCCATGTGATTGATAAGGAGAATATAAACAATGTGACATAGAGAGAAGACAAATTTACATGCACAGGGTTATGGGGTTGTCAATCACACACACACACACACACACACACACACTCACACACTCACAGAAACACAATCTAGTGTGGTGCATTACATTTTCCTCCTATGAATAAATTGCAAAATCTCAAAACCCATTCATCTATTTTCTACTAGGTAGAGCACATATAAACAAACCACCTCTACACTCACATTCACAGATATGGGCGATTTAGAGTTTTCAATTAACCTAGCATGCTTTTTTTTTTTTATTTGTCAACGTAGGAACGTGAACTCACAGAATCCTTTTTAAAAGAGGTGGGCATTAAATTGGAATCGAAAAAAATCACATTTAAAAAGAATAAAAGCTTAAGGTGGCTTTTGTAATCCTTATTAGACAGCTTACAAATTGTACATGTTAACAATTAAAGAGCTCTGCATTTAAGTCTTACTAATTATACCAATAGTATTCACTCTGTACAACTCTAAGCATGAACTTTGATAAGGAGACGAAAACTAAATTCAATCAACGGATTCAGATTGATCAGTTATCCGGAATGAAATGAAAAATGTATTGATCAGTAAATTCAGACAAATCAAAATTAAAACAAATTAGCAGAAGGAAAGCGACTAGACCTCAGGCAGAAGCAATGCGGAATTAGCAACATTTCTGCTCGACGTATGCTTATCGCCTCTTTTTGATTTTTAATTGATTGTACTATTCCCAAAATAAATCTTCAAGTGGATAAATTTAGTGTTAGTAAGTAACACTCTATTTCAAATAAGTCTGCTGCCCACAAGTCTGTGCCCACAAGCACATAAAAAATCCAAAGTGTCGATTGTTGTAACTCTCACTTCAAAAGTCTCCAAAGACTGCTCTAGCTTGTCCAGAATGCTGCCGCTCGAGTGCTGATAAGAAATTTTTTTTTTAACAAAATTCTATTTCTCTTCACTGCATGGACTGGATTTTTTTCTCCTCACTTACTCAACTTTAAAAAGTCAAGCAGAGCTCAAAGTGCTTCATCGACTCACTAAACCATTGCGATAGAAATTAATGGCTGCATGCTTACACAACACTGGATACACTTTTGTTTGATACATACAGATACACATCCAGATATCCTTCTAAACGTATAATTGCATTACACTTAGTTGCACCGTTGCAACAAACGTTCAACATAGGGTGCGTTGAGAAGTTCACTCCGAGCGCGCTCTCCGCACACCGGAACCTTCGGTAACTCAGAGCGTTGGTAGTGTGTGTGACACTCGATACAAATAAAACGGACACATTCAATATGGCGGCTATACCGCATCCCTAGCAATAGCCAACACTTTCATTAGTAAAGTTATAGAAAGTTGAGCACACTAAGTCTCTGGGTGCCGCGGTCTCGGGCGCGATGAGAGTATCGGACTGAATTTCCGAACAGACCTCATACACAGGGGAAGCTAGGATTGGTCCGAGACTGCATGATGTCACGACGAGAAGCAGTTTTGGCCACAAAACAAGCGGACAAGAACTTTTGCGCTCTCTTTTCCATGGGCGTTGTTCTGAACCAAGTGGGGAGAGCCGAGCGCTGAACCTTTTCCAACCTTATTTTTTGACTTTGTATTTTCGAAAAACACCCGGCCTAATCATTGAAGTTTTAACTCAACCATAATAAAAGAACTGGGCAATAGAGGTTTGTACGGCCGGCAGGTTATACCCAGGCCGCGACTTTTCCTTTGTTCTCTTCTCCTAACCTCTAACAATTGCATTCCCGGAGTTCAGAGCTACTTGATCATCAAATTATAGCTTGAGGCAGAAACTCTCTAGAGTATATGTAAAACTTTCCTTTTGGATACAATTGAACAACTTTCCAAGTCTTGACTCAACGGTTCTAAACTTGCTTGATAAGATTAGCACTTTGAGATCACTTCGGTTGTTAATATACACTTCATAATCCTAAATAAATTGTTCTTCAAATATTCAGGAATGACTGTCAAATGATAAATTGTGTTAGGTTTTAGCCAGCCTTTTACTGGTGCAATTTTTTGGAGCATTTTTTTTTGTCAATGTCTTTATGTCTCCAAAGTGTTCTGTAAATTGACTGTCTGTTGTACTAGAGCGGCTCCAACTACCGGAGACAAATTCCTTGTGTGTTTTGGACATAGTTGGCAAATAAAGATGATTCTGATTCTGATATAACCATTGCACAACTTAAAACTGAAAGCATATTCTATGCTATCTATAATTGAATAGATTGATTAAAAAATAAATTACAAAACAATAAAAAAAATAACCTCAATAAATACGAATTATACTTGTGAAGTGCAAAATAACAATTCAAGTTCAATTCAGTTATTTTTTTACTTTCAGTATATGGTGGGAACAGCATTTGGTTTCTCCACACTTGTGGCAATGCATCTGGGGTTTAGTATTCAACAATGTCGAGGCGCATATAAATAATGTAATGACGTTTTTGGTGCTGGGACTGTCCCTGTTTCTGTGCTTTTTTTGGGGGGTTGGTAATCTCTGTTCCAGCTGTGCACGTTTTGACCTCTGAGGGGCAGTGTGGTGCATGCAAGGAGATACGCGCTTGCAGTAACAAAGAAAGTAGAAGTCACAATCAAATATTGGTAACAATACTCGTTTTTCACAGCATTTGAAGCATATATGCCAGAAGACTATTGTGATATTGCTTTTTTGTGTGTGTTTATACAGCGTTTGTGTACCAATATTCGTCATTTTGAGAGATATAAGTGTCGCGAGTTTGATGCTCATTTACATAAGCGCGTCAATGGTGTTTTTCATTCATTGTGTGTTAGCTTTGAGCTAGCGATTTTTGTGAACAAAAACGAAGAAACGAAGTCTGTGATGTATTTGAACATTCAATAGTTGTAATTCTTATGTGTGTTTGGTTTTACTGTACTTAACTTCAACTGGAGTGTCAATAAACGACTTTAAGCAAGCAACGGACAAGCAATGGACTGCTTGTATAAGAGGGGTAAAATCAGAGATTTTAGATCAAATCTGATCCGATACGATACCCGTTATTTTGCTGCCATCGGACCGATATCCGATGTCAAAGATCGGATCAGGACACCCCAACTTAGTATTGCTAGCACTGCTGTTTTGTTGTACAACCCCAATTCCAATGAAGTTGGGACATGTTAAACATAAATAAAAACAGAATACAATGATTTGCAAATCATGTTCAACCTATATTTAATTGAATACAGTACAAAGAAAATATATTTAATGTTCAAACTGATAAACTTTACTGTTTTTAGCAAATAATCCTTAACTTGGAATTTTATGGCTGCAACAGGTTCCAAAAAATCTGGGACAGGTGGCAAAAAAGGCTGAGAAAGTTGAGGAATACTCATCAAACACCTGTTTGGAACATCCCACGGGTGAACATGCTAATTGGAAACAGGTGGGTGCCATGATTGGGTATAAAAGGAGCTTCCCTGAATTGCTTAGTCATTCACAAGCAAAGATGGAGCGAGGTTCACCTCTTTGTGAACAAGTGCGTGAGAAAATAGTCGAACAGTTTAAGGACAATGTTCCTCGATGTATAATTGCAAGGAATTTAGGAATTTCATCACCTACGGTCCATAATATCATCAAAAGGTTCAGAGAATCTGGAGAAATCACTGCATGTAAGTGGAAAGGCCAAAAGCCAACATTGAATGCCCGT
Source organism: Phycodurus eques (assembly GCF_024500275.1). NCBI lineage: Eukaryota > Metazoa > Chordata > Actinopteri > Syngnathiformes > Syngnathidae > Phycodurus > Phycodurus eques. The sequence continues at coordinate 8,125,222 of NC_084525.1, read as the reverse complement.
GACCTTCGATCCCTCAGGCGGCACTGCATCAAAAACCGACATCAATGTGTAAGGGATATCATCACATGCGCTCAGGAACACTCCAGGAAACCAATGTCAGTAAATATAGTTCAGTGCTACACCCGTAAGTGCAACTTGAAACACTACTTTGCAAAGCAAAAGCCATTTATCAACAACACCCAGAAACGCCGCCGGCTTCTCTGGGCCCGAGCTCATCTAAGATGGACTGATGTAAAGTGGAAAAGTGTTCTGTGGTCCAACGAGTCCACATTTCAAATTGTTTTTTGGGAATTGTGGAAGTCAGGTCCTCCGGGCCAAAGAGGAAAAGAACGATCCGGACTGTTATGGACGCAAAGTTCAAAAGCCAGCATCTGTGACGCTATCGGGCTGTGTTAGTGCCAATTGCATGGGTAACTTACACATCTGTGAAGGCACCATTAATGCTGAAAGCTACATACAGGTTTTGGAGAAACATATGTTGCCATCCAAGCAATGTCTTTTTCATGGACGCCCCTGCTTATTTCAGCAAGACAATGCCAAACCATATTCTGCACGTGTTACAACACCGTGGCTTCGTAGTAAAAGAGTGCGGGGACTGGACTGGCCTGCCTGAAGTCCAGACCTGTCTCCCATTGAAAATATGTGCCGCATTATGAAGCGTAAACTAGGGCAACGGAGGCCCCGGACTGTTGAACAGCTGAAGCTGTACATCAAGCAAGAATGGGAAAGAATTCCACCTACAAAGCTTCAACAGTTATTGTCCTCAGTTCCCAAACATTTATTGAAAGGTGTTAAAAGAAAAGATTATGTAAAACAATGGTTAACATGATCCTGTCCCAGCTTTTTTGGAACCTGTTGCAGCCATAAAATTATAAGTTATTGATTATTTGCTAAAAACAATAAAGTTGATCAGTTTGAACATTAAATATCGTGTCTTTGTAATGTTTTCAATTAAATATAGGTCGAACATGATTTGCAAATCATTGTATTCTGTTTTTATTTGTTTAACACAACGTCCCAACTTCATTGGAATTGGGGTTGTAGAAGAACAGTGTTCTCGTTGACTATTTATCACACTTCCATAATTGCATGCCATTATGAATGGCCATGTTTGAGAATAGTGCTTGTGCACTTCAGAGACTCGAGGCGGAGGAGGGATTAATGAAGTGAGGCTACATTCAAATCTTGCTGGTGGTTTTAAAAAAAACTGCAAACTACCCACTTAAATCTTAAAACATTTAATATAATCGTTTTTTGGGGTATCTGAGTCATTGTGATCGAGAATATGCGAAGTGACTGTCATTTTACCATTCTGCTGCTGTGGCCTTATAGAATAACCTTTTCAGGTTGCAATATTAATCGAACGAATAACATTTGACCCTAGGTAGTGTCTGTATGCAATGTGTTCAGTTTGAATTTGTGTCAAGTTGCTTCTGTCATAGATAAATGATATTCAGGCCAGCTGACGAGTACAACTTTGTCACTTCTCTGCATAGTCAGCCTCAGGGCCTACTGCATCTCGAATGCTGGATTGTGAGAGTTGGGCCCATCTACAGAGTGCACACTGAATTGTTTACCTTCTGCTGTACATATGCTACAATTGTAGGAAGGCTGCGAGTCAGCAATAACCCTCAGAGTAAGTTTGTTAGTTATTGCCCATAATAAGAACGGCAAAAGCATCTTTCTCAGTGTCTGCTTACGGTCGTTTTGATATTACAATACTTTTTTTATTTTAATTAGTGTGCTGTCTGTCCAGTATACAGTGGTGGCTTGAGACGCGAGTTTAATTTGTTTTGTGACCACTATTTTACCTCAAAACAGTCGTGTCCCTATTGAAATGAACAAAAATGCAATTAATTTGCAACCCCCCCCCCCAAAAAAACCCCAAATTAGGTTTTTAATGTGTTTTTTTCAAAAGGCAAATTGGAAAAAAACAGTGTTGTAGTCAGGGTTTGACATTAACTTTTCAGCTTACCAGCCACTGCACTCAGGGCACTCGTATCTCAAGAAAATAAATCGGCCAAGCGACAGCTCGTATCTCAAAAACTTAGCGAAAAGGTCAAGGCACTTGTATCTCAAGGCACCACTGTATTGGCTTGGTTCCTTGTTTATATTGTCAGCACTTTGTTGTTTCCACAGGAGATAGCTGCTCAAAGTTGAGTTTAAAGGCATGTTTTCTGCATGATGAGAAAAAGATTTGATTGATATGCTCGTATAAATCTCTTTCAGTGGTTGGACGGACCTTTTAAAAACACTGCAGAATTGTGGCCAATAATTGGGTACTGAAAGGCTGAAAATATATATTAAAAAAAATAGCTATCTATAGGCCAACAGATGCTTTGCTAGATGCATGCACGTGTCAACATTTACACATATTCTCTCACACAGTACACACAGTCTAATGGAATCATATGAGGTATTATGCTTTTAATCTGCAAACATGTTATCAAATTACATGAACACTCTTCATTTTCAATTTGGTAATTTTATGTAGTGGTAATTTATTTCAACTGGCCTACTTTAATTAAATTGTTCCTGACTTTATGTCTATTTGTCCAGCGCCATGGTGATATCCACTGCCTTTATGAGGCTTTTGAGTTTTGCCATTTAATAAGAAGTCACTGTGGGAATATTTGGTGTTGTGGTTCCTCACAAGAATAATCAACTCATCCACTGAAGTTGTGCAGTGATTAAGTTTTCAGCTGAATATTACCCAGCTAGAGAGAAGTTACTCGCTTTTATGAGCGTATGTTGACTCAGCTTTGCGGCTTGGTCGTGACACGATGTTGGGTTTATTACCACACAGCCTCTCGGGTGAGTGACAGACATTAATTGCACCCATGAAACTTATTTCCCTAAGAATTTGCTCTTCTAATAAATTTCTCATGCCAGAATGTGTTTGGTACTGGTGCTTCTGCAATGCTGGTTTGTAAGGAAACTTAGTATCCCATAATATGTTTCTTCCTTAGTATCACTGTGCAAGCTTCTCACATACAGCATAAACAACCCCCTAGAGCAACATGCCACAGAAAAATGAAGGATCACGCCTCAGCACATCATAAACGTGCTTGACATGCTACTCTAAAAACACACACAGTACTTTTTTCCTACATACTGTATATTTGTATTCCTACATTTTCATTAAAGATTGTTTTAAGCAACCCAGCAACCTACAAGATTTTTAATCATAAAAAATGTTTGTTCTAAATAAGACTCAATTCTCACAAGGTCTACATTGAGAGAAAACATAATGGGGCAAACTAGAACCTGCACTTTACAAAATAATGTAATGTCACCAAAAAAAGCTTGTAGAGTGGCAGGTGGCCCCCAATTTGTAACGTACATGACTGCCACCTAAAGAACTGGAGTACAACACTTTATGTCAATTGTTGTCATGTCAATTGTTTGGCAGTGGTGGAGGTTTGAGCTGTTCTCAGTGCCATTCTAGTTTTGTAATCATTCCACTTCTCTCTGTGGCATTTCTTTTCTACATTCTTAAGGTGATGATTTAAAAATAAATAAATAAAAATAAAAAAATCTCAAGACATTATTTGTGCCAAGGAGGATTTGCATATTGTGTTCCTGTTTCATACATAAGAACGGATGATGACAGTAATATGCCCCACTAAAAGCATGGAATGAGTTTACTTCTGCTACTTAGGTGGTCAAATAGAAAAAGAAAATGTATTAATTGATTATGTTGTACAATGTAAAATCATCGACAATGCAATACATTGATCTTACTGAGGCATGGATTCTGTGTCATGTTTGTAAGAAAACATTCATTGGTCAATACCACATTCTTCTTAAAAAGTGTGCCATTGTTCATGAATGAGGTCCATTATCCCATTCTACTCTTTTGAGACCAGACTGAAGTATAAATATAAGTTAGCATGTCATTGGACATTAACAGTGATCTGTGTTGAATGTGACAGACTTTTTGCACCACTGTCTGAACGTTCAGTGTGTCATGTTGACCCTTCTCTGCATGCAGATTATTAATGGGATAGAAGGCGAGAGACCAGAAGAAAGTAGCAGAGATAAGTATATAACCCCATGTGCCCCGAAGCTGATATGCTATTCTCCATGGAAAGCCTACAGAAATGTTAGGAGATGGAGGTGCTTGAGTGTAGTCTGTTAGCTGAATTGAGTTCCAGCACAGTTCCCTGTGGATGTTCCCAAGACAACATTTGGCCTAACGGGCAACTCATCTGCTGGAAGTCAATTTCATTTGAATATTTTCCAAATGTGGACAAGCTAAGTCTTTTCTAAGCAAGAATATTGCAATGCTGAAAACTTAACTTTGCAAATAAATGTCATGTTAAAAACATTCATATTTTATCATGGTTTCACTGCAGCCCAAGTCCCCTAATCTCGACCTTCAAGCTTCTTCAAATAGGAAATAGCAAAATTTGCATCTGAATATGTATCCTATAAGAATATCCTTGGGTCTGAGGTGTGTTCAGAGTTGATTTGTCCCGATTTTAGGGTCCGAAACAGGTCGTGGCCGACAATCTTAAATAATGAACGTGTTCAATATTTACAGTACGACCAAAACTCTTCATGTGTGTGGGGGAAACCGACGTCTCCGCGAGACATGACGCCGTGAATTGTGATGTGGAATGGAATGTAGCCAATTAAAGAAGCACCCTGCAATAAACTAAACATAAACTAAAAACAAAAACACAAACGTCTTACCCGATGTTGTTTTTTGTATAAAAGTGGGTTCCCCAAGCAAGTCTTTTTTTGACGACAATGGTCCTGCCTCTGGTCCCCTTGGAAACATTCGGCAAAGATCAACGGAGTTGCTCTATTCAAACAATGATGGTGGGACGTTTGTGACCAAAAACAACAAACTAACAACAAATCCCACCTTTCTAATTTTGTTTCAGATGCGCGTGTAGGATGGGGTCCTTGGCAAAATGACTTGACTCAATCCAGTGCAAAGTGGCACACAGCAGTCTCATTTGATCCACCCACCATTTTATGCAAAGTAAAAGTATCCCTTACATTATACTTAATATTTTTTCTGACAGTTAAAGCGCTCAGGTTTTCCTGTCCATTAATTTTTCCCGCTGTTGTAATTTGCCAATCACTGGCAAATTCGGAAGTATGTCATGGATCTGGTGCAAGTAGTCCATTGGAGGAAAATCAATCTCATGTTCCAGCCACTGTGTCCAGCAACCTCTACACCGATGAGACCCATCATCTCAGGGTTATACAAAGATTTATTTATCAATGATACTCACTGACAACCTTCACTTTGTGAGTACAACCATTGAGGACTAATTGATATCTATTTGATGCCATCTTTTGGCAATTGTTAATCCAAAAATAATTCACAGTTAGACCAAAACCTAACACAGAAATGTTCCACTCATATCCACTCACAACAATTCTCACTGCAGTGGTGAGACATTATTAATGGGCCAGCGGCCTTCTAACACCTAATAGTGTTGACGGGATGATGGATTTTGACTCAAACTCTCCCTGACAGTGTGACTTCATATGTGAGAAATGGGAGAGTGGAGAGGGCACTAATATTACACCGTTTAATAGACCTTTCCGTAGTAGAAAAAGTGGATGATCGTCCTGTTTTGTTTTTTTTTGCTCAGTTTCTACTCAGTGCAAGATACAGTATTTGCAAGATGCTGGAGAAGATACATTTTAGTATGATCTTAGTGTTGTGAGGAAGGCCTGCACAGCACAGTACATCTACTTTTGTACCACGTGTACTCTTGAAATGAAGTTTGCATGTACGCATGACAATATAATATGGCTCTAATCTTATTAGTTACGACAATACAGGAACACAGCACCAGCTGGCTGACAACAGTGAAATTTGATCACCAGGACAACACTTCACATCTGTTCAATAAGAATGCTTTTTGATGATTGGGCAGCAAAAGTTGTTTAATCTCAGAGTGCCCGCCACTCTGAGATCTTTCTGTAATTATGATTTCTACTACTACAGGGGATTCTTGGTTGACAACGGAGTTCCCATCCTGTCGCGGTGATGTAACCCGGATTTGTACATAAATCCAGCATGCCCGCGACCCTAGTGAGGAGAAGCGGCTCAGAAAATGGATGGATGGATGGATGTACTAATAACTGCGATTGGCTGGCGACCAGTTCAGGGTGTACCCCGCCTCTCGCCCAAAGTCAGCTGGGATAGGCTCCAACGCACCCGCGACCCTAGTGAGCATAAGCGGTACAGAGAATGGATGGATGGAAACTTTAAAATACTTCTGACCTCATGAGCTTCCCCTGGCTGATGTACGTGGTAACATGCTGATCCCTTTCTGGTTTTCAGACGTGTCGTGTGTGCCTCTTGTGTAGCTGTTGTATTACTTTCTCTCTGGACACCTAATTTACCTGCTAATTTGCTGTTCATAGTTGGTTACTTTCCCCAATTACGCGATTCAGTGGAAGAACAGTGTTTAGCTGCGATATACAGAGAGCTTGTGCGTAGGGGTGGCCGATATAAGTCACCTTCGATATAATCGTGACCGTTCCTTTAATGAGGTGCAATTTTACATTATCGAGTATCCATAGTTTCTCTAAAAGAAAACAACCGAACGGGTGCATGGACGGCATATGAGGAGGAGAGAAAGGAAGCAGTGCATGAAAGTCCACATTTGCCAAATCAGCGGACATGATTCAGTCACGTGACTCAGTGGCAAGCAAAATAAACTCTCGCTCTCAAACTAGCGGACTGAGCAACCTTTTCAGGAGTTTAGCAGCAAGTGGGTGAATTGAAACAATGGACCTCAATGGAACGCATGTATAGTTTTTTGTTGGCCAACAGGAAAATGATACAGGCCATTGATGTACACGCTGGCTTCCCAAACGTGGCCAGTTTAAGAGCGAAACAAAGAGATCATGTATTCGCTGGAGGATTTATACATATACATATATACATCACTATACATTTTGCATAACATTTATAAAGAAAACTACATTCTTATTGTCATCCCGACTGCTGGCGAGACTAATCAATGAGCTAGCTAGCATAGCCCTACTCCTGCCTAACATTTTGTAAGTCCATCCAGCCATCCATTTTATAAGCCGCTTCTCCTCACTAGGGTCGCGGGCGTGCTGGAGCCTATCCCACCTATCATCGGGCAGGAGGCGGGGTACACCTTGAACTGGTTGCCAGCCAATCACAGGGCACATAGAAACAAATAACCATCCGCACTCACATTCACACAATTTAGAGTCTCCAATTAATGCCTTTTTTTGGGATAGGGGAGGAAACCAGAGTGCCCGGAGAAAACCCACGCAGGCACGGGGAGAACACGCAAACTCCACACAGGCAGAGCCGGGGTTTGAACCCAGGTCCTCAGAACTGTCTGGCTGACGCTCTAACCAGTCGGCCACCGTGCCACCACAAACTTGTCTATTTGGTTTAAAATATTTCATTAGTTACATTTTGATGTCATTTTAATTATTATTATTATTTTTTTAAATAAAAGCTTAACTAAAGTACTATTGTGTAAACATGATTTAGTGACAGCCCAATCCCCACATGCTGCCAGAGCTTGTCCAATCTCAGAAACTAAGTAGGCTAAGTCCTGGTTAGTACTTGAATTGGAGACCACCTAGGAATAGCAGGTGCTGGGGTTGGCCAGTAAACCAATCACCTGCTTCTGTTAAAAAAACTACAGATTACAGAATCTGCAATTTGTGGACTAATGTGCCTCATGGCATTGAGAGCTCTAACTAACTAAACCTGATTTGGCACGTTCTCCTGTATACAGCCTGGACTTGAAGTAACTTGAAGTTATTAATTGTCAAATGTTGCCACACAATATTCTTGTGCAATATGCTGATAAACGTCCTGGGAAGAGCAAGTTATCTTAGCGCCTAGAATTCCCCCAGTAGTTCCCGAGCCGTGGGGAAAGCAGGAACGGGTGGGTAACTGTTTAATGTGGACGTGCCGATTTTTAACCAGCTCTGAGTTGTTTAAAAAAAGGTTGTGCTGGCAGCTCCAAGGTCAGATGTGCTTGAAGATTTTTCACACTGAGGTAGATACAATGACATCATCAGCAAACATTGTCACGATTGGTCAGGATAGTCCAAATCGATAGGCCAAACGTATATCGTCTTCTGTATACTCGCGCCCCTACTATTACAACATGACACCTACTAAGGTATGCTAATCCATTTCCATTTGTCACTTTTGGCCAATGAGTTCAGCTTGAACCAAAGGCAGGAGGTAAGTAACCCTTTTCTCGTCACTCAGCCACTTAAGCTTTGGATAATGCCCTTTCCCAGAGATATGTACAGAGACATGCAATGCTTAAAACAGCTTGCACAGTGTGCGCATGATTTGTCCTCAAAATGGATGAACGTGAACACATCCTCAGTTCGACATGAGAGCTGCAAAGAGTGTCACCCTGTTTCATATCTGTACATGTTTCAAGGACCCTTTACCAAATAAGACAATCCCTGCCACTCTGAAGTCCTCCCACACAAAAAGACTTTTGGGTTTAGTCATACTTATCAAAGCATTTGCTCTTTCACCGCTCGAGTTTTCTTTCACCCCTCGCACGAGTGGAGGGGTGAACGTAAAAAGCCCAGTTAACCTCAGCCAGGGCCTTGGGGGATATGTGAGTGCTGTATGCTACATGTCTGAAGCTTAATGAAGTCTCACAGTCAACTACAGCTCAACTCATCCTCTGTAGTGTGAGTGTGCATGGACTCACTTTCTGGATGTTCTTCGGCGTGTTTTCTTAAGATCAAGGGTTAACTACACAGGGCACGATATCAAAGGCATGATTTCTTTCTGTAAAAACACTGTTGGCTACGCGCAGCAGTTACCATGGAGACGGCACTTCTAATTCTCAGCCCCTTAACCCATCTGCCTGTCTTATTGACTGCACCGACAGTGTATTGATTAGTTTTTTTTGGGTTTTTTTTTTTTTCAATTTGTGTGTAATTTAATACAATAATAATATTCTCATTTACATTTAAAGACACTGTCACTCATCATATTGGTTTCACGACGTAATACCACAGGCTTTTTACTTCCCCTTGGCATCAAATTTTAAAATCTCAGCAACTGAAGTGATTAAAACCTCAACAAAAGTGTACCATTTTCAAACCATTGCTGTGTGCCTGCGTGAGTTGTGGTGACACAGACCACAAACATACATAACATTCCCTCAATAGTTGCATTAAATTAAACTAAAAGGTAAGTAAACTACAAAACTATTGCCAAGCTTATTTCAACATTAAATACATGAACTCACATCCTATAGTCTTTTACATTTGATATTTTTACCATGCTTTTTCATATATGTGATAGGGAAAAGAACTGAATTGTCACCGTAATTAAGATGCTTTGTGGGGACACGGAGATTTCCTAAAAGATCTCTTTGTTGTTGGCTGAATTGCCTTAACAGAATGTTGCTTCGCTGGGTTTATTTTTTTTCTTAATTGATCATCAATGCTCTGATCTGTTAATCAAGGTCTAGCGTTGCATAAAAACTGTTCATAAAAAATATGAATATTTGGATGATTCACTCTGTATACAAAATTATGCACAATTCTAATTTGTATCCTGAATCACGAAGCCATGAAGAATTTGGCATTTAGCTGAGATAAAACAGATTGAAAAACTTTCCCTGTGGTAGTGAGGCAGTCGTAGTTAACGCACCGTGGCAAACCTCCAGCTCAACTCGCTTGTCAGCGAAGGGTTGCTGTTGTTCCATTTTCCTATTTTGTCTTGGATGTCTGCTGTGGTGGTTTGGAGATCTAATTAGGAAATCTCAATGGCAACTTCCCCAGTAAAATGGTCCAGTCCCCACTCAGGAGCTTCCATGTTACCTATTCAGTACAGTATTCAATATATCTGCAGCTCCTTTATACATACATGGACAAAATTGTGCCACATTTAGTTGAGCCTGCTGTTTGTTCGACAATAGTGTATCTATTGCAATGTTGCCTTTTTTATGATAATAAGAAAGTAAAGTGTCAAAAACATTATTGGCAGAGTTAATGGTGGCAACTGATTTGGAAAATCAAATTATTATCTAGAGACAGTAATGCAATAGTTTGTGTATAATTGCTGTACATCCGGGATTTATACAATATTTACACTGTAGAACTGAATGAGGCTGAATAGGTGTTTTGAAACATTTGATCTAGTCCAAATGAAAGAAAAAAAAAAAAAAAAAAACGATTGGATTGAAAACAACATCATGTGTGGAAACAAATGTTTGCTGTGCCATACTCAATGGATTAACACCACCACACCCGCGCACACATACATAGTTACAGACAACCATTATAAAGCAGCCAATAGTTCTATTTGCCTTCCTCAGACACAGACTCCCTGGTTGCAGCTTTAAAGGAGAAGAGATTATTCCCTCTATTTCCAGGGAAATTGATTTTATATCGCTTGTGTGTGTTTGTAAATCAGACCTCCATTTCCAACCAAGCAGGGGGTATTACTCTTATCTCCTTGACTGTATTTGTAAAAGCACAGCGATATAGGTTACAAGTTCTCAGATTTTCTACCTGCCTGCCTTGGGAATTTATGTTTCCTGCTACAGCAGCTATTTATCTAATGGAATAAATCAATTAAAGTGGTAAAGAAAGTCTAGAGAAATATGACATGTTTCCTGCCTTCCTAAAGATAGGTTATTTGGGTTCACAGATCATTTGCGCTTGGATTAATACATTGCTGCAGGGAATTTGGAAGATTGAGTTGGCGAGGCCATGAATGAAGGTACATTTGATGCCTTTAAATCATTAAAATGTGTCAAATAGTAGAACCAGTTTGGCGATAATATCAGAGTTGTGGGTAAAATACATTGATGAACAAAATAAAGGGACAAAGGAGATAGGACAAGTGTCAGTAAACCAGGCCTACGCATACTTTAACTGTGTGTAAAGTTAGTCTTAAATCGAGATTTAAACATTTCTACTGAGGTAACAGCCCCAATATCCGCGAGTAGGGCATTCCAGAGTACTGGAGCCCAAATAGAAAATGCTCTAGAGCCTGTGGATTTCTTTCTGGCTCTCGGAGCCACCAAAAGACCAGTGTGTTGCGAGGATAGGTTTCGGGATGGAACATAAGAACTGGTGAGGAAAAAACACAGAAGGACATAGATGTGAACGTTCTCAATGTGACACGAAGTTCTTTGAAAAACATCATATATTTTGTAATTCTTCTTTTGTTAAGTTCACTGTTTTTTCCTCCAGATGAGCAACTGCAATGTGAAAATGTTATGTTTCAATTAAGCCATTATTGGTTGGGGCGTACCTCTACCGTAAGAACATGAACTGATGAAGCCTGCTCAGATGAAGGGCGAAACAACCCGAATAGTCCTGTTGTGATCGACTCAAAGCCCTGAGAATACAATGACCTGGATACATGGGAATATTCACAAGGTTTAGTACAGACAAAAAATGAAAATGAGCAACTTCATATAAAAGGTATGAAGATGATGAAGACTAGTGATTGAAATCCGCAGTGCTTCCATCATTTTGAGATCTGCTAAAGTAAATTTGATTACCCTTACCTCACTGGACATCCAGCCTCAGCATCCCGTACTCCTGCCTTTTCATTCTTCACTGGATGTGTCACTCAGCCTTGAAATATTCATGCTCTTAACTGAAAAATAGATGCATCTGCTGAAAGGAGCACAAGTTGAAGAGAGAGGAGTTACGGTAGTTTTTCCCATAGATGCTCTCTCTGAAAATGCCAGCCAAGCCCTTGTTGCAGGAAATGTGCATGATGTGATTGCTGTGTGTGTATACATTTCATGTGAGTCCACATGCTAATATGCAGACCTTTTTAAGAGACAATCAATAAATTAAAGAAAGACACAAATGATAGAACTGAATATATTATAATATAATACATAATAATTGCAAGGTGATCTGTGTTCAATCAAGATTCCACTTAATGAAATGCCACACAATCTTTTTTCCCTCTTTGAAGTTGCACTCTAATTGACGACATATACTTTCCCCACTCTCCAGCAAGTGCATCTTGTAATGATCATTTCCTTCACTTTATAGATTCGTTCATCTCATCCACAGCTGGTGTCTTTCTTGCATCCTCTTTCAAACACGCAGGCATAGTATTTGTCTTTATAAAAAAGCAAAGCAAAGCAAATATTGCACATTTCATGCGCAAGCTAACTCAGTCCTTTACCTAACTGATTAAAGTCACATTCCAATTTAGCGACCTAAAATCAGATGCATTGGTGCAGACAAACCTAATCCCAGCATTCATTCACTCACAGATGTGTTGATAACAACGGTGCAGTAATGTGTGTCTGCATTGATGATTGTGTGAAATGTTATTATGTAATTATTTTCTAAATGGCACTGTTTGGACAAAGTAATGGGTCGCTTGGCTATACCGTCAGAAAAGAAAAACAAAGTAAATATGGAGTTTCCATCACCTCAGCCACTCTGTTAGCCAAAGGCTAGCACATGTGAAAAGATTTTATGTCACTCGACAGATCCAATACAGATTTGTACCACTCCGTTTTTTGTTCAAGTAAATAGTGTTGAGGATTCACTCATAGATGATGGTAAGTCCATGGACTGTTCTTAGAGCATCCCAGCGAAGATGGACCTTACCCAAGGCCAAAATGATTCATCTACTTTATCTCTCATGTATAATGTATGAAGTGTAATGTATGTAATATGGAATCTCCCATATTTATCTGACTTAATGGCATCTACTGATGCTATTACCTCTGAATATGAGTTAACATCAACACTAAACGCCCACCCAATGTCCTGATAGACACACTTGTCCAAACCTTTCCTGGTGACTCTGCAGCTGGGAGATTCGATCAGTGTACTCGTAAATAACACAGCAAACCTTACACAAACACACGTGCACGTACACGTACACACACACACACACACGGTTGACGTGTACAACCCTTGTCAACGTGCTTGAAACACAATGCTGTGATTGATATCCATGCTACAGATTGAAAGACATATTCATAGTGCAATGTGTCCCACAGGTAGCTAACACAGAATAACACTGTTTTCAGCTGGCCGGGCTATTAATCATGGATGAACCTCTGCATCACCAACAAATAAGCCGAATTTCACCAGGGATGGTGTATATACTCGCGCACACTGGGATGTAAGTGTGTGGACACACTCATACACACATGCATTTTATCAGCCTGATCTCATAGGAAAAAGCATGCTCTGACTGGCAAACATAGCATTAATGCAGAGCGGGGGGCTCTCCTCTGGTCTCAATCTTTACTTATCTGTCTCTCTTATGTCCTTCCCTTCCTCCTTTCTCACCTTCGCTCTATCTTTTCCTCCTCATTACTTTATTTTGTCAAAAGAAAAAACAAACAAAAAAAATTATAAATCTGCAAAACAGTGTGCAGGTAGTCTGTAAAAAACATAGTAACAGTCCTTGCATTTTTTAAATTTAAAAGCACACATCTCCCACCAGGATTTCACAGGCCACTACCCTGAATTATGTATTATATGTATTATTATTAGGCTCACACAAACGGTCATGAAAAATATGTTGGATATGATTTGATTTGGACACGGGGGGTTACAAGGTGCTAGAAAAGGGAATCTCATTTACTTTCAGTGTGTCATCTGCAAGAGGGGTACTGTTCACTTAACAAGTTAAAATATTGCGTGTCTTTGTGGGTGGAAATGCATGGACGAATGCATGAAGCAGCTCTTTGACTTCAAAGCCTCTTTTAGCTCCTTGAACACGTGCAAATCTCTGAGCCCTGTTGGAACACACAATACCATTCTGTCCCATAAACGCCCACCTCTGTTCCTTTCCCTTTTCCCTCAACCCTCTGACTGGCGGCTTTGTGCCCTGACAGATATACACTTCTTGGCTGCCTTACACACATGACTCTGGGGAAATGAGATACAAATGCCACACTATCTAAGGGATCACTGCCGAAAACCATGCAGCACCCTGACACCACACTCGGTTAGGTTTAACACAAACAGATTGTAAAAGTGTTACTTGAGCTTATGTGTGTGTGTGTGCGTGTGTGTGTGTGTGTGTGTGTGTGTATGCATGCCCAAGCCCAGCTATCTTTGGGCTAGAGGCAGGGTTAGGGTTGGCCATTGTTTCAATTTGAGCGGTTCTGAACCGATTCCGGTTCCTAATAGCGATTTCGGTTCCAAACGATTCTCGACTCCAATACTTTCAGGGGGCTGGGTCAAAAAGGTTTGCGTGGTTTAAATAAAGGGTGTCCAAATTATGAACATCCTTTTTCTTAGCAGCCCGCAGCATAGACTAAAATGAACATTTGACTCGGGGTTCTTTATAACCAGTATCAAAATAAAACCTCTGAACTAAAAGGCAATGTGTGTGGAACCAACCCAATAGACTTAATATTTATCAATTAATGTTTCAGGTAAAAGTTAAATATAGCATTGTTAAAATCCTTTTTTGCGACTGTTTTATCACGTCAAATGGTTAATATGTGCAAGTTTTAACTTGACTTCCTATTTTAAGCTTCTCGCCTTTTATTTTGAAGGGTACGCACCGGAACTCAGCATTTTGGCATGAAATGTAACTTCATACGGCACTGGTGATTTATTTTTGTTTTATTAAATAGATGGAAGAAAATGCTATAAAACGTTGATTCCTTTCCTTACCTAACGATGAGGCACAAGGTTAGTGTTTGTGATACTGTGAGAAAAACGTTGATGTGAATTTTCTCCCAATCTATTGTGATGTAAAGTTGCTACGGTGAAGTTTTAGCTCAATGTTATGATTTGTGATTTTTTTTTTCTGTCATCAGCTCTTATGTTGGTTTGAAGACTCAAATAAATGCTAAAAACCATCAGTGCAAAAGTGCAACCAATCGTTTACCTTGTTAGATGTCTCAATGTTGGCATAGACGTATTTTATTGTTTCACTAACCCAACTGACTGAGAGTTGGCTTCACTGAAGCTCCCGCGCTGTAAACTGATACTCTGAGCGCGTCAGATGCTACACATCATGAAAGCCTCCTTTGCACAAAATAATCTTATTCCAAGTGCTGCACTGAGGCGATTGGTCATTCATTTTAACAAAGTTAAGACACACTTTTGTTCGCCACCGTCGCCGCCGTTGAGCACAAGCACGTCTCGGTGCGTGTTCTTCTTCATTGGTTTATGCCGCTTCTTCATTGGTTTTCACCACTCCTTCGGGGCCGGAGGACGACATTGAAACTGGGAACCGAAATTTTTAAATTTGAACGATTCGGGGAGAATCGGAACGTTACTCCCGCCGGTTCCTGACGGTTCTTGATTCTCGATGCCTTTTGTTCATATTTATGATAGCAATGAACCAACAAGAGGGGAAAGCATTCATGCTACTTCACCCACTTCCAAATATGAGCAAGCTTGTACCGAATGTACAGTATTATAGCTTAGAAGCATGTGAACAAGTGTGGCAATTAGTCAAGTGAAAAATAAGGACTTTTTTTTAATAAACCTTTAAACTTATGAGCTATTTTTCTTTTTTGTTTTTTCTTCAGGGATGATGTTTTTTGTTGCGTTTATTACAGAGACTGCATACCTCCTTCTTTATTTTATATCCAGTCTCAGTGTAAGATGTATTTAATTTTCTCTGCCCTTGGGTTAATTGCTCTGCTTTACTGTAATAAAAAGGTTAAGCTACAAAGCATTTCATGATGAATGTGGATTTTGCCTCCTATTCACTTCTTTGAGGTTGCATACATCTGCTTTTAATTCCTGTTCCAAACACAGAAGAAACACAAATGATATTCTCTTTACATCGCTTACATCTAACGCAGTGGATCCATGTGTCCTTTAATTTGCTGGTCTAATATAGCACTCTACCATAGTGATAAGAGAGAGCAATCGTCTGAGGTGTGGCAAAAGCTTAATCAATATTAACATATTCTTCAGCTCCCTCCCCATTGAATAATTGATATACCCACACAGTCTTGCTGAGAATGAAATAAGATATAGGAGTATTAAAATAACTTCCCAGAGATAAAAGAAAATTGATTAAAAAAAGATGGGTGAAAATTAAAGACAGGGTAAGCGAGCCTAAGGGATTGGACTTCGCATACAAATGAAGAGGTTGGGGTGG
Organism: Phycodurus eques; assembly: GCF_024500275.1. Classification (NCBI taxonomy): domain Eukaryota; kingdom Metazoa; phylum Chordata; class Actinopteri; order Syngnathiformes; family Syngnathidae; genus Phycodurus; species Phycodurus eques. Next base: position 8,109,138 of record NC_084525.1, on the reverse strand, counting down.
AAGGGAACAAAGGAACTTTAATGGAAGTTAGGAGTTTATTTATCCATCTCCAGTCATTGCACACTCGACCCTGTGAGTTTTTACCACACCAATCACATCACCTAACCTGAGAGATCCACTGCATAATCTCTAATCTCTGACCTCCTTGTAAAACATGCAGTTATTAATCATTGGCTGCTCATATGCACTTTCCACATGATTACTCTTCATTACAGCATGCAAAGTCAAAGTCTATCTCTATCTCCCAAACTCCACATTATTCTTTAGGTGTGGCAGACAAATGATTTCCAACTATGCGTGATGATTAGGATTAAAGTTTTTAGAATTAATTTTCCATTAGTCTGATCGCTACTGCTTGAAAATCAAAGCTATGCCAGCTAGACAAATATACTGAATCGCCTTTCACAATGCATTTAAACCACTTGGCCTTGGGACTGTAAGCTCGAGCGAAGTAGCAAGGACAAAATGTAGTCCTTTTTCCAAGGTAGATGCAATAAGAGGATCAGGAATCAGAAAAATCCTCCAAATTGGACAACCTCAGCACTAACAAATCACTGCTGACACCTCAACTCACAGATCACATGTTGAGAGGGAAATGCAGACAGAAGCTTGTTTGTGTGTGTGTGTGTGTGTGTGTGTGTGTGTTTTAAACTGTTTTCGGTATTCACGTGTGTAATATGGGGTGAAACTTAATTTGGTTGGCTGGGGCGGAAACAGCAACATGTCAAGGTGAAGTTTCTGACAGCTGTTTCAATTTGGTCAGACTTAAAAAATGATGAGGAAATAAGATGTCAAGATCTTGAGGGAAATTGACAGAACATATAAGACACTACCCCAAATAAACCCTTGCTGCTATGACATCGGCAGGAAACACTGAACAGCAATGTTGTCTATGAATAATTATATCTTTCATATGAGAGACACTTTGATGATTGAGTGCTCATAGTACAGGTAATGAAGAAATATTTGCCTGTGCTACATTCCTCCATAGCCTGTATGCCCTGAGCATGTCTCTTGTGATTAAAGACCCTGTAAAGTGAACTCAGAAGTTTGTTTTTAAATACCTGTTTGAAGATAATTGCTGAAAATGTGCAAAGAATGAAAACGATGTAGTATTTAATTGTAGCGATATAGTTTTAAACAGTTCTTCACCATATAAGTTTTCATGATTTTTGGGGGGTCGTGGCTGAAATGTCGCCACGTGATGCACTTTGGAGAGTTACACCCCCGCTATGTAAGAACTTTGTTCATGCGTTCAGGCGCAATTGCAATAGCTAGCATAGCCAGCTAGCTATGCTGACACCCCGAAAATGCAGCTTCGAATCATTTAGTTCACTGGCGTGGCCACTTTAGAGTGTCATGTCATGATGAGAAAGGTGCAAGGAGAGGGAAAGAAGAGGGGAAAACGTAGTCTGACATGACAGCCAGTGTGCGGACCGGGGCTTCACGCTGGAGTAACCGCTTTAGAGCGCCTTGGTGTCACAGCGTGGAAAAGCCCTGCGACGACCCAATGGAATATATTCCAACTACCAGAGGCTTTAAAGGCCCCATATTTTTAGACCTCCGTCATACGTGACAACGACTTCTGTTTGATCCAGGTTTGTATCCGCTTTGTCTATATTTGGCTGAGACCGGCCCCTTTCCTCTGATTGGTCGCCTCCGTGTAGAAGACCCACTTGCAAGAGCACAAGTGTTTGTTGTGTTGACAGCGCTGGCTCTGGAGCAGAGAGGTAGGTGAAGATCTTCGCTCGTGACGTAGATAAGCTTGAGAAATTCGAATGCTCTGATTTCAGGCCTCTCGGCAGAAAAACACCTGGGACTCAGGAATGCGTGGATGATTTTAATTCATAGTTCACGTTTACTGAGGCACCATAGAGACAATATCACATCCCAAATACTAGAAAAAGTTCGTTTGGGAAAATACGATACCTTTAAGTGGATATATTTTTGGGGCTCAAACAGGATGTATACACTGATGTATACAGTATACTTGGTATTTTTTTGTTTGTTTGTTTGTTTTCATTTTTTTCTTTCAAAATAAGAAGAGTTGTTTTTAAAAAAAACACTGCCGTGTCAAATTTAAAACATTTTCTCTTTACAGGTACTTTAAACACATCAGAGCACACCACATATTACGTTCCATCTACCAACATTCTTAGATTATATTTAATGTCTTTGATTCCTCCTGAATGCTGGTCTTTGTTAACTCTAGTCAAAAGTCTTTGAGGAGTACAGACCAAGTCCATATCAAGCTAAGGCGTCTATGATTAATCATTCATTTTCATGGCCATCACAGCTTAGTTTGGGCAAAAGTTGTACTACACCATGGACGGGTCTTGAGTCCATCATAGGGCAATTTTGAGTCCTTAATTAATATTAATTTTAGAGAGAAAAAAAACGGACAAAACCCATGGTAACATGGTGAGAATGCTGTTAACTACATGCACCACCTTTAATTATATTGTCTTTAAAAAACAACAAAATATGAGGACAATAGCATTATCAGGAGGTATAATTCCATCATACCAATTTTATAATTGTTTTTTTTGGAACTGTTTGGAACGTATGTGATGAGCTGCATATTATGGCCCAGCTTTAGTTTTGAAAAGTCTTGACAATAAATCTTGAGGCCCCAATGACCGAGTCCAAGGCAAGGTTGAGCTATGTGATTCCGAGAAAAGACAAAGCTCCTGTGTTTTTGAGACTAGACTTGAGACCATTACAGATCTCTTGTTCTACAACGCTACTTGCTTTCATAAGTTGTTGGAACAGCAATTGTAGCTACTGCTTTCATTCGGGGAAGGCTATTGAGGGTACTTGTACTTAACACTTTTGACAATTCACTTAGAAAGGGTGGCGATCTTTTATAGCTTCCTTAAGTGTTACGCTCTCGATGGTGGAAATTATGGTGTTACAATGATGGGAGAAGCAATAGCATCCCACTAATTAAACTGAAAGCCTGTCAACTGTCTGTTACAATTATCCACAGGCTCGGTAAATATACTACTGTGTGTAATTGACAAACTAAATTCGGTCACTCAGCTTCTCGGCTCTTATAACCTGTAGCTGCGCGTGAATCATAGGTACTGTTATGTGCATTTTGTTTGAGGCAATCTCCCTCTGTATTTCTTACTACTTTGTCATCTCTTGTTTTCTTTTTTCTATTTTCTTTGGTTCACTCTGTGCAGCCCTGGGCTCCTGTCAGCGGAAACAAATACACCTTTTCCAAGCAGTGCAGCATTAGGCATCTGTCAGTCACGCTGCACAGTATAGATATTGATCATGTTTGGGTCTAAAGTCAATACAGGCTAAAATAACACTGTTTTTACTTTTTTTTTATACCAGTAGACTATATACACCCACGTGTTCTGTCTACGTTGTACATTGATTATACACTTGCCTCATCTATCCAGTTGTCTTGCTGCACTAATTTCAAATGGACTCAAACAAGCACTAGACAATGCAACATAATATACAAAATAAAGTAAGTTTATTTTTTCAGTTAAGGCAATTTAGAACAGATTCTCATTTGCAATGCCAACCTGGCTGCAGACAGCAGAGCTAAGACAAAGCATAATAAAAGACATTTAGTAACTAACTAACTAACTAACTAACGCATATTAGTACATCCTTGCAAACTAGTATCTCACTGCTTGTTAAGATTATGGTCTCTTTGTAAACTCAACAAAACTATCACAAGTGGAGTTTTTGGGTTTCAGCAGAGTAGGCAAGAGTGGTGCCAGTCCATGTTGTTCCTGTAAATGTTCGTATCAAATTTGTGTCCCAGTCAAAGCCTTTATCACTTATCCGGTTTGTCACATTAATTAATATTGTCTAAATTGTGCACATTTGCCATTAGGTTGACATGGTATCATGATATCCATATGCTTTACATATACAGTATATACATATGCGTATGATATATGTGTAATGCAAGAAACTCATTTTTATTATGTATTTACATTTTGCGTTTACATGTTTTGCTATCAATTTATTATTTGTGTGAAGAACAAAATATGTGGTTAATTCCAAAATAATGATCTGTTTTCATTCACTTTTTTTAGAGAAAGCATCCAAGAATCCTGTTGCTGCATTCATTCAAAATTAAGAAAAGTCAACAAAATGTCATGAAATGTAATTAGTTACATTACTTTGAGAAAGCACGGTCATTGAAATAGTTATACTACTATTACATTTTCAACGGTAACTTGTAATTGTAACCAACTACATTTCCATAGTAATCTTCCCAACACTGATGATACATGACGTCAGCTGAGAAAGTATTTTTTTTATTATTATTATTATTTTTTTTTTTATTCCCTGTTACATGTTTGTTGAGAACCCCTGTCTTCATCCATATACTATACAGCATGTATATGCCTAAGAGGGATATCAGCTTTTGGGTAAGACAAGCAGTGGATGCATATGCAGGAAATGTGGCATTATCAACAACTGGCCTGGGATGCATTCCAGAATTTTCTGTGATCTTTTTGAAGGTCTATGAACAGTGTCATTTGTATGAGAAACCTTTCAAAAAGACAAAAAGGAAAAACTCAGTCTCATTAGCTTGTTGTCATATAAACCGTTTATTTGACCCCATTGATTCTGGAACGGCTCCGGTCGTTGGCCAAGGTCTCAACCTGTTTCTCCAGAGGCAAGGCTACTATCTGGCTAGCCATCTGCTGGCCTGCTCAAGGCTGGGTAGCCTCTGGGCTAACTAGCCAGCAGCCTGTTATCCTTCAGCCTCAGCCCCTGGCTCAGCAGTACCAACCCAACGGTGCACCCCACATTGCTCATTGTCTGCCTTTAGAGCCAACCCATCTGGCCTCTAGGTTTGGCTGATGCCAACCCAGATGGTCGATCAACGCCCAGCCAGAAGGACTGGAGCCAGTGCCCTTCACTTTGCAGACTCATGTTTCCAGCACCTGTAGTCTCCTGAACACAATCTCAAACATTTAGTGTAATCTTCAGAAACATTGCCTTTTAACCAGCAACCTTTTTTTTCTGACCAAGCCACCCATTGTTTACCTCTTTCTAATGACTCTGTAGTGTATCATTGTAGATGCCCAACCCATGTTTACAGCTATTTTCGACCGCTTATTTTCTGGTCTTCCATATTGACGTGCATTGGAGCTGACTTCCTGCATTAAGATTGAGAAAAAAGAGGCAACAAGAACCCTCATCCACGTGTAGTCCGTCAGTGGGTGAGGCACACACAGGCCTGGCAAGAAATATTTGTACGCACAGGAAACGCAGCTAAAGATTATTTCCATTCTTCAACCCCACACAGCCATCTCAAACATCACTGCCTGCACTCCCTGTGCACACTCTAAAACATTCATATGCCCATGCCTGTCTGCTGATGCTTTTTCCTTTAAATTATTTACTGTGGAAATGCAGGAACAATCTAATTGAAATGAAGGGAACTCTGTTGGAGATGAAACTTTTTTCCCCTCATAAGATAAATGCCTTTCCATTGCTGCACTCCCATTTTATTGTCTTCGTCTGCATAAATTTTTTATTCATGTTAGTCTGCAGCTGCCCACAAGTACAGTCACATTAATTAATTCTATATGGCTTACTGTAATTCATTTTGTGAAGTATGTGTCTGGTAAGGAGCACCTAACATGTTCACAGCAGCCTCTTGAAAAACAGTGTGCTTTAAAGGATAAGAAAACGATGCATGCTGATTTCAATGTCCATCCGTAGAAAACTTCTGAGTGAAAAACAACTCATTCACTGCCATTGACAGCTATAGAAGTCAAATGTCCATGGTAACTGGGAGGGCTGGCGGTTAATTACTGTGGGGGACAAAAATCTGTCTCATCAGTATTTATTTATTTTTTTCAGTGTAGAAAATGTAGAGTCCCCTCAATGCAGTGCATTTTGTCGTGGCGTGGATACATATATATTCCAGCCACTGGAGACTTCAAGCGGATATTTTTGTGGCTCAAGCATGTAGGGATGTGTAGACATAAGAAAGATGCTAGACAAAGTAGCATCCATTATTCAGCAGGGTGTGGGTTCATGCATTCAGCGAACATGCCCACAGCATTTGCAAGCAAAGACATGATTTTGACACTTGATTTTTCACGACTTTTAAGCCTCATTTTACATACTTGGTGATTTATTTTTTTAGTCAATTAAACGTAGTAGCATTGTAAACAACACTTCTCCCTGTGGTGTGTCAAATTTGGAAGGTATTTATTTTTACTTTAACAATCAAGCATGTTGTATTTAAGTGCAAGAATTACATAACTGTCTGTATACTTATAATCAAATTAATACATCACACACATTTTAGCAACAATGAAGTTACTTGCAATGTTCCAAATTTTGATATAGATCAGGGGTCGGGAACCTGTGCCTCGTGAGCTCTTTTGAGGACTGCATCTGGCTCATAGATAAATCTTAGCTGAGAATTCTTAACACGATAAATAATGACAAAAGGAAAAACTGGCAAATTCACAGGAAGAAAGCATGCCAAGTGTTACTGTGCAAGCTAGCCAACAGCAACGCCTTGTATGGACCTAATAAGGTGACTGGAATTCGGCGAGCTTTGCTGGTATATTAGCAATAGTGAGGAACAGAAAACCATTCACAGGTGGCGAGTATGCCAATGCATTCATGCTTGATGGGGCCGATGAACTTTTTGACGATTGTTTTGAAAAAAGATAAGATAGTACCATCATGATGGCAAATCAAGTGAAGGAAAGGCAAGTGAAGGATAATACTGTAGATGCGCTTTGGATGAGTCAATAGACGTAAGCCATTTATCGCAGTTGAGCGTGATTGACCATGTTAAGTTCTACATATGCAGTCATTATCACATCTAAAATACATCAAGACCAACCTACAATCATGTTTAACAAATGAAAGCGTCAACGCCTGCATAATGCTTAACGACACCAAGTATAAACCAGACTAAAGCCATCAACAAAACCATGCAGCACCAGAAGTTACATTCACGGTAAGAAATATTTTATTCATTATTGGTTAGCTTCAGTACAACATTATTAAAAAGAATAGATTCAGACTTATTCTGAAATTGTTGGTCTTGATTAAAAATTCACACTTTTAGTTGTATTCAGTGTTAAAAAAATCTTACGGAATGCATATGTGGCTTTGATACAGCTCTCTTAGCCAAAAAGGTTCCCGACCCCCGATATAGACGATGGACATCATCACTATTGTATTGTGCGCCAAAAATATCAAGAAAAGTTACATATTGTGCACCTGAACGCTTCTGAAGCTACGCACACCTACGCACACCTGCTGCTCCTTTGGAGTACATTATCTCAGGAATTTCCTGCTGAATGGAAGCTTTAGAGAGGGATAGCAAAATGGATGACTAGAGGGAAAAATCTGACAGAGAAAAAGATTGGAACTTAAATAATAGTGCCCTTGATTTGCATATGAGTAAGTATGACTGAGCACCAATGTACTAAATGGTGTGTTTGATGTGCTAAGGTACAAAGGTTCATTTTCATTTAAATTTGAATTCATTCTTTTTAAAACCTCTACTTTCTCACAGCTACCACCTAACCTCCATTCTAAAACTAGGAGCTGTCAATAACTTTCTGATTCAGCCCACCTCCCTCCCAGTTAGGCAAATAGACTTCGTTTTCTGCAGTGACGCCCATTGTTGCGTACTATAATTAACTAGTTATTCTGAAGAACAGTGAGACTGTTAATTTAGGGTTACTCAAGTATGTACAATTTCTCATGTTCCCTTTTTATCGGTGAGAATGAACGTATGTCGAACAAGGTGTTTGCAAGTGTGTTGATGTTTGTGTGTGTACTTACCTCTTTCTAATGATTTTTTTGGAGAGCTTGAGTGGCCTTCTTTAAGAGTGCGTTTAATGTACGCAACTGGGTTGGTGCAACACTTCCACACAGCTTGCTGCTGTATATATTTTGTAGCAAATTCGAAACTTGCCAGCAAAGGACCACAGTAGGAATAAACACTATAACAGCCACGGCATCTATAGTCTTATAAAACCACAACAAAAATTCAGCATTTTCAGCACAATGTTGGACGTACAAAATGAAGATAACAAACCGAGTTAAAAGAAAATTCCAGCACACTATCACAAATTAGTCACTGTGATAAGAATTACAATCTCAGCTCTGCCAATTTTGTCTCAGAGATGTCTTCAATACGCCAAAAGCATTTGCTTTTCTTGCATTTCTACAGTTGTACAGCTACAAATTTGCGTCATCATTTATGAAAAAATGTTTCCCTCAAAGGCGATATTTGTGTGAATGTGATGTCTTTCTGATTAGTCAAACAGTAAGACAGAAAAGAGCCTTGGCGTAAATTGCCATGCACATAGAAGATTTGAGCATAACTGTGCATCAGTCTGTGTCCTTGATTAGTCAACTGCACACCACTTTGGCTTTGTGACAATAAACATTCACCGTCTTTAGTTGCAACTATGTATAGCGCCAAAACTCTCCCGAGTGTTGGATACACCACAAACTGTATGTGACAGCAATTATGCAAAACAGGTCATTAAACTAATAAAGATGTCTGTAAACAACTCCACAAAGGCACAGATTCCCTGTGTCCTCCTTTTCTTTCTTTTCTTCCTCAAACTCTTTCTACTGCCTCTCTGGCTTTAACGCTCTCCAAATTTAACACTGGCTTCTTTCAGTGCAGCTCAAGTGAGTCTCCATATTAGAGAGGCTTCTGAAGTTGAAAGAAGAAAACATTCACGCGGTTTCAGTAGCTCGATAAACAGCAGCGGATGGCGCGGCGATGCAGCTCGGTGGGTTTAATGAGTAGATTTTGGTGGTGTGACCTACATGAACGAAGCTTGCCGACTGTCACTGAGCTGCACAGCAAAGTGACAATAGCAACCATCAACAACAAGTCTTATACATGACAGTGTTTCCTCTTACTATATACACGGTGTCCTTTTACAACATCAACTCAATTCAACTAACTCCCTAGTGTGTGTTTGTGTAGTCCTGATTTCCCAGAATTAATTACCCAGATGGGACTTTGGGGGGTGTAAATGAATACAACTGTAGCCTAGTATTAAGATAAGAAGAAGAGTTAAGAGAGCATGTTTTCCGAATCTCCGCCATGTTGTGTAATGCTCTCACTCCAACTTGGCATCATCCATCCTCAGTGCTCCACGCTGAAATGTCAACAACTGAATATTCATGACAGCATTGACACCCCTGTGCTGTGACTTTATAAATCTCAGGGCAGACAGATATGTTTTGTACTTGTCTCACTGCCTCCACAAAATGATTCCCAACACATTAAAAAATGACGTTTTCCCGCACTATTAACACTTTTTCTCTCACAGTAGCTTGTGATTCTGCTGCCTTAGTAGTTGTTCAATTGAAATATGTTGTAGCTTTTAAGTTCTCTCGAGAAATGCTTACATACAAAGTAGAAAACAAAGTGGAAAGTGTTACAAAGTGTCATAAAGAGAGTAATGGAGTGGTAATGTTTGTTGTAATAGACTTAAAAAGAACAGGAAAGTACTTTTCTCACATATGGCACACAGCATGAGGTGATAAATCACTTCTGTTTAGCACCGCATAATGGAAACATCATAATTTACCATACAAGATGATGGCGCACGCGTGTGTCCACAGAACTCATGCAGGCAAAGAAAAAGCACTCAAAAGCATTTATAGAACAAATCCCAATTCTAATGAAGTTGGGACGTTGTGAAAAATGGAATAAATAAAAACAGAATAAAATGATTTGCAAATGCTTTTCAACTTATATTCAAATAAGTAAAAAGACAAGATATTTAATGTTCAACCTGATGAGTATTATTATTATTATTTTTGTTGCAAATATTCTCTCATTTTGAAATTGATGCCTGCAACACATTCCAAAAAAGCTGCGACGGGTGCAACAAAAGAATGGAAAAGTTGAGGAATGCTCAAAAAACATCTGTTTGGAACATTCCACAGGTGAACAGGATAATGGGAAACAGGTGAGTGTCATGATTGGGTATAAAAGGAGCATCACCAAAAGGCTCAGTTGTTTTATTTTGTTTTAATTGAAATCAACTTGTCAAACTCAAGGCCCGTGGGCCACATCCGGCCCGCCACATCATTGACAATAATGTGGCCCGTGAATGCAAATTATGTGCGTCGACTTCATGTTTTTTGCTGAAATACCAAATTGCAAATTATCTTAACATTTGGTAACGTTGAGAATCACAAGCCCTGTTTTGTTACCAGTTTCCTTTTTAAAATAAGATAAATAATAATTCAACAGTTTTCATTAGCTTCTGATTTAAAAATTAGCTGTCCATCTTTTTTTTTTTTGTAATATGATGCAATTTAACTGCACATTTTCATAATGCCACTCTGAAGTAAACCATAACTGTGATGTGGCCCACAACAAAAATGACACCCCTAATATAAATGTTAGTATTAGTGCTGGAAAAATGTTGACCACAAGCATTTCCAGGTCCTCCAATTTCTTCCCGTTTCAAACTGTCATCATCAGATGTTTATTAATGCACAGGGAATGTTTTAAGTCACAAATAATCCAAGATGGCGCCTACCAGTGTGGTCGCCTCGGTCACGCGCTCTCTAGTATTGTCTTTCTTTTTGTGTTTTTCGTCCGTCTTTGGAGACCTTACACGACTCACTTACACAAGGGGAGACCTGCTAACCATCAAGGAGGCTACTCCGGACTTTCTGTCACCAACTTTCGAAAATCCGCTCAGTTTTTTCCCCGAGTTACTCACCGGAGCGGCGTCCGCGGTTTTCGGCGCATGGATGCGGAAGCGGCGCCACAGAGGAAAACGAGCCGGCATTCAGGTGAAACTCCGCAAGAGAGGACACAGATTGGCGTTCCCGTCGATCCACCTCGCGAATGTACGCTCCCTACCCAACAAAATGGACGAGCTTCATCTTCTGTTAAAGACCAGTAAAGACTTCGGACGTTCCGCGGCCATGTGCTTCACGGAGACCTGGCTTTGCGACGCTGTACCCGATGGCGCCGTCACGCTTCCCGGCTTCAACATTCATCGAGCGGACCGCGACATGGAATCATCGGGAAAAACGAAGGGCGGCGGGACATGCCTCCATATAAACGAAAAATGGTGTACGGACGTCACGGTGCTCAGCACACACTGCAGCCCGCATTTGGAGTCGCTGTTTTTGAACTGTAAACCATTTTACTCGCCACGTGAGTTTGCATCGTTTATACTGGCTGGAGTCTATATTACACCGCAAGCTAACACGAACGCCGCATTGCTAACGCTCGCCGAACAAGTCAACGAAATTGAAAAAAAAACACCCTGACTCACCCCTCATTATTCTCGGGGACTTTAACAAAGCTAAACTCAACCACGAACTCCCTAAATACAAGCAGCACATCGACTGTCCTACCAGGGAAAATAATACTTTAGACCACTGCTACACTACGGTAAAAAACGCATACCGTGCTATACCTCGTGCAGCCCTGGGCTCGTCTGATCACTGCTTAATTCACTTAATACCGACGTACAAGCAAGAACTTAAATGTGCGAAGCCTACAGTGAAAACAGTCAAAAAGTGGACCAATGAAGCAAAGATGGAACTTCAAAGCTGTTTAGACTGCACAGACTGGAGTGTCTTTGAAAATTCAGCTGGCAGCCTGGATGAATATACGGACACTATCACATCCTATATCAGTTTCTGTGAAGAGGTTTGTGTACCAACAAAATAATTTCGGACATTCAACAACAACAAGCCGTGGTTCACTGCTAAACTTAAGCAGCTTTGCCAAGCTAAGGAAGATGCATATCAGAGCGGGGACAGGGCCCTGTATAATCGAGCTAGAAACCAGCTTACTAAAGAAATTAACATTGCAAAGAGGATCTATGCAGCAAAGTTGGAAAAACAGTTTAGCGCGAACGACTCGAAATCAGTCTGGCGTGCATTCCAATCGCTGACTAATTACAAGCGACGATCCCCCCAAGCTGAGAACAATAGCCCACTAGCCAACGACTTGAATACCTTCTACTGCAGATTTGAAAAGGACAGTTTCACACCACACACCCACCCGGCCGCACCCGCGACCACAACCACACCTCTGACTTCTGCGTTAACCATCCATGAACAGGATGTGAGACGCATCTTCAAACAACAGAAGATTAACAAAGCAACAGGACCGGACCATGTGTCCCCATCCTGCCTGGGGACACAGTCTGCGCGGACCAGCTCGCTCCAGTCTTCACTCAGATCTTTAACAGATCTTTGGAAATGTGCGAAGTTCCATCCTGCTTCAAACGCTCCACCATCATTCCAGTCCCCAAGAAACCTGCAATCTCTGGTCTGAATGACTACAGGCCTGTCGCTTTGACATCTGTGGTCATGAAGTCCTTTGAACGTCTCGTGCTGGACCACCTCAAGAGTGTCACAGGTCCCCTGCTGGACCCCCTGCAGTTTGCCTACCAAGCGAACAGGTCTGCGGATGATGCAGTCAACATGGGACTGCACTTCATCCTAGAACACCTCGACAGTGCAGGGACCTACGCGAGGATCCTGTTCGTGGACTTCAGATCAGCGTTCAACACCATCATCCCTGAACTCCTTTCAACCAAGCTTCTCCAGCTCAGCGTCTCACCTGCCATCTGCCAGTGGATTTACAGCTTTCTGACGGGCAGGACACAGCAGGTCAGGCTGGGGGAGGCCACCTCATCCACACGCAGCATCAGCACTGGGGCGCCCCAAGGTTGTGTCCTCTCTCCGCTGCTCTTCTCTCTCTACACGAACGAACCCGACTGTCAAGCTCCTGAAGTTTGCAGATGACACCACTGTCATCGGCCTCATCAAGGACGGTGACGAGTCTGCATATCGACAGGAAGCGGAGCGGCTGGAGCTGTGGTGCGGGCGACACAACCTGGAGCTGAACACGCTCAAGACTGTAGAGATGATCGTGGACTTCAGGAGGCATCCTTCGCCACAGCTGCCCCTCACGTTGTCCAGCTGCGTTGTGTCAACCGTCGAGACCTTCAAGTTCCTGGGAATTACAATCTCTCAGGACCTGAAGTGGGCGAACAACATCAACTCCGTCCTCAAAAAGGCCCAGCAGAGGATGTACTTCCTGCGGCTTCTGAGAAAGCACGGCCTGCCACCGGAGCTGCTGAGACAGTTCTACACAGCGGTCATCGAATCGGTCCTGTGTTCTTCCATCACAGTCTGGTTTGGTGCTGCTACAAAAAAGGACACACTCCGACTGCAACGGACAATCAAAACTGCTGAAAGGATTGTCGGTACCCCCCTACCCACCATTGAGGACTTGCACGCTGCCAGAACTAAGACAAGGGCGTGCAAAATCCTCTCGGACCGTCTGCACCCCGGTCACCAGCTCTTCCAGCTCCTTCCCTCAGGTAGGCGCTACCGATCAACGCAAACTAGAACTAGTAGACATTCCAACAGCTTCTTCCCTCTTGCGATCAACTTCTTAAACACCTAACCTATAATTCCATTACAACAAGCTGGCAATTTTTTGACTTGAGTTCGTTGTCACATTTCTGTGGGGCCAATTATGTATTACTCGTGCACTGACTGTAGTTGTCTCGCCATGCTGCACTATTTGCATATACTGGCCACTCATGCCAGAGTAGCATCTGCTCCATTTGCACACTGATTGAGGAGTATCTGTAACATTTGCACAACCAACATTGTCCCAGATGATCGCACTACTCGTCACTTTAAACCGCATACGCTCCTTGAAGTCTCAGCGCCCTTTGCACAATGGTCATTGCACCGGACTATTGCAATATTAGTTGTTCGAACTGCTCTAAGTGCTAGAGGACTCTGCATCTTTTTGCACAATTGTTTTTTGTCAATGTCTTTATGTCCCCAAAGTGTTCTGTAAATTGACTGTTTGTTGTACTAGAGCGGCTCCAACTACCGGAGACAAATTCCTTGTGTGTTTTGGACATACTTGGCAAATAAAGATGATTCTGATTCTGATTCTGATGTTAACATTTTAAACTGCCATGTGTGTGTCAAGTTTAAATGTAAATGAACAAGAGGTGCAACAATTGATCTATTAATCAACAGCTAATCAATTATCAAAGTAATTGACACCTATTCTGATAATCGATTAATCATTTAGACTCAGACTTGTTTAGCTGAACATTTTCCAAATCCTTTCAGCCTCTCAACAGTAAATATCCTACAATTTCTGTAGTTTTCCATGAAAGCAGACCGATTTTCTTTGTGTTGAATCAAAATATTTTTTTTATGATGGACATTTGCAAACATCTGTTTTCACTTCGGAAAACAATGATCCTCATTTTTGTCGATTTTCTGATGGGTGTTACTGACCAAAGCAGTAACTGAATCATAATTCATTTATGTTTGTACATTTTCTGCACTATAAATTTGAAATAATGTTCTGTTTGTGAGAAAAGGGATAGAAAATATTATTATTATTATTATTTTTTAAAAATCATTCAAATATGGCAGGGTGGCGGCACTCCGGTTTCCTCCCACATCCCAAAAACATGCATTAATTGGAGACTCTAAAATTGCCCGTAGGTGTGACCGTGAGTGCGACTGGTTGTTTGGTTCTATGTGCCCTGCGATTGGCTGGCAACCGGTTCAGGGTGTACCCCGCCTCCTGCCAATGACAGCTGTTATAGGGTCCAGCACACCCGCGACCCTAGTGAGGAGAAGCGGCTCAGAAAATGGATGGATGGATGGATATGGCAGGGTTGTGAACAGCACTCTTCTTTGTCATGTGTAAAATTTACAAAACATACCGTATTCTTTTTCACTTTGCAGGAACTTTAATATACTGTTACCTCATTAAAATAAAAAGTTGTACAGTAAAACTCAAGCTTAACTGTGATTGTGTGCGCTGGACATAGTGGTAAATTGGTGCAGTGGGATTTATAGCATGTGCCCAGGGAGTTGAATCTCGTCACATGGACTCTAAGCAGAGGTGACTGCAATATTAAATTCTTCTTTTAGTAATGATGTTGACTTACTGTGATTGCAGCCATACTAATATTGTTCTGAGCGGCCACGACAGAAAAGCGCATACCGATTTAGTCTTCCATTGATACGTTACTTTGTACATCAAGTTCCCCAAAGAGCCTCAATCACAGTGGAGGAGCGACTGTATCAAAAAGAACAAGGCACCTCCACCTCCTTTACAGTACGCTTTCAATGACACAAATGTCAAAGCCAAGCTGGGGGTTGTGTGCCTTTGTGTGAGTGGACTGGATAGCAGGAAGTATGTTGGAGTAATGTGACAGGTTGAGACCACCAAGTGCAGAACGCCTTGGCCCAATGCTACTTATCAGTGCTCATCCCCAACCGCCCCCCAACCCCCCCCCCCCCACACACACACACCCGTACACACACGCACACACACATACACTCACAGACACTGTATCTCTGCTGAATTATATGTCACTTTGATCATTTGAGTTCATTTGTAACCTGCTCAGATCCGCTGTGTTCTCCAAGTCTCATGACAGAAGCCATATTATTTTTAGGCCATCACTTCCCACTAGCGTCAGAGGCCTCCCTCCTCCATTATTTCTGTGTCTCTCCTTTCCTTTGACTTGCCTCGCTGCCCTCGCATGTCTTCATGTGTGTGCCAAGAGCAGAAGAATCAGACAAGAGAAGGGTTCTGGTGCAGCGCTCACGCAGCACAAAACCGGATGGTGCATTGAATCGTAATGAATATGAAAAATATCTCGAGAAGGATGCTGGAACAAAGCCAGAAAAGCATTGATCGAAGTATAAAATATATATATATAATATAAAATATGAAAGGTCCGACTGCGATCGGCTGGCGACCAGTTCGGGGTGTACCTCGTCTCTTGCCCGAAGATAGCTGGGATAGGCTCCAGCACGCCCGCGACCCTAGTGAGGATAAGCGGAACGGAAGATGAATGAATGAATCAAAGATCTGACTTATTTGATCAGGTGAATGCTCAGGTGTCTTTGTAGATTTAAAATGAGATAAAGACAAATTATCAATCTTCTACACCAAGGAATGGAAAAAATACCCATGCAATTACGTTAAAGAAAGTGTCAAAATAAACATTTTACTTTTTTACTTTACCTTTTTTAGCGCACACTTAACACAACCAGTTGCTTCTCTATTGGTATCGAGCATCAGGGCGAGCTTCAGGTCATTTCCTAATTTGCTATTGTTCTTTTTCAAATCACAATTACGGCGTCCATGGCTCGGCCGACCTCGGTGTTGACCACTGTTGGATTTATCTTACCCAACATTATAATAAATAGACACAAAAGGAATGAAGACGCTGGTCTCTTTTTCTCATGAGGAGGGCGCATGGGAGATTGTTCAGATTACAGCCTCTCAACACGCTCTAAACAATCTCTCCCGTCGCTCCTGCATTTATTTGAAAATAGGGAGGTTTCTAAGTTTACAAGACACAACACACTAAGGGGAGGGTTTCAAGGTGAAAACATGGCACCAACACCTGCCACGTCCCGGCCACGTCCATCTCTCTGATGATTCCTGCTGAGTCATCTTCTTGAAGGCGACACATCTTTCTTTCTAAAAATTGTCCATAATACTCATGCAAGCTAAGCAAATAAATGATAACTTCTACAATATATCCAACACCACACACAAGAATTTGCAATCGTAATTGGTAATTGTTGAGTCTTTCCTTGGTGAGTGTTCCTCTGGACATTTTAGGATTTTTGAATTTTGGCCTCCAGTGCCTTTGTTTGCATTATTTTTTCAATTAATAAAGTTTTTTCTGGATTTGCCTGCACTCCTGCCTTGTTTACTTCGTCGCATTCTTCAGGACCACCTGCCTCTGACTCGACCACACCTCAAGACTGAAAGTTAGATTAAAAAAAAAATAAAAATAAAAAATGAGATGAGTTAGGGTGTGAGGTGCATATTACCCCTACTCATGTATAAATAATTAGAATGTTTTGTTGTTTTGTCATAAAATGATTCCACATATAATCAATCTCAAAGGTACATTTTGTTTTCAGAGTCACACAAATTAGACCGCTTCACAAAGTGTTCGACTTTGGAGGTTCCACTGCACCTATACAACAAAGTATTTTGACAGTTTCAGAAAGGTATGTGGAGCTAGACAAATATTATTTTCACGGTTGCCTATTTTCCCTTTCTGAGTCTACTCTCCTGACCAGTTTCCCTGTGAATTAAACATCTTTGCTATCCACCGACAGTATCATCTGTCAGCCCGCCATCTGTTTTCAGATGCGACCACTTTTTATTCCCCCTGCTAACCGCAGAGCACATTGACTCATCTGAGCAGTATTTGGAGCATATTCACATATGACAAGATAGATACTTGCCTTCTTGTTGAAGATCAGGGATGCCAGGCAGATATGAGGAGACATCGAGCTCCACCTGATGCCTCACCTCAGCAACCAAATGAAACGTTTTGCGGAACTGCGCAGCAATGAAACGACAATTTTCACAAACCTCACGTGGTTGATTCATTCTTAGATTCAGGTGCGACTGAGAAACACCTCGCAAACTGTGAACAAGAATGGTCTGAAATTAAAGCTGTCACACTGCAGTGTCAAAAGCCTTTAACACAGCAGTCTTCTGTAATTATAACAGCCTATTATTTTGTTTGTTTCACTTCTTGTATGACAAATAATACTTATGTAATCTTGACATGCAATAACAGAAGAAACGAGGATGCCGGGCATCTTTAGAGCATGTTTGCGGCCTCTGCATACTTTGCTTTATACTCAGACAACGCGCAACGTGTCAGACCATCGTCGTATGCAATGCGACATATTGCGGCAGGCCAGAATATGCCATGATTAAACACGATGTAACAACTACCTTACACCATGGCTTGCTGTGAGATCTGGCAAAATGGGTTTAAAAAGCACAACAAACGAAGTAGAGGTTGACATATCTTAAGAGATGAGATGCTGGTGTGATAAACAGGCTTCCCATCACACTACGGACCGCCTCCAAGTTTTGTTACAGCGAATTATGTACAGACAGGTTAAGTTGTGTTTATTAAATTCTTCAAATCCACATGTAAAAAAAAAATAAATAAAAATCCACACCCACAATTCACACGTGTTTTGCCAATCCACAAATATATCCGCGATTCACACGTTTTTCAAATCCACAAATAATTTGCACGTGTTTCTCCACACAAGGGCTGTGGGCGTGCTGGAGCCTATCCCAGCTATATTCGGGTGAGAGGCGGGGTACACCCTGAACCGGTCACCAGCCAATCACAGGGCACATACAAGCAAACAACCATTCACGCACACATTCACACCTACGGGCAATTTAGAGTCTTCAATCAACTTACCACGCATGTTTTTGGGATGTGGGAGGAAACCGGAGTGCCCGGGGAAAACCCACGCAGGTATGGGGAGAACACACAGGCGGGGCCGGGATTTGAACCCGGTCCTCAGAACTGTGAGGGAGATGTGCTAACCAGTCGTCCAGTCGATTCACACATGTTTTTCAAATCCACAAATATATCCGCGATTAACAATTTTTTTTTTTATGTGCGTGCATTTATCATCACTTTTCATTTGTAAATGTTAAATCTTGCTTGTGAATTGTTGAAGGTGTGTTTGTGGCTCAGCGGGCACGTGCATTGATTTTTGAGACAAATGTAACGCAGATTATGATTAGATTCACGTGTAGGAAGGTCCTCCCTCCATCCGCTAGGCGGCAGTGTTGCTGTCTCCATTGATGACTTGACTGCAAGTCATTTCTATAGGATTCCAATAGTCTATGGTCCGACCCTGCTGAAATCCCCGGGAAATTGACCAGAGCTGAGCAAGGTGGACAACCAGCAGTCCCATCAATAGTAAGTCAAATATAAAGAAATCACCTTCCTCATCTGTCAGCAAGATATAAAAAACATTTTGATTGTCACGGCTGCTGAGAACATAATGTAAATAAAGTCACCATCCACAGCGATGTCATATCCTACAAGTGTAGTGTCTTTCAATGATTTTATATTTCAACTTGTATTAACCTTGTCTTACTGCAGCAATTCATATGACTACTTGTATTCCCTGGGTAGAATTTCTTCTTTATCCATTTGTCAAACTTGATGATTTAGAACAGGAGTGTCAAACTCAAATTCACGGTGGGCCAAAATAAAAAATTGGGACAACGTCGCGGGCCAAACTCAATATTTCATGAAAAATCACTGCGATGTGCATGTTTCCCTTCTCTGGAGAAATGTAGCGTTATAGTTTATCATCCATCCATCCATTTCTCCAATTAATGCATGTTTTTGGGACATGGGAGGAAACCAGAGCGCCCAGAGAAAAGCCACACAGGCACGGGGAGAACATGCAAACTCCACACAAGCAGGACCGGGGATTGAACCCGGGTCCTCAAAACTGTGAGGCTGCCGCTCTAACCGGTCGACCACCATGCCGCCTAAAGTTTATCATATGACAACAAACTTACATTTTGCTTAATCACTGAATCTGGAATAAAGTGGTATTTGTTTTTTGTTTTGTATTTAAATAGATAAAATGAATTCTTTTGTCTCTCTATCTTCTATTTATCTATCTCCAATGACCTTTCTTTTTTATGTCAATCTTTTTTCAAAGGCCAACAACAAAGCAACCCAAAAAAATAAGAATGTTCTTCAATAAAAACCCAAACTTCAAACTTTTAACAGTCCCTGCCTAGGAGTTGATAAAGGACATTAAAAAACAATTCAATTATGTTATATTCTTTGTTACAGCCACGTTGCTCCACACATGACAAACAGGTCTGTCTTTTACTTTCATGAACAGATAATCTGCCTCCCACCTGTCTTGGAAGTTAACTGTTTTCCATCTTTCATTTGGCCATTTTTGGGAAGGGGAAGTGTAAATTTGCCAGAGGAAACTGGTAGCATAGATGCTAACGACAGCAACAGAAAGAGAAGGGGCGCTCGCCGGTCTAGACTGATGGGCCGACACACTAGCAAAGCATTCTGGGATTTGTAATATTAGTGGCGCATGTGCTATATACTGGCGGTCCAGCTGCCATACACATTTGATATGGTCTTGCAGGCCAAATATAATTAAATCGTGGGCCAAATTTGGCCCCCGGACCTGAGTTTGAGAACTCCATTTATGTTGTTAAAGAGGTACCATGTAACGATTTGGTGTTTTACTGGAAGCTGCTAACAAGCAGTGTGGATGAAGATAGCAATGCCGTTTTTGAAACTTTGAATGTCAGTAATACCAAACATGAACATTTAACATACTATTTCCATTAAATGGTGAACCCAAGGAATGACACTTTTCATGTCGGTAAGTAAGTGTACTTTGGTTAACTTTGCTGTACAAAAATAAAATAAATAAATATTACCACTGTAGTGGTTGAGGCTATTAAGTAGTATCAGGTTGTAGGCAGATATACAAAGTTAAGGTCAGCATCGTAAAAGGTGGAACATTCAAGTTCCCTAAAATCAAGTGTGAGGAGGACCTAGAATTGACCCTTGAGGGACACCATTTCGAAACACATAAGTCTGACTGCCAATTGACTACAAAAAGAATGAGTTGTTTTTTTATGGTAGACAGAGAAAGGAAAGAATTTCATGATTATCATCGCAATATAATTAGTTTGATCTTTGAATCCAGTTCTTTGAAATTGAATCAAGCAATGAATTATTTCAGTGTTTTTTTTTTTTTTTGTTAACTTCTTGGAGGGTTCATTAGACCTCATATAGTTACTCAAATTTAATAATTCTGCTGTATTGTGAGTTGTCAAGTAGAAAAATACAGAGATTTCCATTTCCTTTTGAAAGGCTTTATTCATTTCATATAATACTGACACATACTCAATAGCAGTTAACAAGTGTTTAAAAACACAGATATTAAAACCATTTGAGCATCAATTTACTTTTAGTCCCACTGAATCCATGAACCATTTTTACATGTATACCATTTAACATAACATTTACTTGATATCAGTCTAAACTCAACCCTGAACAGAAAAAAAGACAGCCCATTAAAAAAAATAATTTGGTAAACCACAAACTATTCAAAGTAAAATATTCCTAAGAAGGTGACATTTTTAGAGCTTTGATGGAGAGGTTTCGTTATTAGGAAACGTTTTAAGAGATTTGAATATTTCATGGTGTGTTGAATTTTATAGTGTACACGACAGGTACATGAGCCATCTTTATATTCATGTTTTCTTACTAAAATTCGGAGCCCAGTCATTCTCAGTGTGTATACGGAACACTACTAAGTCATAGAAGAGGTTTGAATAATACAGCTTGCTGGAGGGAAAAACGTCTTTTACCTAGTAGTTTTCAGGTCATAGTTCACTTTTCGAAGTTGCTGTCTCAGTAAAATATGTTGTTTTCCGCAGTCCTTTGCAGCCAAGCACCAGTGACACAGTTTGGGTCAGTTGGGCAACATGGAAGTCTTGGCTTTTCGGCCGCCATTCCTTGGACGTCTTCCGGATGAAACGAAATCTTCACTGAAGTTCATCAGAGTACACTTGCACTGTGCTTCCAGGTCCTTTGTGCTGCATAAACACTGCAGCCACCACGGTACTTGTCTTTTTGAACTATCGTGTCACCTAAAAAACAAAGACAAAAGAAGTGGGTCAAACTCTATAAATAATAAAATAAAAAAAGCTTTGTAAGTTGCATGAAACACAAAAAGTTCAAAGAGGAGAGAGAGAGAGAGAGAGAGAGAGAGAGAGAGAGAGAGAGAGAGAGAATTGAATTATTGCTGGTACATACAGTATCACTTCACAGCTGTGAATAACAGAGTGGTGCGGCAGTCGTCTCTTTGAAAGTAATGGAAAGTGATGCTTGTTGTAGGAGCAACAAGCGCACGGCCAGCATGCTCTCTTCTGGCACACGACTAAACAAGATGCAGCTGGCGTAATGGCAGTCAGCCTCGCTCTCAGCACCTGGCGTGCCGCCATGTCATTTAGTCTGAGACCGCCGCTCTAATCACAAGGTCTCTTTACCACCTTTACCCTATTCCATCTTCCGTTTTTGTTTGTCCGTACACCCTCTTTTAAGCCATTTCAAGCCATTAGGAGACACTGCCTACCAGGTAATGTCACAAATTGTTGTATAGGGGGATGTAACAGATCAGGCTTTTCATGTCATCTTTTTCCCGTTTCCATGCACTGCGCGCCACTTTGTGCCATGAGTCCCACTGGTTTTCCTGCTTTGCACCAACACACGCTGGTCCTCCTGTACGTCCTCTTGTGGGAGTCGATCTTTTGTCCACGCCAGGTGCCAAGTGTTGAAGGCCAGCCATCGCCGAGAGAGCACAGAAAAAGCGTTTTTCTCCAGCTGGCAGCTGGGACGGTTATAGTGTACCAGGGCTGGCTCTGTGGCTCCAGGGCTCCCTCACTGCTGGGGCCCCTTCCCATTGACTTCAGGCATCTCATCCTGTGCCTGATCAGAGAGCCTACAAGCGTCTGTTGTCACACCAGTGCACTCTTCACAGACACACATGCCGCTGTATCTCTCAGCCTGCTATCGTTTTAGGTGCCATGTACCTTTAGGCGGTAATCTACTTGTATGTCAATATGTTTGTAGGTGGCCTGATTATACTGAGCACACTACAAGTGTTCAAGGTGCACAAGTGGACCGTTCGTTGTATGTTACTTCGTAGCGGTAAAAACAAGCCCCTTTTCAATCTAACTAAGATAACCTGATAGATAGATACTGTACGTGTATTATGTACTGTATGTATGTCCATCCATCCATCCATTTTCTTTCCCGCTTATTCTCACGAGGGTCGCAAGCGTGCTGGAGCCTATGCCAGCTATCTTCGGGCGAGAGGCGGGGTACACCCTGAACTGGTCGCCAGGTAATCACAGCTGTATGTATGTATGCTTATCAAATCAGACATGTTTTGCATGTTGCTAGAGACAAAAATTGGAAATCAAAACAAAATGTTCATTGGTAAATATCTAATACTAACATGAAGACACCAAGCTGCTCTTTAACTCATTCACTTTTTTCAAAATATGAGAATGAAATAGTTTCAAAACAAATATATATTATTACTACATGGGACAATAAATAAATATATATTTATACTATATATGTAAATGACATTGGTATAGGTGTTGAGTTTTTATGGCTGTTTTTCTTTAGTGTGTCATATCTTTTGTTTTTTATTTTCAATAATACTGATACTGAAATAATAAAGTGTATTATTGCATTAACATATATAGGAATAAGGATATTATATTACTATAGCACTATATTAATGTTCATATAAAGTAGTAGTGTTTATGGGATTATAATTCTGAGTAATGAGCAAAGTAACACGTTCCTTTTCCCGGGAAAGTAATTACAGTTACTTCTTCAAACCAACAATAGTTACTTTTGCATCATCAACGTCTCTCAGCGAGTACTAATTTGTAGCTGTTGATTCGAACAAAGAGCAGTCTAGCTGTGCAGAGGCATTTAACCAAGACCGCTCTTTTTTAAAACGAACAGAAGAAAGCGTTTGTTTATTACACAATGAACAGTGACGGTGCAGTACCATAAAAGTGCAAAGAAATGCACGATTTCACTGTCGCCACACTATTTTTGTTATTTTCCTTAGTAAAAAGTGTTTTTGATTGCTATGTTTCTATTTACACTTTAAGAATACAGTTTTACTGGCGTGTTAAACTAGCAATACATTGTCGGTTAATTATTCATACCAAAGTGTACGGTTATAAATCGGCCATGCAGGGTAAGGACTGAGTTGCTGAAGGACTTCCAATACTTAGCTTAAATAATATTTACAATGAAAAGTGAGAACTTTGAACTTCGTGTGGTGTCCGCACTGTGAGCTAGTTTAATGCGCTGCACGGCTGACGTCACGTAGTTAGAAATATTAGTGTCAAAGTCACTGTTCTGCTTGACATGTTTCTTTTCAAGAAAAGCTTGTTTTCTCCACTATTTGGTCAGAAACTCGTGTTTTCGATGAAACCAACCCATGTTCTACTGCTGATTACTAAAGAATTGAACAAAGCTAGAAACAAAACTATATTGTCACAAAAACACTGGGTCTTGGAAGATCTGTCTAAAACAGCTGGCAATGTGGGGTTTAGCAGCATCTTGGGAAACCACAAAAACAAGCAATATAAATATAAAGGCAACACAGAACGGAGACTACAATGTAATCTGATATAAGAGCTAGGAATAAAACTAAAAGGTCTACTGCTGGTCTCAATGTGGACTTCCACACATGCTCACACATGCAGTGGTCAATGACAGCTCAGTGACTTGGCAGCCCAGCAATGTCTGGCTGCTCATCCACATGATATTATTTGGCATTGATCGAGCTGTCTTCTGTCTCCTCCCTTTGCCCGCCTCCTCCCCACCTCTTCTCTGCTCCCATCCAGGGATGAAGCAAAGGACCCAGAGTGCCAAAACCTCTTCTGTATTGCTGCATGCACTGCGATGCAGGGCACAGGCTCAAGCTCCCTGTCAGTTGACCAGGTGCAATGCTCTCTTTTTTCGCTGTTTTCTTTACTCCTTTATCTTCCTCCCACCCTCTGTCTTCAGTATTCCTTTTGTGTCGCCACTGATTTTTTTTTCTATTTGCCTCTCTCTTTCTCGTGCCTCGCTCTCATCTCACGCTCTCCCTCAGTCCGTCGTCAATCTCAATTTACGAGCAGGTCTTAATGGGACTATAAGAATGCGTTCCGTGATATTGATCTGGGTGCCGGTGCATCTTGACCTCAGCCTAGCACACAACAAGGAGAAGAAAAAAAAACAAGGCTTTTCATCATCTGGCAAATGCATCATTTAACACACAATGTGCACGCAGACACCCAGTGCATGTACAGACAAATCACTGATCAAAGACCTGGATGCAACAAACGGCAAATATACAGTATGTGGTCTTTCCAAGTTTATGATAGTAAGTGATAAAGAAATGTCTGAAACTCTAGTTTTCTTTCATCTTGAAAGGAACTTTACAAATGTCTGGTTGATCAAACAAAGTCACTGCGATAGGGGAAACAACTTCCTAACTGTTCGCACACTCCATCTAATGTATGCACTTTACTATTTGTCTTTTTAAGTTCCTTGAAACTCACCCGACATTTTTTTGCTTTTGGAGATGGAAAACAATGTATTTGAGAACAATTACAGAATACCTCCCATCTGAAGTGAAAAAGATGTTTTTCGAAAATGGAGGACATGCATGAGTATTGTACGTGACATTCAAAACATCAATTGCAGAGCGCAGGGTGTGCTACTCAAGATAATGAGTCTGCTTCTCCAGCAAGTGCACACTTACTCTGACCAGTGGCAACACATTCATCCCTTAACTTCTGATTAAAAATGTGCTTTTGCATAAGACCAGGAGGAGAAGCAGTTAGTGCACATGGTACTCGACTGATGTATATAAAAAAAATGTTTAGATTGTTTTATTTGTATGCAGTGGTGCCTTGAGATAAGACTTTAATTTGTTCTGTGATCTCAAATCCTCTTTCCCCATTGAAAACAAATGAATGCCATTCATTTGTTCCAGCTTCCCCAAAAACCCAACAAAATTTGTTGTAATGTGCTTTTAAAAAAATAGCACTCTGTAATATTGTACTTCATAAAAATATACATGAATATGATTATTAGTTATTTTATTAAATTTTTGCTTCAATTCAATTTTCCGTACCGCTTATCCTCAGTAGGGTCACAGGGGTGCTGGAGCCTATCCCAGCTATCTTTGGATGAGAGGTCGGGTACACCCTGAACTGGTCGCCAGCCAATCGCAGGGCACATAGAAACAAACAACAATTCGCACCCACATGCACACCTACGGGCAATTTAGAGTCTTCAATTAACCTACCATGCATGTTTTTGGGCTGTGGGAGGAAGCCGGAGTACCCTGGGAAAACACACGTAGGCACGGGGAGAACATGCAAACTCCACACAGGCGAGGCCAGATTTGAACCCGGGTTCTCAGAACTGTGAGGCAGATGTGCTAATCAGTCGGTCACCGTGCCACCGCTACAGTATGTGGTTGTTTGAAAAACACAACATGTAATTCTCTTAATTTGATGTTTAGTTTGACAGTAAACCTCACTTCGGAGTGGCAAAAAACAGCTTGAAGCCTCCTTTTTGAAGATTTGATCACTATGCCAAACTGCTGCTTGCTGTCAAGTGAGTTGAGTTGAGTTCGCTCCCAAGATACCGCGTTCTCAAATTTACTTGTCAAAGTCAAAGCAAAAAAATGGCGAAATGGTGGCTATTAATTTGGGAAACTCGTAAGACGGGTCACTTGTATCTGAAGGCATCACTGTATTAACATTAATGGTTTCAACAACATCGTCAACAACAAAAATTGCTAAGAAAAGAAATCTGCAGTACTACTGTATACTAGTTGTAAATATATCTGTACTTAAGTAGGACCATGGGTGGTTAAAGAGACAAATTGTGTCATCCACTTTGCTATGGGTGACTAAAGTGAAAACATAGGGAAGGAATTCTTAATCAGCCTGGTGTCCAAGAGGCAGCCTCTGAGTGTTTTAGAAAGCGTGAGATGGCTGGAAGCGATGGATTGTGTAGTCACTTTATTTATTATTTTTTTACCCAAAAAGGAGCACTCTCCCTCCTTCGGCCACGCCTTCAATAAATTATTGAGGTTGGAAACAAAGGTCTGCATCTAGCCATGAATAATAAGACTAGGCAGAGAGTAGTACGGCGGTTAGGAACAGAGGTGTGCAATGATGAGTGGTGAGTTTCACTCAAACGCCTCTGTGTGACAGACAGTTCGGAGCTCGCTCGGGTCGAATCACTCAAGAGCAGCCGGTGGGCTCGATGCATTATGTACACGCACAAGTGCTGTTCACACTCACAAAAAGACCACACAGGGAAGAAGACACACATGCACACATTGCAAATATGGTAAACTCCGCAGGCACATGTAAGGAGCATTTCCGCTGTGGTGTATCAGACAAGGTGAAGAGTTTAGGCATCTAAGTGGAATACATGCCAGTCAGATGCAAGGAAGCAGGGCAAGTGAGAATGAATTGTGTGTGTGCCTTGTTCCTGGTGTACTTGTTTTTCCTCACTGTTTGATGTTAGATCCAATAGGGGTGGAAGGAGGACGTAACATAACGAGAGAGAAAAGAGTGAAGAAAAGAGAACTTGTTGGGCCGGGAAGAAAACAAAAGGAGGATAGAGAGAAATAAGACAGGAAGCTAGAGCACAGCCAGGGTGGAAGTGGGCTGCAGTCTTGCTTGTACCAGTTTGGCTTTTGCCTGAGCAAAATATTAACTGAAGTCCAAAGGGATACATTGAGAGGTTTTCATGTTCACTTCAGAAATAAACCATATGTTACTAAGTTCAAGGTACAGCCACATTGCGCACTATCTGATGTTGTCAGTGTAATGGGAATTGTATTATTTACTGAAAAAGCTCTTATTCTATTTATTTTCATTTGAAAATGTTTTTTTTTAAATTAGTATTAAGGCCACATAGCCTGGGGCCTGGTTGATATGCCAACACATACAGTAGCTTGAAGAGGGGTTGTTTTGACTAAAATCAACTTAATATGCTACATATGGCCTTAATATAGTACATGCAGCTTTAATACGAAAACAGCATGCATAGACAATCGGGATGTAAAACTGCATAAATTGTCACCTGTGTACTAGTACTGGTGAGGGGTTACTGTGTGGCATTCATTGTAACAGTATATTTTATTTATTTATTTTTGCTTTTCTCCTAAAATAAAGACAGTGAAAGACAAACCGCCAACGGTTCTCCCTTGAACACTCACCACTGTGGACTGTAAATGACCTTCTCTTCAAACGCACAGACAAATTTACTGACCTGTGTTCATCAATAAAACAATCATTGGCGAGACCCCATCCTACAGTGTATCTTTGCTCACTGCTCACCATGCATACAACCACCCGCACGCTCCGTTGCAACAGTTTTATTGACCTCTTTGTTCCAAAGGTCTGCAATAGGTTTGGTCTATCTTTATTCAATTTTCTGCCCCAAACGACTGGAACGTTCTGCAACAAATAATAAAACTCACTCATTCATCCCAATATCATCGTTTAAAAAGTTAGTGACCGTACATGATTGCTGCACCTGTTTTTACCCTGATATGAACATTTTATTCGTCATATGCTATGATGTAATTTCATGTATTATGTAAATATGTACAGTGGGTATCGAAAGTATTCACACCCCCTTAATTTGTTCACTCTTTGTTATATTGCAGCCATTTGCTAATATCATTTAAGTTCATTTTTTCCTCATTAATGTACACACAGCACCCCATATTGACAGTAATAAACGGAATTGTTGACATTTTTGCAGATTATTAAAAAAGAAAAACCGAAATATCACACAGCCATAAGTATTCAAACATTTCTGCTGCTCTCAAGGTTCCTAAGAGCACAGTGGCCTCCATAATCCTTAAATGGAAGATGTTTGGGAACACCAGAACCCTTCCTAGAACTGGCAGTCTGTCCAAACTGAGCAATCGGAGCAGAAGAGCCTTGGTGACAGAGGGAAAGAAGAACCCATAGAAAGTTCTAGAAAGTCACCCATCACTGCAGCCCTCCACCAGTCGGGGCTTTATGGCAGAGTGGCCCGACGGAAGCCTCTCCTCAGTGCAAGACACATGAAAGCCCGCATGAAGTTTGCTAAAAAAACACCTGACCGACTCCAAGATGGTGAGAAATAAGATTCTCTGGTCTGATGAGACCAAGCTAGAACTTTTTGGCCTTAATTCTAAGTGTCCAATACAGTCCCAACAGTGAAGCATGGTGGTGGCAGCATCATGCTGTGGGTGTGTTTTTCAGCTGCTGGGACAAGCCGACCGGTTGCAATCGAAGGGAAGATGAATGCGGCCAAGTACAGGGATATCCTGTACGAAAACCTTCTCCAGAGTGCTCAGGACCTCAGACTGGGCCGAAGGTTCACCTTCCAACAAGACAATGACCCTAACCACACAGCTAAAATAATGAACGAATGCCTTCCAAACAACTCCATGACTGTTCTTGAATGGCCCAGTGAGAGCCCTGACTTAAACCCAATTGAGCGTCTCTAGAGAGACCTGAAAATGGCTGTCCACCAACGTTCACCATCCAACCTGACAGAACTTGAGAGGATCTGCAAGGAATGGCAGATGATCCCCAAATCCAGGTGTGGAAAACTTGTCGCATCATTCCCAAAAAGACTCATGGCTGTATTAGCTTCTACTAAATACTGAGCAAAGGGTCTGAATACTTATGGCTGTGTGATATTTTAGTTTTTCTTTTTTAATAAATCTGCAAACATTTCAACAATTCAATTTTCTCTTTATATGGAGTGCTGTGTGTACATTAATGAGAAAACAAAATGAACTTAAATGATTTTAGCAAATGGCTGCAATATAACAATGTGAAAAATGTAAGGGGGTGTGAATACTTTCCGTACCCACTGTAAATATATAACATTGCACAGTTTGTTGTATATGTATTTATTTATATTTAATTTTATTTTGCTTTGTTTTACTCCTCTGTCGGGAGCCAGCTGGTCGGCATTGCAAGCGAGAATTTGTCCTCAATTGCCTTACCCGGATAAATAAAGGTTGGATAAAAAAAGAAACAAACAATCAGCAATTATTTTCTCCGGTTGGGAAATTCCACCAAAACGCCACCTTTTGTTCTGTGGACCAGCGCGACTGCGTCACATTAGTCCACATTTGATATTAAAAACAATCTGTCGATTTGCATAGAAACATATATTACAAATAGCAAGCTATGGCGATGCATGCCAGTCAGCGCACGAGAAGCAGAAAGAGAGCGTTTGTCTCTTTGAGAGAGAGAGAGAGAGAGAGAGATGGACCAATCGTTACAGTGTGAGGCTGGAGGAAAAAAAAAGAGCGAGAGATTGAAAAACAAAACTGTGTTTGTTCACCTTTGTAGTCTTGACTTTGTTGCCAGTGCTGCAGCTCCATCCTGTGAGGTCCGGAAGAACCTTACACTCCTCACCTTCCATACATGGCTCCATTTGACACCACCACTTCTGGGCAACAATGGAGGCTGGTGGAAAAAGTTACAAGGATAGTTTTTTTTCCCCCTCCTTACTTAATGCAAATTCAAATTGATTCACTGATTATTCCACACCTTAATGTGCAACAATTTTGCAAGAAATAAAACATTTATACTTGTAGAACTACTGTAATTCAGTCTCCATACATACTGTAGTGCTTTCACGTCTGATTACTCATGGAAACTAAACGAGTGATTTTTATATTTTTTTTAAATACCATTTTCCAATGTTGTAAAAGCATTGGTGCCTTATAATTTACGGTATATTCCAACTGTAGACACATACAGTTTGGCAATGCTCTGTGTGTTTTTATCATTTATGATCCCTGTCTGCGTGGCTTTCATGGGCACCATAGTGTCATGTGAATTCAATCAGGACACGGGGGATCATTTGCATATTCAATTCAAGTAGAAACAAATCCAAAAGGACAAAACTGGAGGCAAGATATGCATTAGACAGCTGAGCTGTGTTATGATCTTTCGAGGTTGCATGCAGATATATGCACCACACATCACATCAGCTAAACCAAATTTATGTAAGCCTTTAGCACATATCACAGAAAAGCTCTCAAAAAGACACATCAAGAGCAATCTGATATGTTATCACAGTGAGGGGGGAAAAACTTCTTCAATAAGTGAATATTGGATCAAATTTGAATGAGTACATTACTGTAAATCCCATATAATTGCAGGATTAACATTTAAATTGTAACACAGCTGTCGCTCAGTCTGTTTACACAACACATTGCATCCACTGGCACAATTCCCAGGAGCGTAGTGACTCTTTGAAAGAGTTATTGTTTCTTACAGAGCAGCTTTACATTTGAGATTTCTTGGTAATCACGTTTCATTCATGCTACAGCCATCCCTGCCTGCTATCGCCTGGGAAGAGACCGAAGCATCATAAAAAAGTGAGACTGACAGACTTTCATCGGGTCTTCATAATTTCGGCTCATAAAGGATGTTACGCATGCAAGCAGTTTAAGAGTTCTGCGGTAAATAAAATTGATAGAGCCATTACTTTTATATCCCAGTCGTGACAGTTCGTTTCCGTCTTTCAGTTTTTCTCCCTGATTGGAATTGATTTAACATTGTTCTGTCTACTCTATCCTTTTATGTATGTTATAATTCGAATGTACTAATTCATACTCACTCTGAAGGCCTCACATGACATCATCAGGACAAAGTAAGACATACTGTACTTACTGTATGTAGCTATACTTATACAGTATATTGGCTCTTTAAGTGCATTATCCCCATAAGCAGTGAAAATGAAAGCAACTGATATGCTAAAAATGTGACTAATTGACAATTATTTGATTAAATGGGCTGACTTTTTTTTTTTTTGCATGAAGAGATGCGGTGGGGAAATTTGGAGAAATGATCATCGTCCCCCGCAAGAGCTGTAATGCCAGAATTGTTAAATAAAACAATGTAATGTTTTGTAACGATACAATTGTGAATAGAAGACTTCGATTAATCTGCCTATTGAAAATGATAAGCGGCATTTATAGGTTTGCATTCACAATTGTTTTGTTAGAAAACATTACATGGTTGTTGTTAGCAATTTTGTCATTATATTGCACAGATATTTACAAAAAGGCCATTAGAAACCTGTATTACTCCATGTCTACTTCATTTAGAAGTTCTATAATTATAGTCAAAGTTCTCTTACCTTATTTTTAATGCATCGTTTTTAAAATGCAAAGGTCTACAACGGAGATTAAACCAAAAGTTGGAACGTTGAGAGTTACTGAATTGTTTAAATATGTTTAGCTGATTCACACATTACCTTTATCTGCTGCACACTGAAAACAGAAACAAACACGCAAGCTCAGAGACTGTGGTCTGGGATTTCATCAAGCGCCATCCATAGCTGTGCACAGTGCGAATTATTGATTTTGCAGACACAGGAAAAGGAGAAAGGCGGATTTTCAATGCATCTCTTGAGATTAGAATTATTAGCACTGCTCTGAAACGCAGAATAAAACAAAAACAATTAAAGTGCACAGCTTTCTTTGACTGCCTGTAAAACTGAATTATGACTGGTACTGGTTTCACTTCTGACCCTACCCAACCAGGCGAATGAAAGGAATAAACATCTTTTATGAGACAATGAAAACAATGTTCACTGGTTTCCACAGTACAGATTGATGTAGTTTACATTAACTGCCTTTTCTTCATACAAAATTTCTTCATCGCAAAATGTTTGTTCATGAATTATTTGAGGCATTTGTTCAAGTAGTAAGTACTGTACTGCCAAGTACAGATGCATCCATCCATCCATTCACCCTTAAATCAAGTTCAGTCTTTTGTAATGTTTATTCAAGACATTTGGTCGCGAACACCAAATGTAATGCATAATAAAAAGCTGCAAACAGCGACCAGCGGGCATTCACACCCTATTTTTCATAGTGAATGTCACACATTTATTTAATGTCGTCATTTTTGGCACTTTCGAAGATCTACAAAAATATTAGTGACAGGTCTGTATGTAAGGCAAGCAAATTCAGTGTTTAAAAGCTGAGTTGGACTATCCGGAATTAACATTGTAGATATTCTTATATATAGTCTTTCTGAGTCGTCATACATTTTGAATATTTGGAACTTTCATTCAAAATATCTGTAATGTAATTTTGACTTGTTGAAAGATATCTGTAACTCACATCGCGGATATCGCCAACTGCATGTTTATATCCGTAAAGACAAACCCCATACACATGAATGGCAAAAGAGAAGTCATTTGTCCTAGGCGAAATGACGTAGCCGATGTCTGAAATGCCAATTGTGGATTGGAAGAATGTAGTTGCAGATGTCTAAAATGTTCTTTTTAACGAGGCAAAACTGAATTACGGATATCTGCAACACATACAGTGTCTGCTCTAAGTTTCAAATGTTAAGAAGTCTTGCCATAGGTTTCTCATTACAGATATCTATCATTCAGTTGCAGATTTGTGCAATTGACATTGTCATTTTGACTAGTCATAATTCCACTTGCAGATACTCTATCTATAAGGCCCTTTTGCCTTGTTAAAACAACATTTAAGATATCTGAAAAGGGAAATGTGTCTATCTTGAATTTAGGTTAATTAAAGATATCTTTACTGGAATTATGACTTGTCAGAATCACATTGGATATACTATATCTCAAACTAGAGTTACAGATATCTTCAATTCAGTTCCAGATATCCGTATTTCACATAGGGTCATATTCTCCTGTTCATGCCTAAGTCTTTTTTTTCTTTTTGTACGCGCTGTGCTTGCACGCCCTGAAGGTGAGGGGATTTTTCCGCAGTGACCCCTGCCACGCCCCCGTGCGTACCCGGCTCATCTGCCGGTAACATCTTGAGATGCGTGATTCTTTGAAGTGCAAGGGATGATATAATTTCCTGAATGGGGAGTTTTCCTGAGATATGCGGATGACATTGTAATCCACGAGGAAAACCTGCCACACTCCAAATGTGAAATCAACGCTCCATTGTTGATGACGTGTCCACCGCTTCACTCATAAGCAATGCTGTGCTCATGACTGAACGTATCAGTCACAGTCGCCGTCACAGGGAAATTGCACATTTTTATTTTTGACATTATAATGTCAAAAATCAAAATATTAGTGCTTCAATACATGAGCGGAAGGAGCTGATGCACTCAACCGGTGGAGCGCATCAGCTCATGCTCACCTGAATGCAGCAAGGGGAGGACGTCGCAAATAATTACTGTACTGTATATTCAATAAAACATACATTATGTGGTGATTTTACACTTTAATTGGTGTAAAATTGTGAACATCCCTAGGAATATCGATTGACAGTCCTAAGGTGTGTTGTGCTGCCATCCCCATATTTGCATGGCCATCCGATTGTCATACAAAGTTATCTAATAAATAACCGTCATGTGTTGGTGGCAAAAAAGGAAAACTTTGTGACAGTGGAAGTTTGATTACATTTGATAGCTTTCTGGGAGTCTCTTTCATGTAGTATGGTGTATATTATAATTGCCAATCTGACAATCAATGTGGCAAATGTTCTCACTAGGAGACCAAGACCTTCTTCGGTCAGTTAGAGTCAAAGAGTGAGCATCAACCAATCTTTAGGACATTGGTGCTTTGTTTGTTTACTATTGCTGTCTTGGATTACGAATGGCTAAACTCCAACAAGCACCAAACAGAAGATAATAGAACAAATTGAGGTTCCGTGGTACATACCATCAACACAAGAGGGCATGGCCCGAGTAGTACCAGCAACTTGTCCAGGGAAGCAGGAACATTTGACTGTTTGAGATCGCTCCTCAATCTTGTTCTTGTTACAGCAGCGATGGGCGGCGATCACCTCGCACGTGCCTGCCTTCACGTGCACTGCGGAACACAGACAGACGCACTCAGTCGCTCTCATCATATCTAGCTTTATAGTCAGTGCTATATAAATATGTAAATCCTGTAAGGAGACAATAGCACACACATACATTCACATGTATTGAAAGGAACGGGGTGGAGAATAGTTCCAGTGCAGTATGTGCTGTAAATAGAAGAAACCTGTTCGCAATCATGCTCAATGTATGCACTGAGACTTCAGTCGGAAACAAAGCATTCAGTACTGTACATTTCAGTACATCGACCTTTTCATAGCGACCTTTCATAACGTAAATGTTCAAGGACGCACAATAAAGCCTTATAAGAGACACTGCAATCCCGTGCGCATATGTAATGTTTTCATGTATGCATTTGTCATATTTGTTTGTACATGTATTATGATCACAATGACACAATATGAAAGCGAGAAAGAAGCACAATTAGTATAATTAAAAGCGAGGCTAGATGCAATGGAAAACTCAATATTATTATGTCACATAAGTGAACTGAGATTTGGAAAGTTGCATAGTGAGAAATGTGTGTGAAAAGTACTTTTTCTTCTCATTTATTTCCCATTTGACTTTTACCAGCAGTGGGCGACTGCTCTTGGTTGATCGGTGTGCTGAAGCAAATACATTATCTGCAGCATATGTAAAAAAAAAAATTTCACCCTACAAGCTACAAACAACTCAATAATAATAACTGTCTGGAATGTTGTTGAAATTAGACGTTAAATTTCAAATATCCATTGAGGAAGAACCTTAGTGACCGCAATGACCTTCTCTCTGGAGCCACACACTAATGACCCCCACGGGATCACTTTTGTTTACAATGTGACCTTTTATATATTTTATTTAAAGCCAATTATAATCAATTAATTATGCATGTCATTAAATCTTCATTTTTTACGGTCCCCAGTGCTGCCCTGTGTCTCCTAAAAATGATGTCCCCAAACAAATTAGTAGTATCCTCGCTAATGATGGTCGTAAAAGAACAAATGATTAAATCTGATCGTTAAGTATGGTTTTATGACTGTTACCATGACAACAATGGTTGACAAACATCTTTTATGGGTCCTATAGATCAACAGCTCGATAGATTATTTTATCTCGTGAGGGAGATTAACTATAAAGTCCACGCATTGTATTTTTGAACCATGCTGCTACAGTAGACAGTTTTGTTTAAAGGCCAAGTCAAGTAATAGAAATGAGAAATACCAACAAAAGTCATTAGTATTTTTACAATGCAATGTTGTGTCCCAATGATTTATAAGATGACATTTCCACTTTAAAAATAAGGCAGACCATAACAAAATAATGGCAAATTATTTTGGAGTTACTACATATGACTGGCTATATGTGATCAATATCAATTGTTGGAAAAGTCTGTTAAAATACTAAAACTCATATAGTATGTTTTCAAAGAAACAGAGATAAAGGTTTAATTTGTTCTGTGACCATGCTCTTAACTCAAAACCCAGTGTAAATGAATGAAAATGGCACTCATCACTTCCATCTTCCCCTGATAATCCAACAAAAACAATGTTGTAATGTATATTTTAATACCAAAAAATAGAGCTGTATAATATATATATTTTTTTAAACATACAGAAATGACATAATTAAATAGGATGTTGAAAAAAAAAATTGTTGCCACTTTTTTTTTGCTTCAGTTCAATGGACTATGTGCTGTTCTTTCTGGTGCATGCTATTTGGCCACCTGGGGGCAGTATAATACTGACATAAAGACACACAAGAAGAAATGTTTCACAACTGACTCAGTAAACTAGTAATCTTAAAAATAAAGAATATATCCCTGTGAGCATTGTGATATTGTCTCTCTACGTGTTGCTCCACAGTTTGTGTTCAAATATCCATTGCTACCCACACCACCAACACTATTCATTAGCCTGTCAATGGCGTTTTGCATTGTTTGTTAGCTAGAAGCTAAATAGACTTTTGTAAGGCAAAGCAATGTGGTTGTTTTAAATACACAACATGTAATTCTCTGTTTTATGTTTAGTCTGACAGTAAACCTCAACTGGCAATGGTATTAAACAGATTGAAGCCTCTTCTTTGACGAATTTTTCGCTATCTGCAAATTGCAGCTCGTTGTAAAGTGAGTTGAGTTCACTGCCACCATACAGTGCCTGTGTCTCAAATGTTTGCTCACAAGTTAAAGCAAAAAGCCGAACGATGGCTCGTATTTTGAAAAACTGTTCTGTAGTCTCTATTTATATAGTTAGATTTTTTTAAGGAGTGTGAGGTTATTACATAGGCTATTAATCAAGCTATACAAAACAGTAGGCTGTGTGTAATTCATTATATTCTGAATCTTCATTCCCTTCATTGAACCAAGTTAGTCTTGTTCGATACTTGTTAATCCCTGCTGCCTTTCTTTTTACATTATTCTAATTGGCATCTCATTTGCATTGTATTTTTCTTGCAGGCATGACAAGCCTGTTGGTGCACATGTGGCTAAACTAAAAAGCCAAAACTAACAGAGTAAATACTTTGGCTTCAGCAAGCGTACATTTTTGGTCTAAATAAATGGAGCGATCATTAACTCTGTATAATTCACTGGAGGGACGCAGGGGGGGGGATACAAATTTACTGGGGGAATGTTAAAATAAATTGAACTGTGATTCCATTTGTTAATGTTAATAGATGGCAGTTAATGTCTTCAATGTAGCCCGCATTGTAAAAGAAATGCGGTCATATGCTCTATAGCCAGATGGTGAAATTTGTTTCACACTTGAATATTAGTATATTATCCTGAATGATTTATTTTATGATATTTTCAGCACTTTAGTCACTTTTGTCACAATTGAAATCCATGGCACTTTGCAAAACCAATGGAAATTAGTCTTTTTATTAATACAATAAGCGTTGCGCCGGCACGGTGCACGACTGGTTAGCACATCCGCCTCACAGTTCTGGGGACCGGGGTTCAAATCCTGGCCTTGCCTGTGTGGAGTTTGCATGTTCTTCCCGTGCCTGGGTGGGTTTTCTCTTGGCACTCCGGTTTCCACCCACATCCCCAAAAAAAGGTTGGTTGGAGACTTTAAATTGCCCGAAGATAGCTGTTATAGGCTGTATAGGCTCCAGCCTCCTAGTGAGGATAAGCAGTAAAGGAAATGGATGGTTGGATGAATAAGCATTGCAGTTTTGGGGAACGACTAGACGACCTGATACCGACTGGACCTTGCAATGATGACACTGTAAAAACGTATCTTTAAAACAACCCTACCACCTCATTCACTGTCTTAGAACTGCTGTGGAAACATATTTTCATGCGTGCAAAGACTAAAAAATAAACATAAACACTCTAAACAAAAACATGTCAGGTAGCTTTATACGACCTCAGCATTATTTTCAAGATGTATTTTTAACAACAAAACGATGCCATTTGCTATGCTATCATGGTGCAGGAGGCATCAGTTCTTTAGTCATCAGGTCTGTCTTTGACAACTTTTGACAAGATAAGTTGAACTGAACTGTACTGCTTAGTGGAAAAGGGGATTAGCAGACCTTCTAAGATCACTGTTTAAAGGCATAAAGTTACAGACTGTAAAACTTCAAAACGTCATTTAAAATATGTCTTGTTGCACATCACATTCAAGTCCCATTCCTTTCCCCAAACTCGTCCTCATCATTTTCATGTTGATGTGCTGCTATTTCATAAATGAGCCTTCTATTTTAAAATGATTTCTCAGTCCACGGCCTCATTTTGTCCCGACTGTGTCCTGCACTCACCCAGCGGTGTGGTGAACATTATCGGTCATCTCAGGCCTTAAATCAAATCAAAGGTCTTTCACACTTTAAATGTCGTGTTTTTATCTACTTTTACCTCACTTTTTCTTTGATGTGTTCCATCGCCCCCAGGGAGACAACTTGTTATCATGCGTATGGTGGGGGTGTAAACCAGGGTATGTCGCCGAATGTCGTCAAGCTCTGAATCGTGGGCTTGTGAAGCTCTTGTGATTAAGGGTTATATAGATAAACTTGAGATGACATATGTACAAACGGACAGTTTGCTTTTTGCTAGCATTGGCGCTATAGGGGTACTTTTCGTCTTTTGACCCTTTGTGTTTAAAAAAAAAATTCAATAATACATCACATTTTGTTTCGTTCCATAGTATGCCAATTTCTGCGTGCTGGTGCTCATCTGGGATTGGCTGCAACCACCGAATGATCCTCCATGACTGGTGGCCTCGTCCCACCAATTGTTCTGTCTGACGCAGTCACAGAAGAATTCATACATCATTTCTTTTTCCGTCGCCATACTTTGGTGACCTTGGGTTTATGCTGTTTGTTTGCTGTATGTTTTGTGTCTATACCTTGCCTTGAAAATAGAGGCACACAACTGTTTGACCTACTGGGCAGTAAGAATGCGTACAGTGGTGCCTTGAGATACAAGTTGAACATGTTCCACGACCACGCTTGTAACTCAAAATACTTTGACCATTGAAATGAATAGAAATGCCATGAATCCTTTCCAGCCTTCCGAGAAAAAAAAAACCTCAAAATTAGAATGTAAAGAATTAAACAGTTTTTGCATCATATTAATTCATCGAGGCCCAGCGGCTTCTTCTGGTGTTTGCGACTTGGCCAAGGGGCCGCTGTATAATGAAGAATAGAACTACGATGACTCGGTAATCTGCAGTAATATTAGTTGTTTTCACAGAGGATAAAGAATATATGCCTCTGAAGATTGTTTGTGTTCAAATATCCATTCCTTGAAGCGTTATTAACATCGCCATATAGATGCGATTCGTTAGCCCATCTGTGGTGTTTCCCATTATGTGTTAGCATTAAGATAGTGGATTTGAAAGCAAAGCTATGTAATTGTTTTTTTTCCCCACATGTAATTCTTTTGTTTTATGTTTTTTTATTTGCTTTAGTTTGATAATAAACTTGAACTGGGAGTGGCATTATACAGCTTGAAGCTTATTTTTTTTAAAGATTTGTTCACTCTGATATCCAAAAAGATGGAAATGGCTGAAGTGAAACCTTTCTTCCAGAAGAGGCAGGAACATAGGGTGACCTACAAGAGCGGAGGTAGAAGCACGCAGGTGGATTAAATTTTGTGCAGACGACGTAATCTCAAGGAGGTTACTGACTGTAAGGCAGTGGTAGGGGAGAGTGTGGCTCGACAGCATAGGATGGTAGTGTGTAAAATGAGTCTGGTGGTGGGGAGGAAGATTAAGAAGACAAAGGCAGAGCAGAGAACCATGTGGTTGAAGCTGAGGAAGGAAGAGTGTTGTGTGGCTTTTTGAGAAAAGGTGAGACAGGCTCTCTGTGGACAGAAGGAGCTTCCAGAAGACTGGGCCACTACAGCCAAGGTGATCAGAGAGACAGGCAGTGGAGTACTTGGTGTATCTTCTGGTAGGAACGGGGAGAAGAAGACTTGGTGGTTGAACCTCACAGTACAGGAAATCATACAGGGAAAGATGTTAGCTACGAAGAAATGGGACACTGAAAGGACTGAGGAGAGGAGAAATAAATACATGGAAGTGCGACGTAGGGCGAAGGTAGTGGTGAAAAAGGCCAAACAAGAGGCATATGATGACATGTATGCCAGGTTGGACACTAAAGAAGGAGAAAAGGATCTATACAGGTTGGCCAGACAGAGGGATAGAGATGGGAAGGATGTGCAGCAGGTTAAGGATAGAGATGAAAATGTATTGACTGGTGCGAGTAGTGTGCTGGATAGATGGAAAGAATACTTTGAGGAGTTGATGAATGAGGAAAATGAGAGAGAAGGAAGAGGAGAAGAGGCAAGTGTGATGGACCAGGAAGTAGCAATGATTAATAAGGGGGAAGTTAGAAAGAGGAAAAATGGAAAGGCAGTTGGTCCTGATGACATACCTGTGGAGCTATGGAAGCATCTAGGAGAGGTGGCTTCCAAGTTTTTGACCAGGTTGTTTAAGAGAACTCTAGTAGTTGAGAAGATGCCTGAGGAATGGAGGAAAGGTGTGCTGGTTCCCATTTTTAAGAACAAGGTTGATGTGCAGAGCTGTGGGAACTACAGAGGAATAAAGTTGATGAGCCACACAATGAAGTTATGGGAAAGAGTAGTGGAGGCTAGATTCACGACAAAAGTGAATATTGGCGAGCAAAAGTATCGTTTCATGCCAAGAAAGAGGACCACAGATGCATTATTTGCCTTGAGGGTGTTGATGGGGAAGTAAAGAGATGGCCAGAAGGAGCTACATTGAGTCTTTGTAGATCTAGAGAAAGTCTATGACAGAGTACGCAGAGAGGAACTGTGGTACTTCATGCGGAAGTCTGGAGTGGCAGAGAAGTATGTTCGAATAGTACAGGACATGTACAGGACATGTATGAGGGGAGGAAACAGGTGAGGTGTGCTCTATGTGTGACAGAGGAGTTTAACGTGGCGGTGGACTGCATCAGGGATCAGCCTCTTCCTGTTTGAAGTGGTGATGGATAGATTGACAGATGAGGTTAGACTAGAATCCCCGTGGACGATGATGTTCGTAGATGACATTGTAATCTGCAGTGAAAGCAGGGAGCAGGTGGAGGAACAGAACGGTGGAGGCATGTACTGGAAAGGAGAGGAATGAAGATTAGTAAAACAGAATATACGGGCATAAATGAGAGGGGTGCAGGGTGAAGAGTGAGGCTACAGGGAGAAGAGATAGCGAGGGTGGAGGACTTAAAATACTTGGGGTCAACCGTCCACAGCAATGGTGAGTGTGGTCAGGAAGTGAAGAAACAGGTCCAAGCAGGTTGGAACGGGTGGAGGAAGGTGTCAGGTGTGTTATGTGACAGAAGAGTCTGTGCTAGGATGAAGGGCAAAGTTTACAAGACAGTGGTGAGGCCAGCCATGATGTACGGATTAGAGACAGTGGCACTGAAGAGACAACACGAAGCAGAGCTGAATGTGGCGGAAATGAAGATGTTGAGGTTCACTCTCGGGGTGACCAGGTTGGATAAAATTAGAAATTAGCTCATCAGAGGGACAGCCA
The DNA here is from genome assembly GCF_024500275.1 of Phycodurus eques. Lineage (NCBI taxonomy): Eukaryota > Metazoa > Chordata > Actinopteri > Syngnathiformes > Syngnathidae > Phycodurus > Phycodurus eques. Next base: position 8,067,816 of record NC_084525.1, on the reverse strand, counting down.
AGGTTCGATGTTTTGGAGACAAAGTTAAAGAGAGCAGACTTTGATGGTTTGGACACATCCAGAGGAAAGATAGTGAGCATATTGGTTGAAGGATGATGAGGATGGAGCTGCCAGGCAAGAGAGCTCGAGGAAGACCAAAGAGAAGGTTGTTGGATGTCGTGAGGGAAGACATGATGGCAGTTGGTGTTAGAGAGGAGGATGCAGGAAATAGGCTCACATGGAAAAGGATGGCACGCTATGGCAACCACTAACGGGACAAGCCGAAAGGAAAAGAGTAATATTATATTGATATTATCTCAAGGCATGATGATGTATGATTCATCAAAGGCACTTATTGAACAGTATAGAAGGCGTAGATATTGAATGTAGTGTGTTCACAGAGGGTGTTTTGAAATGGAGCACACGTTTAAAACACTTGCTCAGTTAATTAGATTATAATTTTACATATCGCTGTGCCCATGTGTGCTCCCATCAGTGCATGTACATCCATGCATTTATGCTAATAATTAGATTACATTCCACTGAGATGGGACCATCAGTTATGAATCGTAAATACCGGGCAAATTAAAATTCTGTTATAGAACCGACCAAGAAAATGAGCACAGAGAAAACAGGAGGAACACACATTCAACAGCTCTGTTATTTTCCTCACCACTGCTTTTTGGCTCTTTGCCATGTCTAATTCTCTTCAACATGTTCCCTCCATCCTTCTATGTATGCAGTTGGGGTTAAACATTCCAGTTGTTTTTTATATTTTATACATACTTTTTTTTATTTGAGGGCACAGGCTAATAGAATGACAAAAATTCACTCCACAATAAATTCCTGATGCATATGACTCGTGCGCATGAATACATTTACCATTTGCAACCCCTAAAGGAGACTGACACACTAATGTCCTTCTGGTAATATAACCCTCGAGACCATCATGTGGAAAAGCTGAAGACAGAAGAGCTGAATAGGCCACTGAACACATCCACATATTCAAGACCAGTTACCACTGACTCTAGGATGGCGATAAATGCTTTACTTTATAAAACACGGTGATAGGAAATTCGCATTATGCATGTGCGGAGGGATTATGTAATTGGTGCCAGTGTTGGGCAAAAACGTAATGCATTATATATTCCTAGTTTATTTTATTTGGAAGTAGTAATACATACATATACAATCACTTCAGTTGGTCCCTTGAAATATGAATCCCTCGACTTATGAGTTTTTCAAGATACGAGCCGATTTTTTGCTTTGATTTGTGAGCCAAACTTGAGATACGAGCGGTCTATGGTGGGAAGTGACTCAACTCATTTCACAACAAGGGGGAACTTGGCAGGTGTAATTTGGTAATGTTCTTCCAAAAGAGGCTTCAAGTTGTTTATTGCCACACTCAGCTGAGGGTTACTGTCAAACTAAACATAAAACAAAGAGAGCTACACGTTGTGCATTTAAAGCAACTGCAACCTCCCCTTCTTGAATACGAGCATACAATGGTAAACTCCATAGGCACACAGGCTAACAATTAGCATTGATCTGGCTGTGTTGATACCCACTTAACAACGGCTATCTGAACACAAACGGTGCTGCAAAGCATATAGACAGACCCTATAACAATATTCACAGGCACATATTTATCCTCTGAGAAAGAACGACTAATATTGACAGCCAATAAACCAATGTTGCCATCAGTGACCTTTCCCTTCTTCATAAGAGGTAGGAACACTGGCGACAGGATGGGTGACACATGGTGTGTCCTGCCATACTAGAAAGCCCACGGCCACCGTCGCTACCAGCACACAGCAAACCACTGTGCGCTAATTTGAACTGCGGGCGAAATGCTAGGGCAGCCAATTGCATTTAAAAGGTTGATATGCTCAGATGTATTAACACAGCATTACCAGTGAGGCATTAATCTTCCCGTATGTGTGTGGTTATTATATGCGCTTCATGTTTAAAACCTGGTGTTAATTGCTAATTCCTGACTGCAGGTAACTTTCTACATGCGCTCCAGGCATTTCCAGCTCTCCTAATTTTTCAGCCCCCCTCCTCTCCTTTCCTTCCCGCATAGTTAGAAGTTATTGAAACTATCCCAGTGCTTGCATCTGCTTCATCCTTCTACAGCGCTTTCCAGGCAGCCATTTCTTTTTAGGGGGGACATTTGAAACTGGTGTGTCTCTATTCTACCGTCAGGCTCCCTTTTTGTTTTTCTGTGTCATTCTGGAGAAAAGAGAAATGAAATGTTGGTCTTCATTCCAAGCAGCCTCTTCTACCTCCTCCTGGTTCTCTTTGCCAGGGTAAGAATGGAGAGGCAAGATCTATAGCACACCAGGCATGTTGAGGAGGATTACATTCTGTCTGGATTGTCTTCCTGTCAAAGGAATAAGGACGGACACTTGTAAATGTCAAGCAGCATGTATTTTACTTTAGTAGGTGTGTTAGTGTGCAAGTGTATATATAAATAAAGACACTATGTGACAGTGTGTGTATGCGTATGCATGAGTTATTGTTGTTGTTTATGTCACCCTGTCGTGGAGGTGTCATTTTGCAGATCAAGATAAATGGCTTGCTATCATCCTGCTTATGCTGCGTGAAAGATTGGACAATCCCATATGCTGCACTCCACACTGCCACTCAACACAGTGCGCAAACTGTCACTGGCATCTGCAAACAGCTAAAGTGGCTAATGGCAAGGATTCCTGGAGCTTTTTAAGGCTTACTCGGGGTGAGGAAAAGTGACATTTGTTAAGTTATAAATACCAGGCCATGTGTGAAAACAAAAGGTTCTTCCTAAAATTGATCCCACAATGTTGGAAGCATAATTAGCCTATTAGCATAATTGCCTAAGTAATTTCTGAACCTTTTCATAACAAGTAAAACCCAACAAATTCCAATTGTGAGTTCAGTTGCCTCCACTCAACCTTTGCAGATTACCACAACCTGGATGACTGACAATTTACACAGACATAACAAAAAAAACATTTTTTTTTTTTTTTTTTTTTTTAAATCAAGAACATTGGTATTTTTTTATTGATATTGTCCCTTTAAGTTAAAATGATTTGGCAATTATGTTATTCGGTAAATAATATAATTGTACAAAATGTTTTAGTAAGATGAAGAACCTGCCCTACCCACCGAAAGAGATGTCCCAAGATTTCTGTCCAGCTAGTGGAATCCGATTAACGATTTTAACGATATTCTGATGGCCATAATTATTTAATATAATTTCACAATCTGATAGACTTTTGCACCAGAACTGCAGCATGTGTATAAAGTGTTGTGTAAAAGTATTTTCCCCATCCTGATTTCATTTCTTTTCAGGGTTTATCGCCGTTAAATGTTTTAGATCATCACACAATTTTTTTTTTTTCAAATTCTCACAAAGCCTAACCCAGTACAGTAAATGCGGTTTCTACATGATGATTTTACTTATTAAGGAAAGAAAAATGCACACCTACAATATCCAACCCTAGGTGAAAAAATTTGCAATAACTATTTTGCAGAATTGTTTTAATTCAGTCATACTGGAGGCTTTTCGAGGATGAACGGCATCGCAGTTGGATATAGGTCCGAACTTTGACTTGACAACACAGGGGGGCAAATACTTTTTTCACGGCACTGTATGGCAAAGGGTGGCACAGTGGACGACTGGTTAGAGCATCTGCCTCACAGTACCGAGGACCGGGGTTCAATCCCAGGCCCCGCCTGTGTGGAGTTTGCATGTTCTCCCTGTGCTTGCGTGGGTTTTCTCCGGGCACTCCGGTTTCCTCCCACATCCCCAAAACATGCATGCTAGGTTAATTGACAACTCTAAATAGCCCGTAGGTGTGACTGTGAGAGCGAATGGTTGTTTGTTTGTCTGTGCCCTGCGATTGGCTGGCAACCAGTTCAGGGTGTACCCCGCCTCCTGCCCGATGATAGCTGGCATAGCCTGCGACCCTTGTGAGGAGAAGCGGCTATACGGCGAAGATATCTGTCCTCCTGTCCATGTTCTTCTTCTGTTTTGCTGTTCATTGGCTGTTTCAAGAGAACATCCATCCATTTTCTAGACTACACCCTGGATGGGTCGCCCATCAACCACAAGGCTCATAGTGAGACAGACAACTATTCACACGCACATTCACGCCGACACTGACTGGGAACTGAACCGACGCTGCCTGCAAAGAAGTCAGGCATGTGTAAGAGAAAATCTACTACCAAAAAACACTTCATTGCTGAAGTGGAAAATGAATTGAACATTTTATACCATATAAGCACTACCCTAAAACTGTGGTCTTAATGTTAAATAACATCAGTAGTAAGGTTATTGTTGTCAATGTAGCCATTAGATTGTATTTAGTTGGTGAAAATAAATAAATTAGTTAATTGCAACACCTCCAGTTTAAATGAATTCAACCCTTTAGGACTATTAAGATACTGTGGTGGCATGATGCTGCCTCAGCACTGTTCGCAATTTGGATAACGTTATGGCCTCCCTTGACAAAGGTGCTTCTGGTTCACATGCACACATTGCTGTTACCGCAGCCAGTATAACAGTCTAATTAATACCTTGGATCTCGGTGGCGTTTACACAAAGTGATGACTATACAATAAAATGTACCATTCTGTATGTTTTCTTGATATCACTGTAGAACATTACATAAAAATTGAGAAAACTCTCCTTCCATCTAAATAATCCCCCTTAAGCACAACAAATGCCAACCTGATCTGGTGAGATTGACAGCGGTGTAAGTCTTTCAATGTTATAGCATGTTTAATGATTAATTTCTTCAATTTGTTACAAAGGCTTCTCTCATGTTAAGTCATTTCAAGCACCCTCAGTGGCCACTGAACATTGACTAATGATATGCTGAGCTCTGTGATTGGTGCATTAAGTCTGTCAATTCGTAAAGGCACGCTTCCCTCGCATCAGCACTTTCTCTCACACTGCATTCACCAGGACAGATCATTACGTCCTTCCGCTCCTCTCCTCCTGCGCTTCTGCCGTTCTCTCGCGCCATCGCTCAAATGAAGGAGAAACCCCGGCGCGACAGCAGCCGGCCAGCGGCTGAGCCAGAGGTGGGAAACGATGAGAAGGGAAGAGGAGGAGGAGAGATGAAGGCGACAACGGTTGATTAATTGGCGTTGCAACTCTGTGGGAAGGAAACTGAAGAACCACCACGGTCGTGCCGCAGCATGTTTCACACTCACACCAATAATTTCCATTCTAAGCATTCTCCTGCTACTTTCTTTATGTATCTGCACCCCAAAAAGACCAGACCATCTACTTATTTTTCCTGCAGCATGGCTAAAGGCCATGTTATTCACGTTGTAGGCAAAGGGGATTCGGAAGCTCTACTGACCCCAAATTACCACCCTTACTGACATATAGTATGTATGGGTAGTTGTGGAATCAATATAGGCACTAGTATGTACACTGGGGATGTGGAATTTAACCAAACACATATAAAGAGTGGGAAGATAATTCATCTTGTCATAATACAATGTTCCCCTGCTGTATTTTGGTTCATCATTCGCACCCCAGCTAGTTCGCGTTTTTTTTTTTTTTTTTTTTTTTTTTGGAGTGATCATTTTTTAATGCATTTTTACAGCGTGAAAATTGCTTCAAGCACATCCGACCATGGAGATGCCTGCCGTTCGTGCTTCTGCCTCCAACCTACCCAACTGCCCTGCTTTCCTGGCTGCTCAGAAATCATGGCAGATGCTAGGCGTGAAGCTAATTTGCACCTCGCCAGCTACGAGCCGCAGATGACTACCTAGCGCGGCTAAACAATGTGCGGAGCCACTCACTCCGCAAAATCGTCTAATGCTTGCCTCCATTGCGGTTTTTAAGTGACACTTCTGCCGAGTATCGTTATCACTATAGGAGGAGTTAAGCATGTGACATACTGAGCAAGAAGCTAGAAAAGGAGAAGGTGAAAGACCAGAATAAGTGCTTTGGTGGTAGCTTATAGTACAATTATTTAACAAAAGGAGTAAAAGTAAATCAACTGTGAACAGCAAATTAGCAGGTCAATTAATTCAGCATAAACAATACATCAGCTAAAAACGGAAATCAATGAAGCATGCATGAACACATACGTTACAATAGTACTGTATTTTTAATACATTTTATGCTTGCCATCTTTTTTCTGTTCATATATGTTTACCAAGTCTTTCAAAACTGTGTTTTACTGTGTTTTAATAAATGTGTTTAAAGCTAAGAGATGAAACCATAATAAAAAACATTTTTATATGTTCTCTCATTGTGGTGGAGTTTCACCTATTGCGGTCTGGAACATATACCGAAGATAAACGGGATTTCACTGTAGTACCAAACTCCTCTGCCCCACCACACAGACACATAGGATAATGATGCAATTACTGTACAGTAGTACAGTTTGCAGCTTGACCAATTTTGTGGTGAAATTTTTGGGGGGACCACTTTTATACACAAGTCCAAGTACCATATTTTCACGATCATAAGGAGCACTTACAAGTCTTAAATTTTCTCCAAAATGGACGGGGCGCCTTATAATGCGTCGCGCCTTGTGTGTGCACCGAGTTCCAAAATCTATAAATGTTGTTGTGTGATGAGCGCTCCGCTTGACTGACATTTCCTGCCGACACGCTGCTTATACAGAGGAAAAGCGGACGTGGCTGAGCACAGCATGCGGCCGTTAAAGGGGGAAGGGTGCGCGTGAAGGAGGACGCTAAAGGCACACCCCCAGTAGGTATATAGCGCCGGTGTGTGCATTGTCCAAAACAACATCGGTTTGGTTAAGGACCGCAAAAATGACTGCGGTCAAGCCGGCCTCCACTCATAAAGTAGCAATCAAGCCAGCCGCCCCTAATTTTGTTCATACTCGGCATTACGGTAAAAAGTCGCCAACTCGCAGCGAAAGCCACCTTCAAAATAAAAGCTTTCCCAATAATACGGACGTCAATGCTCTTCGGTTAAGGAATGCAACCAGCAAGGTTAATTTGAATCTTGAGATGCATTAAAAAATTGAGTTTATGTGATATCTTATGAAAAAGAAATGGTAACTGGACTGCACTTATATAGCGCATTATCTACACCATCACGGTGCCCAAAGCGCTTTACAAAGCCTCACATTTACCCTAATTTGCTCCCAGTGGGCCTGGCAGCACCTCGCATGGCAACAGTCGCCCATTGGTTCATGAATGTGTGTGTGAATGTGAGGCTTTGTAAAGCGCTTTGAGCACTGTGATGATGTAGATAAAGTGCTAAATGAGTGCAGTCCATAAGATATCATTTCATTTCGGATACAGAAGATGAGGACTTTGATGGATTTGTGGATGAGGATTGATAAAAAAAAATAACGTGAGAACATTGTTAAATACTTCAATAAAGTACAACCGAACTCAGTTTTGCCTTTTTAAAAACATTGTTTTAGCGTGCATGCATGCTACCATATGTTTGAAGCTATGTTTTACCATGCCTGCGCCCAATAATACGGTGCGCCTTATGTATGTGTTAAATACAGAAATAGACCCCGTAACTGAGATTGCGCCTCATGGTCGCGAAAATATGGTAAACTGATCATATGACAGTCGGTGCCAAAGTACTTTTGTGACAAATTATTGTGTCATTCAGTGCATGATGTTCGAGAATAAATTAAATGGTTTTGTTAGACTAAATTGGTTTTGTTTTTGGTAAGCCTCTACTTCCTCTTTTGTTCCATTGCTGTTGGCGTTAGACTCTCAGCCGGGACTGAGCAGCATTTTGAGGACAAATTGCTTTGATTTGGGGACTGGTGTCGTGCTTTTGAGTCCATCTGTTTGTGGCGTTTGGCAAGAAAGCAGCAATTAGCGAAGATGTAGACTTCAACATTATCTTTTTTCATTCTGAGTAAGCTAACCGCAGACTGATTAGTTGCCATATACTTGTGTTTCATGTGTGTTGCTTCAATTATTTACATTAGGAATTTGCAAGGAAAACATTTGCTCTGTCCCTTCAGGCAGCTGAAGCCAGGCAAGGGGACTCCTTGTACAAGGTTCAGTTTAAAATGTTTTTATTTTTCATTGTATAAACACTTTAATGTTGCTTTTATTTTACAAGCAACAGTGATTGTATGTGAAGGGCAGCCTACGAAACGTTCAGAAGCTTCTGGAAATGGTGTAGGCTGTGGCCAATATATTATATTATTGCTTGTTGTTCCCTTTGCCAAGAGTCCAAGAGGGCCACTGTTGTGGACTAGACTGATTAGACCCTTATAAGGCAAGGGACAATCAGTGTAACCTAAGTAGGTGTTGAATATGAACACCTTAAGCCTCACTTCTGGATACAGTGCAACTGTGTCTTTTGCAGAAAACTGTAAAAACAGAAATAATGGTGTACATGTATCATGAACAATTTTAACAAAATTGTACACTAAGTGTACAGTAATTAATATTAGATTTTCTAATAGTAGTATAACAGCATGGTGGATTGCTGTGTGCAGTTTGCATGTTCTCCCTGTGCTTGCATATGCTCTGGCTCCCTCCCACATTCCCAAAAACATACGTTGGGTTAATTGAAAGCTTTAAATTTGTCTGTAGGTCTCAATGTGAGTATGAATGGTTTTCTGCATGTACCCTGTGACTGACTGGCCACTTGTCAAGGTTGTACCCCACCTCTCACCCAAGGTCAACTGGGGTAAACTCCAGCTCACCCATGACCCTAATGAGGACAAGCGCTATAGAAAATGAATGAAAATGATTCTACAACCTTTTGAAGAAGTGACAAACATTAAAAAGATCAGACCTCGGTGTCTTAGGTTAAAAATTTGCATTTTACAGCAGAGTGTGGTGAAGATAATTTTATTTTGTTTGAGCAGTTCTCCTATTAAAAATAAAAGAGAAATATCAATTAATCTGAACCAAAATAAGCATAAAACACTCAGTGAGGGATTGAGCGATTTGTGCTTTAATGCAGCCCACAGAGTATTTACAGTGGTGTTCTGCAAGGATTAGTTGTGTGAGAGAGGATTAGTGAAGCTGCATTACTGCTGTTTTATTTAACTCACAACACCAAAAGACTAAAAATAAAAGCCTCTTAACCACATTTAGGCAACATGAGAGGCCAAGCCTGACAGCTAGACAAACATGATGTTTGTGTCCTTTTTAAAGACATGAGCTGGAAAAGGATGCGCACAAATACACATGCATCCACACACAGATGTTCTCGCACGCTAAACTTTCTGTGTTTAATCTCTAATCTAGTAATCTGATGAAAGTTGCCCTGCGAAGCATATGCTCGGCATGGAAAGACTGTGTCATATTAGTTAAGGCGAGAGTAAGAGTGCAGCATATGCAGGCAGATAGGGAGTCGCTTCAGCAGACTGGGAAGCTCATGTAGAGCGGGTGAAGATTAAATAAAAAAGACCAGGCGGAGAGCGAGTTCGGGAGAAAATGAGAGCGGTCTGCAGAGGCAGCACATTACCTCTCCTTCCCTCCCCTCTTCTTCGCTGTCCATCTTCTTCCTCGCATCAGCATTGATCACAGTACATCAGTAAAGTTAAGAGCACAGCATCCATCAGCGTGTGACTCCCTGAGCTGCTCTTAGGAATACTGAGGCTCCTCACCGTTGTGCACAGAAACACAGAAACGCACCGTTGTTTTGTTTACCACATCAGTGTTATTCATGGTATGAGCTGTTGTTCGACAGATTTTTTTTTTGCTTGGAATTGCGAGCTAAAATTTGAGATGAGTGCTGTATGGTGGCATAAGCCTCTCTCTCTCTCTTTACCCAACACAATTCATAATATACACCAGTCTGGCAGATAGCGAACAATAAAAAAAAAAAAAAAAAAAAAAGAGAGAGAGAGGCTTCATGCTGTTTACTGCCACTCCAAGTTGAAGTTCAGAATCACAAACAGAATCATCTTTTTTGGCCAGGTGCAGTAAAAAACAGGGAATTTGTCTCCTGTAATTGGAGCCACTCTAGTACTACAGCAAACGAGCCATTATAACAAAAATTTACATTTAGGACGAACACAAAAGTGCAGAGAGTCAGGAACCAATATAGTGTCCCGTAGTATGGTTATACTGATACAAAAAGTTTACTGTCAAACTAATCATAAAACTAAGAGAATCACACATTGTACATTTAAAAAAAACCACAAAGATTTAAGATCACTTAGCTTAATGCTATCGAACGGCGCAAAATGCCATAAACAGGCTAACAAATAGCATGGGGTCGCTGCCTTAAAGCGATTGCTATTTGAACAGAAACGATAGAGCAACACATATAGACAATTTAACAATACTCATAGGCAATATATTTTTTATCCTCTGCGGAAAATGTCTAATATTACAGCATCTTACTGAGTAAGTAGTAAAACACCTCTTTGCATTTGTTTCTATGTCTGTATTATATTGTCCCGGTGGCCAGGGTGTGCAAATCAGAAGGAGCAGCACAATGTGCACTGAATTGAAGCAAACAAGATGTGTAATAAAATGTTTAATTCATTACCTTGTGTTTAATCATGTCATTATTGTAAGTTTTTGTATGATATAATATTATATAGTGGCATTTTCCATTTTCCGGTAATATTACAAAAATATTTGTTGTGATTTTTGGGGGGGAGACTGGAACAGATTATAGGCAGTTCCATTGGAGATAGAAGTGTTTTGAGTTACAAGCGTGGTCACGGAACGAATGAAACGCGTATCTCAAGGCACCACTGTATTGTCGTGATCTTAGAAAGAACATCAAGCATATGTCTTCATTCATTAAACTCCTGTGCTCATGACATGCTTCATTGTGTTACATCGTGCCTCCGGGATGGACCAATCCATATTCTGAATATATGCAGAAGTGATGACTATTTTGGAACAGGGGTGCTTCGTTAAAACTGCATGAGCACAATGGAAAGACACTTGGAAAGGTTCCCTTCTAATGGATAGCTCTGTGTGGCCACATGTTTTGAACTGACACATATTGAGCTTTTATATAGGATAAGTACGCACCCTATTCATTATTCACAGCTTCAAGCTCTTCTGCGAGAACTACGGAGAAAAGCAATTCACAATCTAGTCAAGGCAACTCGAGGGATTCATAAATGTAATTAAAGCGGGTACAGGTAATAAATGGAGATCATATTGTTGTGATATTAAAAAGCATAAAATGTACGTATGTACCAGAGGTCATTCCTGCGCTGCTGAACGATACATGACTACAAAAATATTTGGATGGGTTCTAAGGTGATCGGTGCTTATTTTCCAAACATCTGGGGCCTCACGTATCAAAGGTGCATACGCACAAAAATGTGGCGTCCGTTCTTTTTCACGGCAAAGTTCAGATGTATCAAGAGTGACATGACCGTGGAAATGTGCGGTGCCTCACGCCAACTGCATGGCTGGCGTACGCACGTTTCTGCAGCTTTCGGTGCTTTGGCGACACTTAGAGGTGAGGCTGGGAAACTGTTCTCGTAAATCTGCACACCAGAGACACATGAATAATTAGCACTGATGAACAATTCATGCCCGGCAACATTTGATTTCAACAATGCAATTGAGACGAGGACTGAGAATTCATTTGTTACCCAGTGTATTTAATGAATCACTGATATTTGGGAGGACACTTATTAATTGATCGAGGCGATCATTTATGCCGCCTATTGTCCTCATAATCGCTTCGTGTCTCCAGCACATACACTGAAAAAAAGAGTCCACAATGCAGAGTCCAAAATTTTTTATATCCTCTTTGATATGCTGATGTGCTTCTATTTGAATTCAAAAGATTTATTGCAAATACCACACGTACAACATTTACGCATTGAACCTTTATCTCACAGGGCTGAGTGTAGGTTACTGTATGAACACATTTGTTATGAGTTCTAAACATACATGGTATTAACCTTGTGGGGTGATCATAGTCAGCCACATGTCCTCTCATCACCCCTGAGACAGCAGCGTCACCCCTGAGACAGCAGCGTCACCCACGATCGCAGCGATTCGTGAGGCCCTCCGCGTCGGTTCTTCCGCCTTTTTTGGCCACACTTTGGCGGTGGGCAGCTGTCCTCCGCTTCACATCCACCTTAATGTCTGACCACTTCTTTTTTAGTTCAGCGTGTGCGCGCTACTCTGTCTCGACAGCATTGACATTCCCATTCGCTCCTCTTTCGCGTGTTGTTAACGCCGTAGGACAGCATGCCAAAGAGGATTTTCTTGCATGCCTCCACTTCATTGAGCAACTTCACATTAGGAAAAAATATTTTTCTTCATTACCTTTCTCATTTCCCTTTTTTTTTCTGATCATGTGGAGATCGGCATCTCAGGTGCAGGGTTCATTTAAATATGATTTGCATATTCAAATGTGGGCGTGGACAGGGAGGAGTCGGCTACCCCAACATGTGCGCTCATTTCCACGTTAATTGGAATGTATGAAGGAAATGTGCTTGGATTCATGAGTACGCAGAGTTTCATACATGTGATTATTTTTGTGCGTACGACATTTTATGGATTTGAGCGTACGCCATGTTTTAGGAGGAAATTCACGCAAGTCTTTGTACATGAGGCCCCTGGTCATTTGCAGCATCTCATGAGATGGCATAACAAAAACATTGCAAACGGAGAATAAGAGCAGGAGAGGATCATGGGAGAAAAGCACCCAGAGCGGGAGAGGCTCATGCTGTGATACATTATACTTCCAGCTTGGCTGCAAAGACAATAACATTAAAGATGATGTTTTTCAGTGCTCTAAACAAATAGGTTCATTCAACAAGTCATATCGTAACTTTTTAGAACTGTTTTGGTGTTAATTGATATCCGTGACAGTTCAGGTTAGCAATGGCCATTTGATGGGTAATTTCCTTGATCGACCATGAGCACAATTAACTGTCAACGAATCGCAAATTTTCAAATTGTATTTTAAAGGAATTGGAAAATCTCTCAGATGCTTCTGAACACATTTTAAAAGTGATGTCGGATTATATAGTCATATTAATGTGTGGGTAACAGGGCGACTTCAGCAATAACTATTACTATTAGGTATTCTAGCTATTTTTATAATTGCAAATAAATCTGTTCAAAGTTCAAATCATAACCTGATGTGTTCTTTTAATGCAGCCTCTCGTGTCAGTTAGTGGAACATTAATATTAATTTGTTCTCCAACTTCAGGAAAAAAATGTGACACTGTCCTCTTGGGTCCTTGCCTTTAATTTTTCTATTTTTCCACTGAGGTCCATATCGGAGGGGGATGTTATATGACCACATTTTTTATGGGATGAGTTTTGTTTTTGTGCTGAATTCCTTAGATACTGTGGCACGAATAAAGTAAAACCCTGAGGCAATTCTGGTGCGCGTCTTCACTTCATTACACAACGCAGAGTCAAACACCATCTGTTACACCCGATACATTTGGTTTGATTTTCTTCAGGTGTTTGTGGCTTTTAGTAAATAGCAGGAACCGTTCAGATTTTTAAAGGATATGGAAACTGAGATTTCAATTGTATCTGAGGTCAAATATCCAATTTGGGTTAAAACAACACTGTTGACTATTCTTGCTGCGATATAGATTATGTACAGTTTGCTATTAACTTGGGCATGTATAAATTTAGTGTTTATTTGACTAGTTGTATTCCTGGGTAAATGTGTGACTGTTTGGGGGTGTGAGCTCAACCACAAACATAGAAAAAAAAAGGTAATTAATATCTCTAAAGAAAGTACAATATTATATGTTGACTCCTATGTGGGTTTTCACAAAACACTTAAAAAGTGAAGACAAACTGCAAATTCAAATGCATATAGTGTGGTTTCAGAGCAGACCAAGAGGTGAGCAGTGAAAAAAGACATAAGAATAAACAGTGCTGCACCACCCACCAGGCAAATACCTCTGGAGGATGAAATAGGAATGGACTCATAAACAACAAAGCGGCAAGGTTGAGTTTGGGTGGGAAGAAAAGACAGATGATATGGAGGAGGAGAGAAGAAAAGGAAAGGTTGCTGCATTTAAAAAAAAAAAAAAAAGTTCACTCTGTCTCCCTTCTCCAGCAGAAATTCACGCTGTGCAAGCTGATTGAAATTTCCTGGTTTAATAGCTGTGAAATAAAGAAAAAGTTGGAAAGAGGAGGGAAGAAGTACAGGGAATTAAGGGGCAAAAGTGAAGAAATCGAGTCGGACTGAAAAGATGAAGAGTGGGAAAAGGAGGCTTTGGAATGTCAGAACGATTATAGATCTTTAAACTTATTGAACAGAAAGTATTACATATTACAATTAACACTCTGAAATGCAACATGATGATACTATGATGTATTTTTGTTCTCTATGCAGCAAGAAGTAATGAGAATGCCTTTAGGGACCCTGCGTAGTATCTAGGGAGGTGCGTTGTCGCACTTTTGCCCATGTAGTACACTCATATGGATAGCAACTAGCCAGCCTTAGTGAGTCAGCTTAGTTGTTCAAGTACGGGCCGTGAATCACACAGCCTCGGAGCAAAGTTCACCACCTTTCCACGGTCATAGATTATTATTTTCAGCATGCAGTTTAAAAAACAAACAAACAGATAAACACATTTTCCTCCAGCAGAAAAAGCCGTTTTGGCTGCTTTCTGATGTCCCAGTTTAATATTTTAGCAAGCAGGCAGTCTGCCTCGCAGATGTGAGAAAATATATTCCACATCTGTGCTGTGCGTCCCTTGAATGTACAATAGAGAGAATACTGTAATTGAACACAAAATGGTTAAAACACAGGTGTTATCATGGACATGCTGTCTGACAAAGGTGAGGCGATGCAAATTTGACTGGCATTTTATCAATGTAGCGTATATTGGTTTGGATAAAAGCGTAATTAATTTGAAAAAGAAATAAGTCTGAAAGTAAACGCCTGCATTTGTATGTAAGAAGGTTACAATCAAACTATATTTGTGTTGTACAGGGCACCACGTCTCTTTTTATATTTGCAAATTTTAAGAAAAGTGATAAAAAAAAACTATCAATCTCTGTCATCTAGAAGGCTCGCTACATTCATAGAATAATTAGTTCTCAATTTCAGCGGTCAACTGTTGAAACTCAAACACACGCAGTACACAACAGGAAGTGGAATTTTAGAGTACATTTGATGAAAACTACAGGGGAATTCGGGGGGAAATGAAAAAGGACGTAACTACGAAAAAGTACAGCTAAACATTTGTGAAAAAGGCTGAACTCGTGACGTGAGTGTAAAATGAGTGGATGCCTGTTGAGTCATGCTAAAACTGGAAATACCTGTGATCGTTAGTCTAATCCCAAATTACTATGCACTAATTTGTATTTGGTAATCAGCAAATTGTACTCACGTAAAGAAAATCCCGTGAGGCAGGCGGGTCTGTTATGGCGGTGACTCGACAGGAGGTCGACAGGTTGAGTTGAAAAAGAAGACAAAAAAGGAAAAAATAGGAAAAGAAAAACAATAGCAGAGAGGGCGAAGCACCTGGCGTTGTTTGCCACACGCTCAGAGAGAAATTGCGCACGTAATTCTTCCTGCCTGATTACTCCCGCTGGTGACTCACCCTCACACAAATGTGTAGTTGGGTAGTTGGCAGAATGTCTCTGCAGTCATTGTCGGAGCGGCAAAGAAGATTTGGGCGGCCTAGCCCCCCCCCCCGTGGTGAGGAGTGGGGCTTTGGCTTGAAGTCACCGTCTTCGGCGGAGCAGGAAAACAAGAGCAAGAGAACAAGAGGATTTGGTCTTTCGTACTCAAAAAAGGGTAGTTGCCCAAAAGACCAGAACGGGAAGAACAGACCACACCTCTGATATTGATTATCTGTGGTCTAAATCCAATGGATCCCCCATACCCCATTTTCTGTACCGTTATCCTCACGAGGGTCACAGGCGTGCTGGAGCCTATCCCTGCCATCTTCGGGCGGGAGGTGGGGTACACCCTGAACCGGTCGCCAGCCAATCGCACGGCACATATAAAGAAACAACCACTCGCATTCACACCTACCGGCAATTTATAATCTTCAATTAACCTACCATGCATGTTTTTGGGATGTGGGAGGAAACCGGAGTACACGGCGAAAACCCACACAGGCACGGGGAGAACATGCAAACTCCACACAGGCGGGGCCGGGATTTGAACCCCGGTCCTCAGAACGATGAGGCAGATGTGCTAACCAGTCGTCCACCGTACCGCCTCCAGTGGATCTAAAATAAGAAAATTAATTCCCAGCTTTTGCATTTTCTCACACCCCATGGTTAACATATGCAATAAGTGTTTCAACCTGCTTTGGTGGCCGTGATTTTTGACATTGTGTTGTCGGAGGTAAAACATTTTATCATCTTATTCGGTTGACAAACCGATTTGACAATTAAGAAAACAGACATTAGTGACATTGGTATCACAATATATACTTGGAGCATTTGTGCAGGGTTCGTGAAATATCAAAACAGACATTTAACACGCTAAACTGTAGATCGTAATTTTCAGCTTGCAGTGACTCTTAAACACCAGCGGGCATCGCCCGGAATGCTCAATACTCATCTCAATGAACAGTATACCTGTCAACATCTGTCTTATACTGCCCCCAGGTAGCCAAGTTGGACACACCAGAAAGCAGCCCAATGGCCATACATTTAATGAAATGTTTCAAAAATATTCAAATATGTGTTAATTTATGTGTTTATTAAGTACAATTTAATGGAGCGCTATTTTTCCTCAACAAATTACGCTACAATGCTTTGTTATTTTTTGGGGGGGATAACTTTTTTTGTTTAAGCGATAACTTTTTTTGATGAGTTAAGCCCTTACAATGCCGCCTAAGCGCTGTGCCCCTGCAAAATCTTTCTCCGGGGCACCCAAGAGGAAGAAGAAGTTGATGACCATCAGCGAAAAAGTGAAACTTTTAGATATGATCAAAAAGGGCAGAGGTTATGCATCTGTGGCACGCCATTATGGCGTGAATGAATCCGCAGTGCGGCACATCAAGAAAGAGGAAGCAAACAGCCGCAAAACTGCTTCAATAAGGAAGCGAAAAGTGTGGTAACTCCGCGTAATAAGAGATGGGGTTATGTCCTTGTACAGGGGGATTTTGAAGCAAAAGAAAAAACAATCCCATCACCATTTTTTCTCCAAAGTAAAACCTTTGGATGGCTACACCATCAGGGCCTCCAGCAGAAGAGTCTCCGTGTGAACCTAAAACCTCTACGACTCAAATGAGAGCCTCTCCTGCGCCATCAACGCAAGCCTCTTCGCCTCTCTCAGAAGGCAATGTTGATGAATGTTAATTAATATATAAGGTTTTATAATTAAAGATTTAAGAAAATACGTGTACTGTTATAATCTTTGTCTCAAATATCTAAAGTATAAATTCTGTTTACATATTTTAAACATTCTGGTACCAACATACAAGAAAATTCCTGAGGGGGGGGGGGGGAGGGGGCAAATCCTACATTTTTCACCTTCGCGGGGGG
The DNA here is from genome assembly GCF_024500275.1 of Phycodurus eques. Classification (NCBI taxonomy): domain Eukaryota; kingdom Metazoa; phylum Chordata; class Actinopteri; order Syngnathiformes; family Syngnathidae; genus Phycodurus; species Phycodurus eques. The sequence goes on along the minus strand of NC_084525.1, from coordinate 8,050,449 downwards.
GTCTGGTCCCCATTTACCACGAAAAACGAGGGATCACTGTTATGACATTTCCGTTCATTTCAATCGGCAAAGATGATTTGAGATAAGAATGTTTTGAGTTACAAACACCTGCATTAAAAACCATCCTGAGGTAAAAAAAATAAATCAATCAATCAAGATAAAAATGGATAGATGGCTTTGAGTAGGACCATATTCTGTGTTTGGAACAGTGTACAACCATTGCATGCAGTGCCACTAAACCGGCCTCTTGATTGTCGTCCCCAGCATAATCAATACTTCATTTCATTGTCAGGAGGAGACAACAAAAAGCCAACTTTTTCCTGAAGGGGACATTAAAAAGGAGCGTGTCTGATGGTCTTCCTGACAGCCATCAGATGCCATCCACCTTCATCCTGCATTGTATCCACTTCATTTGGCCTTTGCCGCATCATTGTTCCACTGGTGTAACGCAGAGAGTGCTTTTAGCTGTTTTGCTTTTGTTCTTGTCAAAGTTTTCATGTGATAACTCGCAGTGCTTCGCCAGCTGCCTGCCTCACTTGAAGCAGAGCCAGTCCTACCTGCATCATCTGCTTTGTTTGTTCTGATGGGATCCATTACACCTGTAACCACAGTAATGAATGAAGCTGCTCTTCCTTCATTCACTGCAGCTCTAAACGTGGAAGATTCCTAGTGAGCCTGATGGCTTATTTTTGGGCTACAAAAGCTGGTGGCGATAGTCAATAAATAATTTAAAGAGATGATGTTGAATCACAAAAAAAGCAATGAACTTCAACTGAACTTCACTTGCTGCAGCAGAGAGCAAGCTGTTGTCAGCAGTTGACAAACCCAGATACAGTTGAAATAGTACCAATATGAATATAAATGAGTAGGCTGCGCAAAGCCTCATATTTATCCCTTCTGGAATGCATTGAATTTTATCACTAAGACCATTAGCATTTCTAAATTGTATAAATGGTTGTAAAGTAAACAAAAATTTGTGCAATGTAGGCATTGAGCCCTGCAACAAACAGCGAAAAACTACGAATAATTGACAGTTTATAATTGCCGATAACAGTTTAAACCATAAATGTACCAGAAACTATGATCCCAAAATGCTTTTTCACCATTTGAAAACTCATCTAACAACATCCCTTAAAACCCTTAACAATAAATACCTACAGACGATTTGATTTAAGTCACTGATTGTGTAGTGGTACACTCGTCTGCGTGGGTTCAGTTGACGGTGTGAATGTGAGTGTGAATGGTTGTCCGTGTCTATATGTCCCCCGCGACTGACTGGCGACCAGTTCAGGGTGTAGTCCGCCTTTCGCCAGAAGTCGGCAGGGATAGGCTCCAGCGCCTCGTGACCCTAACTAGGATAAGCGGTGTTGAAAGTGGATGGATGGGTGATTAGATTTAGAAGACAATTTACATGCACATGCAGCGAAGACTCTTTGTGACTTCCACTAACAACCCAGGCTAAACTTAACCCCTCCCCGACATACTATGATCTTAGTCTCAGTTGAGATGTATCGTTTCAACAATACTTCTTTCAGGCCAATTACTACTTAACTATTAGCCAGGGCTTTGGCGCTATCTTGTGGCATCTCAGGGTTTTACAGAAAGAGCACATAAATACATAAATAGGTGAGTTTTTCAGCAAATAGCAGAGGATAGGTTCCACAAAATAAGACAAATAGGGGAATTTGTGAATTGTGGTGGGGGTTCACTGTACAGTGGTGCCTTGAGATATGAATTTAATGTGTTCGTTGACCACGCTCGTAACTCAAAACACCCGCATTTCAAATAGTTTCTCCCCATTGAAATGAATCGAAATCCGTTCCAGCCTTCCAGAAAAAAGTGTTTGAAATGTTTTTTTAATAAAATGGTATGGTACTCTACAATATTATACTTTATAAAAACATACAGTAATGACATACTTAAATGTAAAGAATTAAACAGTTTTTGTCACTTTTTTTTTTTTTGTTCAATTCAATGGACTTGAGCTGCTCATTCAAGTGTCCGCGGCCTGCCCACGTGGGTTAAGTATAATACAGGTTGTTGTGAAAGCGCTATAGAGACGAAGTTGTGTTGCGTCGAGACAAACAGATGTACATAGAGAGGGGGGAGATGGTCACAACTCATTAAGATGCTGTAATATGAGTCGTTTTCGGAGAAATTAAGAATATATGCCTGTGAGTATTGTTAAATTGTCTGCCTACACATTTTTTTTTTACACAGTTTCTGTTCAAATAGCTGCAATACAAATGCTATTTGTTTGCACGTTGAAGGTGTTTTGCATTGTTTGTTAGCATTACGCTAAACGCTTACTGAAGGCAAAGCTATGTGGTTGTTTTAAATGCGCAACTTTTGTCTTTGTTTCATGTTTATCCTGACAGTAAACTTCAACTGGGAGTGCGTTCAAAAGCTTGAAGCCTATTTTTTTAAGAATTGTTCGCTATGTGCCAAATTACTTCTTGTTGTGAATTGAGTTGAGTTCACTCCAACTTTACAGTGTTCATAAACCAAATCATCCATCCATCCATCCATTTTCTGAGCCGCTTATCCTCACTCGGGTCGCGGGCGTGCTGGAGCCTATCCCAGCTGTCATCGGGCAGGAGGCGGGGTACACCCTGAACTGGTTGCCAGCCAATCGCAGGGCACATACAAACAGACAACCATTCGCACTCACAGAAAATGTCTCTTCTTGTTTTGAGCAGCAAATCCAGTGCGAATCTTAGTAAGTGCTTGTACGTTTGTCAGCATGACACTTTCACATTTCTAATTTTCAGTTTGAATTTTTTATCTAGCCATATTGAGTCATGTTGTAGAAGAAGCACAGAGTGTAGCTTAAGTGTGGAGCAGCTTCTAAAGAGGGCACAGTGCCTGTCTCCACACGTGACATGAGAGAGCGTCTTTGACATCCGAATGCATGTGGGTCCGTAAACGTGAGTTCTTCCATGTGCAGTCACCGAAGAAAAACCTGTTTACGTGCCTGACTAACTGAGCTCATGTGAGAGTGGTTTCTGTGTCCGGCTTAGCAGATACTGCAATGTAACTTTGCCTCTGCGTTTGTAGTTCACTGTAAGTGCCATTTCATAGGAAAGTAACTTCTTCGTGGCCTCTAATAAGTGGCGGTATGTGGAGATTGCTGTCAGTAACTTTTGAATCAATGAGCCGACTGTGTGTGGTAAAGTGATCAGCATAAACACTATTCTGCATTTGCCTTAAAGTCCAAGCAAAGCTGTTTCTATGAGACTGATGTAACTGCTACCAAGCCAAGGCCAATATCTGACTGCATTGGAAGTCATCTGCAGCATATCTGAGATCTACAGCCCTGAAACAAAGCCTCTTTGTCTGCTTTAAGCCTGGGCTATATGGTGTACAGGTGGTTATGATGTTTGCCTCACTGTTGAGAGGTTTGAGGTTCAAATAACGGCGTTCCTGTGTGGCGTTTATGCATGTTCTCGTCTGCAGGTACTCCGGCTTATCCACACATTCCAAAATCATGCATGTGAGTCTCTAAATGTATATTTTGTCAGTGGATGTTTGCAGAGGTGGGTAGTAACGCGTTACATTTACTCTGTTACATTTACTCAAGTAACATTTTCCATAAACTGTAGTTGTCAGAGTACTTTAAATGCACCGTACCTTTTACTTTTACTTGAGTATTTATGTGAAGAAGGATTGATACTTTTACTCCGTTACAATGATCGCTACTTTCAATTATTCATTCTTGCGTGTGCGTACTGGAGTGGCTCCAACTACCGGAGACAAATTCCTTGTGTGTTTTAACATACTTGGCCAATAAAGATGATTCTGATTCCAAAGCATGGGTGTCCAAATTCCATCCCATGGTGTATAGTAAAAATTACATTTATGTTGTGTCAAAACAGTAAAAATGAGAGGAATTATGAATACTTATTTTTCAAGTCGACTTACAGTGTGCACCCATAAATGTTCTGCTTCCACACCTAAAAATCTTAAGCTAAGGGCCACTGTGCTCCTAGTAATAAAAAAAGAGAGAAAAAAAAATCTGAAGCTTTGTGTGCAATCTACTCATCATTTGGTACACTTCCACATTTGTAATGAACTGCAATATAAAAGCTGTTCCAAAATGTTGCCTTACAAAGATTGAATAATTATTATTTTTTTAAATGCTCAATTGTATGTTTAGTGTAGTGGTTGTACCACATTATACTAAAAAATCTTTTAGGTTTGATCAAAAAGTATCCTTCTTTTAATCACACATTGACACATCTGTATTGTGAGTGCGTTGCTCACTGTCCATGAAAAATGCAAGATATCATTTATCATGTTAATGAGCCGTGCAAGAGACAATGTATGCACATCCTACATGTTGGAGCAACAACCTTGGAGTGACCTCAAGGCCAGTCTCCAGTAATTATCTGATTACATGTTTGTTCCCGCCCATGCGACAAGCTGTAAATGGATGTTGTGAATCCCTGATGACAACTTGCTCTACAATCAATCATTAATTAAAAGGATCACGGAGACACGACACACCTTGACACAATCGGCTGGTGTTAAACTACAACACTAACATCAGCATTATTGCTGCTATTTATTGCTCTCATCAAGGAAGTGTGGGCTACATCAGACAAAGACAGAACTACTACATCATTTTTAAAGAGAACATTTCCGTTCTCCACCCAAGTACAGTAGATAATGACACCTGGCAGCTGGAGAATATTGGAGCTAATCTTTTGTGCCATAGAAACTCATAAAGTCACGTTTATAGCCATTTGCACACTTGCTCATGCAAACTCACAGAAAATTGTCTCATAGTAACAATAACAATAACAATCGCTCCCCCCTTTCAGTCACCCGCTCTGTCGAGGTGAAATGCTAACTCCAGCAGAGATACAAATGTATTTAGCGGTTGTGACAATTAAACACAACAAAGGCAACTAGTTCAGATGAAGGGCAGCCTGTGCAAATTCTTATCACCACACGGAAGCCAAAGGCAGAGCTTAACATTTTCAAGCCATCACTCTCTATCATATAAGGTCAAACTAAACATACAGTAAAGCCCACTTTAATAACTTTTTGGTTTCCTCCTCAGGTGACAATGTCATTGCATATTAGTCAGTATGGCCAGATGTTGTTTTGGGCCTGTTTTGGTTCTTGGGTTTGTTGTACAGGAAGCGCAATCTTAAAATGCCATTTTCTGGCTTGTGTTTGCAATAAAAGCATCAGAAATTTAAACCTGCTGCCTGACATGTTGCGTGGACAGTGTGTGACAGCACCGCAGTGCAGAATGCGTTTGTCTGCAGGTGCCATTTGGGCTTCTTGTTCTCGAAATTCAGGTTTTATAAAAAGTTTTTTTGTGTGTGTGTCATTCATCCTAATTAACATGATGTAGATGAACAAAATATAATATTGGTTTTATGACTTGACTTGAGGCTGGACAAACCATTTCATTCCAACTGAAGTATCTCACCAATCACCATTAAACATCAATACACATTACATATGGCTGATAATAGGTGAAACTATCACTCGTGGTGTTATGTATTGAAACAAATTACATTAGCTTTCAAAGGCTTTTACATAACACTCTGACAACAATAAATCAGCACACCAATGATACAGAAAATTCACTTAATCCAGACATGAGAATCAGCAACAATAAAAGGAGGTCATTTTTAGCACCACACGGGTGATCACAGTGGACCTGAGGAGGAAAGATATGCAGCCCTCACATGAGAAATAAAATGGAGAGGAGTAATAGGCCTCTGGGCTCAATTATACTTGTGACTCACCCACTTGGCTCACACGGGAACGATATCATGCAACAGAGGATTTAAAAAGTGTAAGGCTCATTGCGCTGTCTGAGTCGCAACCTACAGGCATTTTCGAGAGCCATCCTTCCCTTGTGGGACTGTAACAATGAGTAAAGCCCCTTGAAGACCTGTTTTGTGGGGCTACTCATATCCCTCCCTCCAGTATATTGGACAATTTTAAGAAGGTGCTTTCTGGAAAGATGCCTCAGAGGTCTCATACATCATTCTGAATGCCATTTGGTATAACGTGGTTTATTGGCCCAATTTTAAAATATATACTGTAAAAGAGGTTATATAGCGACAGTGTAGTATCAATGTAATCTGCTGTATAGATGAGATGACTCATGAGGGTTTTTTTTTCAATTGCTTGGAGGTGACCAGTTGTGTATTAGGATAATTTTTGTGCGCTGCTTACCCTTATAAGTAACATTACCACTGACAACATGAGAGGTGTCCAGGCCGGTCCTCTTTAGTATGCAGGTGATCTTCAGGGGAATTTCTTTCATAAACCCGATATGCTAACTTCATTTATGTTGAAGGCAAATGGATCGATCCTCAGAAGAGTAGACTCTGGGGCATGCTGATATTGAAAGGATTAAGATATCGTTGCTCTTATGCAGAAACCTTGCATATCCATCCATTTTCCATTCCACTTATTCTCACTTGGGTCACGGGTGTGCTGGAGCCTATCTCAGCTATCTTTGGGCGAGAGGTGGGGTACACCCTGAACTGGTCACCAGCCAATTGCAGGGCACATATAAACAAACAACCATTCGCACTCACATTCACACCTACGGGCAATTCAGAGTCTTCAATTAACCTACCAAGCATGATTTTCAGAAAGAAAAAGAATAAGAAACCGGAGAAAACCCACGCAGGCACCGGGCAAACATGCAAACTCCGCACAGGCTAGGCCGGATTTGAACCCAGGTTCTCAGACCTGTGAGTCAGATGTGCGAACCAGTCCTACACCGCGCCACCCTTGTATGTCCAAATACTGTCAATTTCAGATATTTTTACAAGTCAATACTATTGGTCTGTCCCTATTTTTACACATGATGAACCAATTCAAAATAATCTGATAACAAATCTATTTAATCTTGAACACTCAACTGTCTGAAAAGTGTTGCAAAACTGCTGGAGCTGTGCAGCATTATGTCGCCTCAAGATTGAAAGTTGGCTGTTTTGTGACAATAACAAGTTAAAATAGGTTAGATACATTTGAGTAAGACTGTTTCATTAAATATTGATCACTGTAATGCGTCAGTGCAGAAGGAACTGGTCAGCCGCAAAGGTAACTCCATGCAGATTCCTATTTAGACCTATTGAACTGCTTAGTCAGCTCATCATTTATTTGTTGCATCGCTCATGACTCCTTTGAGAAAGAGTTTGGGAAGATTATGTAAGCCTTTTTGTGTTGCTCGAGATTCGACGTGAGCGCAGACTTTAATATGCACGGCTGGCGGCGGCGACGTACCCGTATAAATTTAATAAATTACAGCATAACAAATTAGAGATTTCTCATCCAAGACAGAGAGAGAGTTGTGATTGGTTGCAGATTATAATGGACATGTTGGTGTAGGAAACAGTGGTGATGAAGAAGTGATGGGTAAGTTCGGTATCCAGGAAAGGAACTTGCAGGGACAGATGGTGGTAGACTTTGCAAAAAGGATGTAAATGCTTGTAGTGAAGAATTCCAGAAGAGGCATGAACATAGGGTGACCTGCAAGGGCAGGGTAGAAGCACAAAGGTGGATTACATTTTGTGCAGACGATGTAATCTGACAGAGGTTACTGACTGTAAGGTAGTGGTAGGGGAGAGTGTGTGAGATGACTAGTGGTGGGGAGTAAGATTAAGAAGACAAAGGCAGAGCAGAAAACTATGTGATGGAAGTTGAGAAAGGAAGAGTGTTGTACGGCTTTTCGCAAAGAGGTGAGACAGGCTCTCGGTGGACAGGAGGAGCTTCCAGAAGAGTGGCCCACTACAGCCGAGGTGATCAGAGAGACAGGCAGGAGAGTGCTTGATATATCTTCTGGTAGGAAAGGGGAGAAGGAGACTTGGTGGTGGGTCCTCAAAGTACAGGAAATCATACAAGGAAAGGTGTTAGCTAAGAAGAACTGGCACACTGAGGGGACTGAGGAGAGGAGAAAGGAATACATGGAGATGTGACGTAGGCCGAAGGTAGAGGTGGCAAAGGCCAAACAAGAGGCATATGATGACATGTATGCTGGACACTAAAGAAAGAGAAAAGGTTCTATACAGGTTGTCTAGACAGAGGGATACAGATGGGAAGGATACGCAGCAGGTTAGGGTGATTAAGGATGGAGATGGAAATGTGTTGACTGGTGCCAGTAATGTGCTGGATAGTTGCAAAGAATACTTTGGGAGAGAAGGAAGCGTAGAAAAGGCAAGTGTGTTGGACCAAGGAGTAGCAATTATTATTCAGGGGGAAGCTCGAAAGGCACTAAAGAGGATGAAAAATGGAAAGGCAGTTGGCCCTTATGACATACCCGTGGAGGGACCGAAACATCTAGGAGAAGTGGCTGTGGAGTTTTTGACCATGTTGTTCAGCAGAATTTTAGCAGTTGAGAAGAAAAAGTGTGCTGGTACCCATTTTTAAGAACAAAGGTGATGTGCAGAGCTGTGTGAACTATAGAGGAATAAAGTTGATGAGTCACACAATGAAGTTATGGGAAAGAGTAGTGGAGGCTCGACACAGGACAAAAGTGAGTATTTGCGAGCAACAGTATGGTTTCCTGCCTTGGAAGAGGACCACATATGCATTATTTGCCTTGAGAGTCTTGATGGGGAAGTAAAGAGAATGACATAAGGAGCTACATTGTGTCTTTGTAGATCTAGAGGAAATCTATGACAGAGTACCCAGAGAGGAACTGTAGTACTGCATGCAGAACTCTGGAGTGGCAGAGAAGTATGTTAGAATAGTACAGGACATGTATGAGGGCAGCAGAACAGTGGTGAGGTGTGCTGTAGGTGTGACAGAGGAGTTTAAGTTGGAGGTGGACTGCATCAGGGATCAACCCTGAGCCCCTTCCTGTTTGCAGTGGTGATGGATAGGCTGACAGATGAGGTTAGACTAGAATCCCCGTGGACCATGATGTTCGCAGATGACATTGTGATCTGCATTGAAAGCAAAGACCAGGTGCAGGAACTGTTAGAAAGGTGGAGGCATGCATTGGAAAGGAGAGGAATGACGATTAGCCGAAGTAAAACAGAATAAAAAATGAGAGGAGTGGAGGTGGAAGAGTGAGGCTAGAGGGAGAAGAGATAGCGACGGTGGATGACTTTAAATACTTGGGGTCAAGCGTCCAGAGCAATGGTGATTGTGGTAAGGAAGTGAAGAAACGGGTCCAAGCAGGTTGGAACGGGTGGAGGAAGGTGTCAGATCTGTTATGTGACACAAGAGTCTCTGCTAGGATGAAGGGTAAAGTTTATAAGACAGTGGTGAGGCCAGCCATGATGTACAGATTAGAGACAGTGGCACTGAAGAGACAACAGGAAGCAGAGCTGGAGGTGGCGGAAATTAAGATGTTGAGGTTCTCTCTAGGAGTGAACAGGTTGGATAGGGTTAGAAATGAGCTCATCAGAGGGATGGCCAAGGTTAGATGTTTTGGAGACAAAGTTAGAGAGAGCAGACTTTGATAGTTTGGACACGTCCACAGGAGTGAGAGAGTGAGTATATTGGTAGAAGGATGATGAGAATGAAGCTGCCAGGCAAGAGAGCAAGAGAAAGACCAAAGAGAAGATTGATAGACGTAGCGAGGGAAAACATGAGGGAAGTTGGTGTTAGAGAGGAGGATGCAGGAGGTAGGCTAACATGGAAAAGGATGACACGCTGTGGTGGCCCCTAACAGGACAAGCCGAAAGGAAAAGACGAAGAAGAAGAACATTATTTTGGGGTGGTGTTGTGTTGACATTGGTGCATAACGGTATATCATAGCAAAATAAGGTATAATACCATCTTAAACAATGCCGTGTTTGGTAACTGAAGCAAAATGCCGTTAGTTTGAATTCCCGAAGTAGTGATTTTCCCCGACAGCAAAGATAAGTTAAAAAAAATCATCTGACTTGAAACGTCATGAAGGAATATTTTAAACTGTTGACAATCCTCCTTATTACAAGACAGTGTCTCGTCATGAAATGATTTTTCAGTATTGCGTCAAACAAGCAAGCCAACCTACCCGTGTGGCTCCTGTGTGCGTGAGTGAGGGAGGCCAGACAAAGTGACAGTAGTAGACTCCACACACCGACTCTACACATACAAGGGCCCCGCTCCCGCATTCTGCCAGAAAAGAGAGGGGGGGACAAATACATGCATACTTTATTAGAGAACACATACACAAATCCTGTGGCGTCAAATTGTGATGAATGCAGGTTAACTTCCTTCCGGTTTTGTACCTCTGTAAAGCACACATGCATAAAACATGAAGAGCTTTAAGAAAACGGCAAAACATACCAGCCCAACAGGCAGTCGCACATACACTCTGCACTACCTCACCATCTCAGCCAAAAAGAAGAAAAAAAAACATTTAGACATGTAACAATATTGCTTCATGCCTAAATGTTCACACGGTGGGGCGGTTGAGAAAGAACATGGAAGTGAGGAGACAGAAACAAAGAGATAAAGGGTGAGGGAGAAGGGATGTTGGGAAACTCATTCTTTAATTTCCCGTCTGGGAGCCAACTGGAACATCATGTCAACATCAAAAAGGAAGATGAGCCAGGTTGTGCCATGTTAATACAGTTGCCATGTCTTTTTGCGTGTAAATTTGAATGGCTGAAATTCGCTGGCATCTGCTAAATGAACAGCACTGTCATCCCAAACCAAGCCGATTTCACAGCCTTCGCAGGTCTGCTGAAAAAACACATGCAGTCAAAAAAAAAAACATTAAAAACTAAATAAACCAGTAATATTTTATTTATGACAAAGGTTTGATTAATAATGAAACACCTTGCCTTGTTATTACATTCTGAGAGAAGACATCTCTCCCATTACGCGCTGTACTCTAAATAGCATGCAGAAACAGCGGAATTACAGCAGCACATCCCTACATAAAGGTGTTGAAGAGTGACGCATAGGACTAAAGCATTTTGTTACGCTTTGACAGTGGGGAAAAAATGCACACAACAGAGAAACAAACTCCATTTATCAACCTCGGGAAAATACTTTTATTTTGTCGTAAGCTTGTTTATTTTGTGAACTCTGCTATATTTACTGTACATCATTACTGCAGTCTGACAAAGAAAATGCATGTGAGTGCCATATGGGTCTCCAGGAAATATAATGTATAAATGCACAATAAAATTAATTGTAAAATATATTTTGTTTTCAGCAAAGTGTCCTGGACATTGATCTGATTGCATTCTAAATAAATACAATTGAGTCTATTCATTTAGGACAGAGGCGGCATGGTGGACGACTGGTTAGAGCGTCAGCCTCGCAGTTCTGAGGACCGGGGTACAATCCCCGACCCCGCCTGTGTGGAATTTGCATGTGTTCCCCGTACCTGTGTGGGATTTGGGGATTGATTGATTTAAACTACATAAAAACCCTGAAAAAATAGCATTTGTTGCCTCTCCCCACTTGCTAAAATTAAACTTTACCCTGAGATATAATAATTTAAATCCTTTGGAAATACTAGCTTTTTTTATATACTGTATATATCTGTGTTGCTCTACTACAGTATAAAATGTGCTGAGTGTGTGCTGTAAGAGGCTAGACTCCTGCGTTCCCGGGCCGGCTGGAAGACCACAGAGAAAAGGGGGGTAGCCCCGCCGCCACCAGCACCAACCACCACCCAGCGACCAGAACAGGACACAGAAGACAGGCCCACACAAGGCGGGGGGTGTTGAAACCCTACCATGCAGTAGGCCCTGAAGTCAGCTGGGGACCCTACACAGCCCGAGCGAGAGAGGCGCAACGACCACGGGCGGAGCTCCCCGGGGAGAGGGAAGAGGCAGACACAGGTCCGGGGTGCAGCAGCACGACCCCCAGCCACCCACGGAGCGTGGCCGGCGAGCACCTCCCTGGCATTATATTTCTGTGTGACATTCTTTCCCAGGCAGACAAGAATCAAGATTCACTGTTTTAATGAAAGTTTACCAGTTTTTCTTAAAGTTATCCATTTGGCCTCACAGTTCTGAGGTCTGGGGTTCAATCCCCGACCCCGCCTGTGATTTTCTCCGGGCACTCCGGTTTCTTCCCACATCCCAAAAACATGCATGATAGGTTAATTGCAGATTATAAATTGCCCGTAGGTGTGAAGGCTTCGAAAATCAAGTTGCCTGAGATTAGCCAACACACATTTTGAGTTTTATTTTGAGTATTATTGGAGTTGAAGTTGAAAAAAAGACAGAAATTTAAGTTTTGAGAGTTATAACAAGCAAATCTCACCAATTCGGTTGAATGGCCCATACCGTAAATAGGCACTGTATCTGGCTATGCCTTGATTGAGCTTGTTTATAATGTTACCAGACTACCTGCATTAAGATTACCCAGAACACTCCATTCAACATCCAAGTAATTGAGACTGCACACTCGAGATAAACTACAACCACAAAAAAAGTTTTATATCTTCGTGTGAGAGCCATTTAGTGGAGATGCCATGCTGGAGATGTAATTGGAGTCCCTGTAAAAAAAAAAGAAAAAAAGAAATAGGAATAAAAATTCAAAAACCGTTTAGGATTTGACCCTAGCACACACCAATAATTTTTCAGCATTCTATGAATCTTTTTCACATATTCAGGCAAGCTACATCCATGTTTATTTTCATCAATATTCTTCAACTAGTCCAATTGTCAACCAATCTTCAGGTTTTCAGGGGTTACGTATGTGAGTACTGTTATGAGGGATTGTGAATGTGTGTTAAGCCTTGGCTTGACTTTTAAGCAGCGTGTGTGAGTCATCTGGCTATGCAAGGCATTTCTAGAGCCGAGGGAAGCTGCAAAGCCAGACAGGCTGAGCCAAGGCTTTTTCAGGCTGAAGGGCATCATACACACGGAATCATGCACGTTTGTTTTATTGCCACATTTTGTTTCCTTTATTCATCAACACCCACACTTTCCTCTTCTCCTCACGTAAACTCTTCTGGTCGACAATCGTACCTGCTCCCTCTCCAGGTCATTTACACACTCGGATTAGAGTGTGTGATAACGCAGGACCATTTCATCATGACTGCTTGTTTGGTCTGTCTGCCGCAGAGCCGGTGGGTGGGTGACGCGTAACGGCCACAGAAAAGGGAGCGGATGAGAGAAGGGAAAGCATGTGGAAGACCATTGACTGATCCTTCATTAGTGTCAAGTGTATGCACAGATCTGAATCACACACAAACACGCATACAGCCACTTGGATTTAGGGATACCACAGAATATTAAACTGATTGCATGCAAACAATGTTAGTGTTTGAATTTATTGTTTACAGCAGCATGTGTTGAAGATGTTTTGTTCGGCTTCCTCAGGTATTTCTGATAGATGTCACGTCGAGAAGTCTACAACACTTGATGAGATTATCTGCCAGGCAAAATAGTGGCAATAAAGCAGCAGTGGATTTTACAAGCCTGCATGATGTTGCTTTCATTAATCGAACTCAGAAGAGCAAAAGAGAAAGGAAGAGCGAGAGATAGTTGGTGAAAAAGTGGTGGTCTCTGATGAGTTGTGCAGTCTGTTCCATTCCTTTAATTAGTCCCGTTGGAATGCGCTCCACACTCCACGCGCCTCGTCAGCCTCCCCTTTATATCTCCACTCAGTATTTGAGCGTGTGCGCGTCGTGGGCGTGCACGTTTGTATGCATTCTCGCTTAAGCCGGACTGACATCCCGTCAGCGTCTTTGAGTTCTCATAGGTCTACGAGAAAATGCAGTGGAAATATATTAACATTCAAGGTGTATCCATTCCTGGAGATATTTGGAGAACATCCCACAACATCAGTCACAGCAGTAATTAAAAGCAAGTGATCTTTGCAACAAAAACAAAAAACATTTTGTGAAAAAAATAAATGATACATAGAAATTTCACCACAAAATAACAACCTGTTAAGAACAGTAGTGTCAATTACTGTGACATCACCAGATCAACTACTCTGTAGTGGTGCCTGTCACGTAGGTGGTTAGGGCGAGGGCGAGTAACACAAGGTAAGAAGATGGTGGACCCAATTGCAGGGAAGCAGGGAGGCAAGGCAGGAGTGCGGAGTCTCAAAATAATATTTAATCTTAGAAAAGGGAAAACTGAACAAAGTCCCACAACAGATACCAATCAAATCAAAGTAACAAAGAAACACTCGAATATCTAAAACTGGAAACAAACTATGACCTGTGAGTAAGACGTGGAATGGAAAGGGAAAATGACACCTGACAATGACATACCAAAATGATAAAGACAACTGGCGACTATGACATGGCAAAGACATGTGACAACGACAATGAACCGACAAGAACTGAAAGAAACCAGGGAACTAAATACAAACAGATAGACGAGACAACGAGGAACACCTGGACAAGACATGAGTGGCTGGAGAGAGCTGATTGGTCGACACAAAGCAGACGAGAACAGGTGGACACAATAACTTAATGAGCACACACAAACATGGAACACAGGAAAACATGGAACAAAACTAAACACAACCCAAACCAAAACACAGACCATGACAGTACCCCCCCTCTAAAGGAACGGATCCCAGACGTTCCCCAAACAAGAACCAAAAAGTCACCAACCCAGGGTGGGTGGAAGGGGGCCTGGAGGAGGGTACAGAGTCCACCCCTCAGGTCAGTCTGGTGGCCATCCAGGCCACCCAGGGTGAGGTGCTTGGCTGAGCGGTTCAGGAGGTCGTCCAGGACGCCAAGCACCAGGGTCTTTACAGGGCCATTCAGCCACGGTGCCGAAGCCAATGGTAATGCAGGGGCCAGGCAATAGGGTTGGGTGGCGGCCGCTGGACGAACGCCGCTGGAGCAAGGACGGGTGACGGCCGCTGGGCGAGCGCCGCCGGAGCGGGGTCAGGTGGCGGCCACTGGACGAGCGCCGCCGGAGCGAGGACGGGTGGCGGCCGCTGGACGAGCGCCGCCGGAGCAAGGACGGGTGGCGGCCGCTGGACGAGCGCCGCCGCAGCAAGGACGGGTGGCGGCCGCTGGACGAGCGCCGCCGGAGCAAGGACGGGTGACGGCCGCTGGACGAGCGCCGCCGGAGCAAGGACGGGTGGCGGCCGCTGGACTAGCACCGCCGAAGCAAGGACGGGTGGCGGCCGCTGGACGAGCGCCGCCGGAGCAAGGACAGGTGGCGGCCGCTGGACGAGCGCCGCCGGAGCAAGGACGGGTGGCGGCCGCTGGACTAGCGCCGCCGGAGCAAGGACGGGTGGCGGCCGCTGGACGAGCGCCGCCGGAGCAAGGACGGGTGGCGGCCGCTGGACGAGCGCCGCCGAAGCGGAGTCGGGTGGCGGCCGCTGGACGAGCGCCGCCGGAGCAAGGACGGGTGGCGGCCGCTGGACGAGCGCCGCCAGAGCAAGGACGGGTGGCGGCCGCTGGATGAGCGCCGCCGGAGCGGGAACCTGGCGGAGCTGCCGAGGAGCAGGAGGGGGAACCTGGCGCAGCTGCCGAGGAGCAGGAACGGGAACCTGGCGCAGCTGCCGAGGAGCAGGAACGGGAACCTGGCGCAGCTGCCGGGGAGTAAGAACGGGAGCCTGGCGCAGCTGCCGAGGAACAGGAACGGGAGCCTGGCGCAGCTGCCGAGGAAGCGGCTGTTGTCGTCTCGTCGTAGGGGGAGGGGGTTTCAATATCTGGTGGACTGGGAGGGCTATGGGCCTGAGGTAACGTTCATGGGTACCGTCTGCGTTTATCATGGATGATTCGCTCATTCGGGACTTCCACGTTGCCCATCCAGGGGTCCCAGGGCCGTCTGGGGCCGGCCGTTAAGGGGGGGGGGGGTACTGTCATGTGTGTGTCTGTGTGTGTGTGTTCCAGGTTTTGTCTTCCTCTTCCTCGTTTCTCACACACCTGCTCCTGTGAGCATCTTCACCACCTGTGCCTCGTTCATACCTAATTACCGGTTGTATTTAACCTCGGGTCTCATTCCCTCTCGTCGCCAGTTCGTTGTACCTTGTCGTCACGTTCCAGCATTCCTTGTCACAGACTCACAGTAAGACTTTGACCCTGTTCCGATTATCAACCTTGCCTCTTTGCCTCATGTTCTTGGATACTGTTGCCTGTCTTGGATTGCCTGCCCGTGTACCGACCTATGCCCGTCTATTAAACCTCTCTTTTTGGAAACTGTCCATTTGTTTTGGAGTCGTGCATTTTTGGGTCCTATCCTCTGTTCCGTTCATGACAGTGCCTTGAGATATGAGTTTAATTTGTTCCATCATCACACTGGTAAAAACACTCATCTCTCAAATCACCTTTCCCCATTGAAAGGAATGGAAATGCCATTAGCCTGTTGCAGTATAATATGGACATACGGAGATACATCCATCCATCCATTTTCTTCCACTCTTCCGAGGTCAGGTCGCGGGGGCAGTAGCTTTAGCAGGGAAGCCCAGATTTCCCTCTTCCCAGCCACTTCCTCCAGCTCTTCCGAGGGGATCCCGGGGCGTTCCCAGGCAAGCCGAGAAACGTAGTCTCTCCAGCGAGTCCTGAGTCGTCCCCGGGGTCTCATCCCGGTGGGACGTGCTCACCAGGGAGGCATCACAAACAGATGCCCGAGCCAATGCCATTTGTTAGCCCATATATGGCGTTTTGCATTGTTTGTTAGTATTAAGCTGCTAAACAGACTCATCTAAAGCAAAGCTACTGTACATGGCTGTTTTAAATACACATGTAATTATTTTTGTTTTATATTTAGTTTGACAGTAAACTTCAACTGGGAATTGATGGCAATAAAAGGTTTGAAGCCTTATTTTAAAGAATTGCCGAACTGCAGCTTGAGTGGAGTTGACTGCCACCACCAGCACGTGTGTCTCAAATGTTTTGTTTAGTCACTTGTATTTCAAGACAACACTGAATTTGCTTTTGATATCGATGAAATAGATCAGGAATCAGAATAACCCTTTAAGGATAATCTTTATCATGGCAACGTTATCAGAAGGTGTAGGAGAACATTTGCCCATACGTTAATATAAATGTTCCTAACTATTAGTGCTCCCTTTCTGTATATCAAGGGCAGCTTCCATGAGAAAAATAAGCTGGGAAAAAGTGCACCTCTGAATAGAAAACCCCAGGTATAAATTCTATGATCCTTATTATGGAATAGCAAAATAACTGAGTCTCCTGGGTAACAGAGTTGGCTAAGGTCAACAAGATACTCACAGTAACTAGCTATGCTGTTAAAAGTCACCGAATCTGTCATGGATCTGTGTTTTTGTTTGGGTTGTGGGTAGTTTTGTTTCATGTTTTCCTTTGTTCCATGTTGTCATGTTGTGCGCTCATTTAGTTATTGTGTCCACCTGTTCTCCTCAACCTTCTACCTTGTGTCGACCAATCAGCTCCCCCCAGCTGCTCGTGTCTTGTCCAGGTGTTCCTCGTTGTCTCGTCAATCTGTTTGTATTTAGTTCCCTGGTTTCTTTCAGGTCTTGGTGGTTCATTGTCATTGTTAGGGGTCATTGTCTCCGTCTGTGCCACGTCTTAGTTACCAGTCATGTTTTGTTTCCAGTTTTAGGTATATTCAAGTGTTTCTTTGTTACTTTGGTTATCTGTTGCGGGACTTTGTTTAGTTTGCTTTATCCATGTTCCTTGTTTGCCTTTTTTTGGGTAAATTAAATATAATTTTTTGAGAATTATACTCTGCCTTGCCTCACTGCTTCCCTGCACTTGGGTCTTCTATGTTTTTGCCTTGCCTTCCTCACCTTCAAAACCCCCCTTGTGACAGAATCCGATAAAAGCTATTCACTGAAAGAAAGAGTAGGCCTACAGGTAGATGATCAAATGAAGAGGGACAGACAAGCAGAATTTAGTAAATCCCCACCTATAGGCATATTTTTCTGAGGAATCAATCTTGCCGTTCGCTGAAAAACTCTCTCATTCAGGTGTTTTCATGTTTTCTTCTGTAATACCCTACAAATCCACAAGATGGTGGTAAAGCCCTGGCTCATAGCAAAATAATTGGTTACAAGGAATTATTGTTGAAGTGATACATCGAAACTGAGAGAAGGTCTTTGTATGTCAGGGAGGAGCTAAATTTAGCCTGGGTTAATAATGGAAGTTGAGTTTTTCCTGTTTGTACATGTACGTGAGCACTGCCAGTGCATTTTTTTTACCATTTTTAAATGTCAAAGTGTTTTGGGATCATAGTTTGGTATATTTACAGTTTAAACAAGAGTTGTCCTAGTCCGATCACGTGATTGGAAATCGGGGCTGATCAGCAGTCTGTGCGTCTGCTCTGCAGCTTCTGTGTTCTGTTCTGCTTTGTTCCAAAAGTTTGTGATCAGTTTTCAAAAGCTGCGTTTTTAAGAAAAAGGAGGCATGAAGGTTGACGTAAAAACATTTTACTTACACGGCCGACAGTCAGGGCAAGCCGAAAGATACTACGAACTAAACTCGGTCTTCAACGAGAGCACAGTGACAACTCTTTAACTTCCAATAACAACCCAGGCTTTGTCCAAAACTTTGTCCTCCCTCACATCCAAAGATCTCTGTCAAGATGTATCACTTCAATGCTTCCTTAACACCAGTTACTACTTTCCTACTGGGCAGAGCTATGGTGCCATCGTGTGTCATCTTAGGGCATTATAGACGGAGCACAAAAATGTGAATGGGTGAGTTTTTCAGTGGACGATTGAGGCTGATACTATTTACGCCTATTGCTAGCTTGAGTGTAGTGGGTGCAGGTTCCTATTTGAACTTGTACATTGTTTTACCAGTGAAACAAAAGAAAAGCTGAAATCCTCAAGGGAAAATTCAATTGTCAGAACAACTCTGTGTATTCCTCTGACTTAATTGAAGCATCTCTTTGGCCGCCAGAATCTATCCAAACTAATTGCAACCTCAAGAGGTTTCAGCTGTGTGATGGTCCCCGAGTACAGCCAGGAGCGTGTGTGGGCGTGTCTGTTTGTGTTTGCATGCATTTTTGTGTGGTTCAAGTGTGTTTTACCTAATGAAATACACAATTTGGCCTTTGCATTACACTCCATGTGGCTTGTAGACAAAGCCAGTGGCTCTAAATTAAGCCTGGAATTGAACATGAATTGCGGAAATTCAGCCATGTGTGTGTTTGCGCGTGCACCATCACACTCTCATTAAAAGAGAGTTTTCTGCAACCCCAACAGAATGCACATCACAGACTTGACATTTCCATCTTTCAAATCAGCTTTTGCCTCTTCCTGGTATACATGCATGTCCTCAACACATCCCGAAAGCTTGATTCAACCCAAGGGTGTCACACTCCATCCATCTCCCCCTCCCCTCGCTCCGTCTCTCTCTTCTCTCGTTTTGCATCGCTCCGTCTCCGTCGCTCGCTTTGCCAACCTGGAGAACTTGTTTCACCTCAAGGTACAATCCCGATGTCACTATAAATCCGTCGTCTACGAGGCCCCTAAAACACCCTGAGGTCAAACAGACGTGCACACGTGTACAAACGACGCTTCGCTGTAGTGCGCCTGCTGACAATGCAGATCCAGGTGGTAAAAATGCAGTTATGTTGACTGAGCCCAACATCATTAAGCGATACAAAAAAAATATACCCAGCCCTCACATGCAAGCTCCTGCTATACACATGACAATAATATGCATGTTTTTATTGCATTTTCAACCTGATTCTGAGGTAATAACAAAACCGTTGAATCACAAAAAAATATATATCTGTATATCACCTGCCAAATGCCAAGTAAAGAACTGACAAGCTGGAGCACAAAACCTGTATTCAGACATACATGTTTGAGATAGTTCAGGGCAGGTTTTGTTTCAACATGTGAGTCAAAATGCAAATTTGAGCTGGAGATGGAGAACGTGGAAGTAAGAAAGCACGGTGATGATGTGCGGGGTGAGAAGTATGACTTTTTCAAGAAACAAGTGTATGCTGACCTCAGGACAGCATCTTTTCCAGGGACAACCATCCAATTAAAATTCCATGTATTATATGTTTTTTAATGGAAATGTAACCTGATTTGTTCTCCGTAGGACAGGTGAAGATTGAATAAATGTCAATGACGTCATCAACAACTAGTGATGTCGACATGGCTTTCATCATATAAAGGTCTACTTAAGAAAATATGAAGTCATGCAACCCCTAGCGCTAACCCTGGAGAGTCACAGTCACTAGCAATGTTGCAAGTAAATCCTAAGCACTAAAGACAGACATCTCAGCAGAACAACACTGGAAGCAACACCTGCCTCTGAGTGACACACACGCACACTTAATCATGAGCACTCCCACACAAAGTGGCATGCAATCTGAATTTTTTAAAAAAAGAAAAAAAGAAAAGAAAAACATCTCCAACCTTCCATGTGTGCGAGTGGAGGAGGACTGTCAGTGTCATTGCTTACGTTTCATGTAGACAAAAATTTGGATGAAAGTGATGGAAAAGCAGAAAACTATGAGAAGAAAGGTGTCATATCCTGTTTTGTTTGCTTGTTTCCTGTGTGGAATTTTCTGTTGTGTTGCAGTCCCTGTGTGCAGGTCGGTGGGCGGAGTCTCTCACGATGCAGCTGCTTGGGATTTGTCATCAGCAGTGTATTTAAGCATGGGAGACACAGGAGAAAAATGCTGAGAAATTGTACTTAGCTTGTGGCTATTACCTTGCCGGCTTTGTTATATTCTCACGCATTCCCACGTTCGTTCCGTCCTGCCAGTAGCTCTTTTTGTCTGCTGTTTTTCTCGTAAGTACTACTGTGTTTGTTTTTCTGTTCTTGTTTCTCTTCCTTGTGTAGGTTAGAGTTTGTTCTCCTAGCTTCCTTTTAGTGTTTTCCTCCTGTGGCTCTCTGCCCACCGTCCTTATTGAAGTACCGGTCCACTAGATGGTTTTTCACGTTGCCCTTCTGTCACGTCGCTTTCTGTTTATAGTCCTCTTTTCATGTCAGCGTGTTCCCTTTTGTTGAATAAAGTCTGTAAACCTGCATCTTCTGTTGTTTTGGGGTCCAAATATATTGTTTGACACCGCTATAACAAAAGGAGAGGTTAAGATGACTTGGAACATTCTACAGGGCTTTCTTTATTTTAATTAGTGCTGAAAATGGAACACAGCCTAGGTGAAATGGCACTGGCTCATCATCTTTGCTTCCCTTCTTTTATTCCCTTATTTCCTCTCTGCCAAGATTATCTGAGGACCAACATGGATATCATAACAGGCCATTGCGCTAATGACTGTGGCACTTTCTGCTCTTGTTCAGTAACTTTCCCTAACTCCCCCGGTTAAGACTTATTTCCCTGCCCTAAATGCATAATTTTGTAAATGAAGCATCTGCTTGGGTGGTCTCAGTAGGCCCCTGTGTGTTTCTGGCTCAGGCTCACACACATGCAAACACGCACGCCATCATTCAAAAATAGTTTGGCTGCCTTCCTTACAGTTTGAAGGGAACTAACAACTTTCATTGAAAAATACAGAATCTGAATTCCCACTACAGTGTCATCTTAAGTGCATAAATCCTTGTTGACAATGTATTATTATTGGTATTACCAACTATTCAATTTTCTATAATGCTAATCCTTGTGAGGGATGTGTGTGCGCTAGAGCCGACTTTGGGCAGGAGATGGGGTACACCCTGGTCTTGATGCCAGCCAATTACAGGTCACATACAATCATTCACACCTATGGAGCTATCTGCTGTGCAAAATGTCATTTCTATATTTCTGTGAATTTTCTGCTTCATGAGGCATTGAGAGAAATATTTTAATGTGTTGATATTTTTCCTTCCCTACTTGCTGAGGTCAGGAATTGAGGTGGCCAATCAAAATGCATCAATCGGTCACATGATTTTATGATGGCGGCCATCAGCGACTACATATTGGAGGGTAAATTTGTCGTCACGATTCATTGTCAGTGGACCATACTGTATGCAATGCATTAAGCATTTCCTGTGGAAGGATTAGGCGGTGTAAACATTTCCTGGGTCAAATTGTTTCATGCTACTGGGAAAAATAATTGTGTAATAATATGGGGTTGGGTAATGTCAATAGTTTGGTGATGGTACTTTTATCAAGGTAGAAAGTTCAAGGTTTTTTTTTTTTTTTAATTTAATAAATACCAAGCGATAGCTCCTCAAGTCAACACTGTTCTGCGACAACTGGGTTTTGAGTTTCAACACGTTTCCCTTGTTGTCAGTATGCGTTTGCCTGGTGACCAGAAGTTAGCACGCTGCCATATAAGCCATTAAATGAGGAGTAACATTTCGTTGTTGCATTCGGTTTCATTCACGAAAAGGGACAAAGCAACGTCTGGCCACATATTGACCAATTCTACTAAGTTCCTGTGTGGACACAACCATTGAGTGTTTGATAAACTTAACATGCCTCTTTTTGGAATACAGTAGGAAACCAGAGTACCTGTGGGGAGCTGAGGTTGGAAGTGCGAGGCAGATCTCCTATCCACTCCATCCAGTGCTGCCTATTATCATTTTTGGTCTTTTTAAATATGTTCCCAGTTTCATTGCCACAGTCATTAAAAGCAGCCCTTGCTATGAATAACATGTAGTCCATACAGTACTGTATAGTGGGCAGCCCTGCAGGGTGCAGAATTCCATGGTCATTCTATTCATTCCGCTCATCTTCACTCGTGATGCTGGCTTACTTTTTATTCATGCTTCAGCATTGAGTCACCAGCTGCTTCTTAGTCGTTGTGGAAGTAGGTCTCCTAGTGATCAACAGTTCCCACATATGCACTTTATATAACCCATCTTCCTTGGGGCCTGCTCTTAAAGTAGCACTCCATCAACTCAAGGTCTTCAACTTGTTAGTTTGCTCATACAAAGGGTGTGCACGTAATGTCACAGAAGGCTGAATTTAGAGGTGGTTAAGAAACTGATGGCAGCTTTAGTGTTTTGCTGGTATGGTGCAAAATAAATAAATAAACAAAACTGGAAATATACCACAAAATAGGCTATGACAAATGAAGCAATTTTCTTCTTTCCTCCACTTTTTTTTTTCTCATTCACATCTCTGTGACACAGTGATACTTTTTGGAGGTCAGCCAACAGCCGGAGGAAACGGGCTGATAAATGGATACGTGATCACTAGCTGTAATTACAGTGTCAAATGAATTGCTATCCATCCAGTATATGCACAGGTTGTGTGTGCGTGCGTGTGTATATTTCTAACGTCCTTCGTAGCTTCCCGCATATGCACTTGCAATTTCAGAACACACAACAACAGATGGGCTCCAGTGACACACATATGCATGCAAATTCACACGCAGGCAAGCAACATCAATTATCATACTACAAAATAAAAGGAGCGTGTTCTGAAGTTATTCAAACTATTTGCATTCCTGTGTTCTGGAACAGGGGTGTGGGAGGGAGTACTGTCATCACAGCAAACTATTGCTGTCTAGCCTCATGGCAAGGCAGGTTAGCAGCCACAATATGATTTCTCATATCAGGATACAGTTTACAGAGCCAGAATATCTGGTAACTCTTTGGCACAAGGATACACCAACCAATACTGCAGCTAACAAATCCGAGTATGCCACTGAGTTTTACACAATGCACATCCTTTACCACACGGGTGTCAAACTCAAGGCCCGGGGGCCAGATGCGGCCCGCCACATCATTTTATGTGGCCCGTGAAAGCAAATCATGCTCGTCAACTTCTGTGATTTTTGCTCAAATCTGTACCCGAATTCCAAATTGTCATAATAATAATGTTGCATTTTTTTCTGTTACCAAACCCTTCTTCTACAGTAACTTAAACAATACTTGAACAAACTATTATCCTTGTCTTCTGATTTCAAAACAAGTTATCCCTCAATTTGTTGTGTAATGGTAATGTTTTGGTGATGATTAAACATTTATGTGGTTTCACTGTTGTAACAGCCCTCTGAGGGATATCATAACTACAATGCGGCCCGAGACAAAAAAAAGAGTTTGACACCTGCTCTCCCACCAGGAATGTCATGATGAACTGAATTCAACAGAGCAGGCTGACTGGGCTGTCGAGAATTAGGATCAGACAGATTGAAGACTTATTTTATTTTTTTTTTTTCCTTCAAGAATGAAGAATGTACGCTAATGAAGCTTAGGTCTAGGACTAAAGAAAGACAGCTCTTTCAACATTTGGGGTCAAAATGCTGTTAAAATGAATGCGAGGGGGAGAGACAAAGAGCTAAAATACAAAAAGACAAGGTATGAGTTTGATTCACAATACCTTTTGGAAGGCTGTGGTTAGTTGTGCTGTACAAATTAATTGCCATTTAAATCAACAATGCTTTGAAATTTTAAATTTGGCTTGGACGATATGAATAGGAATGGTGACTCTGTCTTTGCCATGGTGACCCCGCATTGCACACTTTAGTGGTCTCAAGTTATAATTAAGTGGACTAGCACAAACGACTCTTGTCTTGCATGCGTGCTTACATTTGAACCAAAAGGTCGCTAGGCATCTTTTACCTTGAGCTGCTTAGTAGTAGCCTCTTTAATATTTATTATTTAATATCTATCTAACCACACCTCAGTCTGCTTCACCACAGCAGTCAATGCTCAGTCAATTCACCACAGCAGCTGTACAGTATCTTACAACTGCTCCTTATTTTTACTTTTATTGACTGTGTTGACTTGAATAAATTCTACTCTGAACAAATGTTCTTATGTTTCTTATCTTCTTATGCTTATTACTATTTCCAGTTCAATAAATTTAGTTTCTATTCCATATTTTAACTCAAAAGGATTGAAACTAGGGCAACTTTTTTTGTTATTATTATTTTATCAAGAATCATCCATTCAATTTTGCCAGTACAATATTGACATCTGGAGTGTTACTGTGACCTTTAGTGGCTGGTTTGGTTTTGTATATCCGTTAAATCTGGGCAGATGTTAGCCACACTCTCTGTAATTTGAGTTTATAATACCTGGCCTCGTGCAGCCGGACTCCCACAAGACATGCTGACATTGTGGATCCGTTTACAAAACATGGCTGACTCAAGTCTGATGACAGCGCCATCCATCCATTTTCTATCGCGTTGATCTGAACCTTTATAAGTGCCTTAAACATTTATTAATTTTGTATGCATTTTTATAACGTTGTTGTTTGAGGAGTCTTACGTGATTTGCGCATTTGCAGTGGCACGTGGATGGCGGAGGAGAATTGTTACAGTCAAAAGTCTAGAAGATAACGTGTGCATGATGAGAAAGTATGCCAACCAAAATGGCAAGATGTCATCCAAATACACATGCATGCAAACAGATTGGTATGGTTATCATTTGCCTGTTTTACCAAAGTGGTTTGTGTTTATGTGACGTTTAGTAGTAAAGATATTGCTGTGTCGCGGTCATCAAGTAAGTCTCAATCCACTACCGGAAGTGGTATCATTTTGAGTAATTTTGAATTTTGACAAAAACCCAGTCATAGCTGGCCTCCCCTTAGAGTCTCAAGCAGTGAAAATCACAATGAAATCAGGGGTGTCTTTCGATGGATAAAGTATAAGAGTGCATCCCTGGATGTGAGGTTTTGAGCAGGGGACGAATTGTTGGTCTACTAAAAACTGAAGCTTACTGAAACCTGAAGTCAATAAAAAATGACCGAAGAGAAAATGTGTCCTAAACTTCTTAAACACCTAACCTATAATTCCATTACAACAAGCTGGAATTTTTTTGACTTGAGTTCGTTGTCACATTTCTGTGGGGCCAATTATGTATTACTCGTGCACTCACTGTAGTTGTCTCGCCATGCTGCACTATTTGCATATACTGGCCACTCATGCCAGAGTAGCATCTGCTCCATTTGCACACTGATTGAGGAGTATCTGTAACATTTGCACAACTAACATTGTCCCAGATGATCGCACTACTCGTCACTTTAAACCGCATACACTCCTTGAAGTCTCAGCGCCCTTTGCACAATGGTCATTGCACCGGACTATCGCAATATTAGTCATTCGAACTGCTCGAAGTGCTAGAGGACTCTGCATCTTTTTGCACAATTGTTTTTTGTCAATGTCTTTATGTCCCCAAAGTGTTCTGTAAATTGACTGTCTGTTGTACTAGAGCGGCTCCAACTACCGGAGACAAATTCCTTGTGTGTTTTGGACATACTTGGCAAATAAAGATGATTCTGAGTCTGATGAAAAGTACAAATCGGTTGAACCTAAATTTACATATTTTCCTACAGTTGCTTTGTGACATATGAAAGTGTCAAGCCGGTGAGGCTGCATTGTGACTCCTTACGCTGCGCACTCTCAGCACTTGCGAAGCACTGAGGCAGAACAGCTGCTATGCTGAGGTGCGCAGCAAAAAATGTAATACAATAAAATGGCTCATTAAAATGTAAGACAAATAATAAAATGTGAAGAATATTCTTAGATTAGAAGGTACGATATTGCCTCACTCTGGAAAATGTGTCCTAGTTAGCGCCCTGCTGCTATACACACACAAAGCCGTAATTCTTTAGCAGCTTTCTCTCTTGCATGTACAACTTTAATATTCTCCTTTGGCTTGATTGAGCGAGCACCGACATTTTTTATTATCGCTGACTAATATTTGTATCTGTTAACACTGCAAAACTCCATTTGCTGTACGCACACCAAATGTCAAAGTACCTTCCTTAAAACATGCCACTGATGCCAACACAAAATGTATGCATAATATAACATCGCTCTGTCAGACTTTCACACATATGTGCTGTCCTGTGATTTGAGGACATTTCTACTCGCTGAATGTATTGGCGCAAGGTGTCCTGACACATTTCTGCATCTGCAAATTGGGTGAACAAATAGATCTGTAATTCTCAGCTATGTGAAATGCATGAATCCTGCTGATCCGTAATGCATTAATGTTATTCATTTTCACGCCTGGCCCTGGCCCGCTTACTCAAAGGCTGTTTTCCATATTCTTTTAATCAAATTTGCATGCATTAACTTCCAGAATGTTTCACGCTTGACTCTTGAGACTTTGGATACTTCTGGAAAGGTTTGTAAGACAAAGGTAATTTCCGATCCATGCAACCATACATTATATTTGTCGACCTGTTGTTCATCTTGCAGCTCCTAGAAGCAAGTTGAGTCATTTTCAGAGCATGGCAGAATAAATGGTAACCTCCAGCTATTTGTAAAATAATATAATTTTCTATTCCTTTCTTTTCACAAAGTCTTGATTACGGTCATTATCCATCTGCAATCTAAACTGACAGTTTAGTAGCAATTGTCATACAAAGCCTTTTGTAAGTTGTGCAAAACATTTCCCACAATGCAAGCTTTTATGAACAACTCAAGGCAATAACCTTCCTGGTCTGCTCTGCAATACTCAGGAAACATCTGTGTGACCTACCCTGTCAAAAGTCAGACCTCAACGTGCCTATAATATCATTTTCATTGTTGTTGTTTTTTTAAATACTAATATGTTTGAAGGTAAGTGCTGAAAACGTGCAAAGACAGAACAATTTAGTACTGAACTGTTGAGCTATAGCGTCAAACAGTTTTTCACCATTTCAGTTGTCCAGATTTTTGGGGCGAGGTTTAAATGGCGGTGCGCTGGCACAAACCGGGAACAGCATGAGTCGGCCCTCCCCCGCTGCATAAATACTGAGCGCCCTCTGTGGCTATCCTTCGCAATTGTGAGTTACTGAGAGACTAAGACTAAGAGAATGTGGCTGCCCTTGTCTCCCACATCAAAAGCCGCCACTGCATGTGGCCACACTTCCAGTCTTCTGGGACTTCTTCCCTCTCCTAAATCTTTTTTAATAAGAACTGAAGCATTTCCCCTGATGCTGTTGAATTTTAATAATCCCCTTTATTTCTCATTTCTATTTATTTCCCACTGTTTTCTGTGTGTAAAACTGTAGTTATTTTCTATCAAATTAATTTTTTTACACTGTATATATATTTTTGGAATGGAAGAATTACATTATTTGCTATATTGCTTTAGAGTTTGTATTTAGACTTTCTGGAACAAATCAATCACGTCAACTGAGGTTCCACTGTACTCTTGAGAACACATTTCAAGTCAGTTGTGATGAAGGCTGTATTTATGGGTCACTAAACTATCCATTTTCTAGAAATAAAAGTACAACTTTTTAACATCTGTTAACTTTGTGACGCAGCGCCTGTGGGTCCGAATTAAGCACCAATCAGCTAAAGGCAGTGGTGTCAGTAAATGATAGTGTTGCTTTTGCCCCTTGCTGGTTTTACTATCAAGCAGCTGCAGTTAGCTGTGGGGTGCTGTCACACAAATACACAACAGAGGACAAACAATTCAGTGGACAAAGATACGAAAAGAATTACAAGAGCAGTCTGTTTTTTAGTTTTTGTTTTGTTTTTTTTCCACAAGGGAAATGTTCTTGTGCATTTCTTACACAGCTACAGAGAACATGTGATGGCGCCACCATCACACCTGATTCCTGCTGAGCCTGTCCGGAGAAGAACACACATGCATGTGCAGCCGCGTATTCCACCTCATTATGTCTCATTACGGGATGCTCTCTACAAGGTCTGGCATGATGTTCACAAGCTCTCTCTCACACACACACACACACACATGCACTCGCACACACACACATACACAGAAAGCGAGAACCAGGGTCCCATTGCCTCTGACCGCACATTGCCAAAATAAACAGCATCAGCCCTGTTGACACAGATCTCTCTCTGCAATGGTGACTCGAACATACAACTGCTTGTCTCCCGCATACACACACTCAAATAAAAATCTGTCTACACACAGTACAAACACATCTAGCAGACAGATGTGCTAAAATGCGCACACACAGCAGGGAGAAGAGGATCATCAGGATACTGATCTTACACACACAAATGAATATACCTCGAACGGGTTAGAGGTCAAGTGATTTCCACGCAGCCATCTTTAATCTCTGCTGTGTTTTGGTCGGGCGGTGTTGACATCTGACCCACATGCATTTTCCTCTCATATTTGACCTTTAACACAGCTGGACGGAACAAACTGTAAAGAGTAAAGCCCGGATGCGAAAATGTAGATGGCAGCAAAGCCATGCAGGAGAAACTCCCAATGGAAATCTCCTAGATGAATCTCTTAATATTTTTCATTTGTCCATTGATTGTATTTATCTGTTTGTTACAAAATTAATGTTTATTAAAAAAACAAAAAAAAAGACCTCAATCAGAATCAGATCAGAATCAGAATCATCTTTATTTGCCAAGTATGTCCAAAAACACACAAGGAATTTGTCTCCGGTAGTTGGAGCCGCTCTAGTACGACAACAGACAGTCAATTTACAGAACACTTTGGAGACACAAAGACATTGACAAAAAAAAAAACAATCACTGAGCAGTAAAGGGTTGCTAGTTATCTGGTAATGACTTTTTTAAATTTATTTTTTTTGACAATTGTGCAAAAAGATGCAGAGTCCTCTAGCACTTCGAGCAGTTCGAATGACTAATATTGCGATAGTCCGGTGCAATGACCATTGTGCAAAGGGCGCTGAGACTTCAAGGAGTGTATGCGGTTTAAAGTGACGAGTAGTGCGATCATCTGGGACAATGTTGGTTGTGCAAATGTTGCAGATACTCCTCAATCAGTGTGCAAATGGAGCAGATGCTACTCTGGCATGAGTGGCCAGTATATGCAAATAGTGCAGCATGGCGAGACAACTACAGTGAGTGCACGAGTAATACATAATTGGCCCCACAGAAATGTGACAATGAACTCAAGGCAAAAAATTTCCAGCTTGTTGTAATGGAATTATAGGTTAGGTGTTTAAGAAGTTGATCGCAAGAGGGATGAAGCTGTTGGAATGTCTACTAGTTCTAGTTTGCGTTGATCGGTAGCGCCTACCTGAGGGAAGTAGCTGGAAGAGCCGGTGACCGGGGTGCGGAGGGTACGAGAGGACTTTGCACACCCTTGTCTTAGTTCTGGCAGCGTGCAAGTCCTCAATGGTGGGTAGGGGGGTACCGACAATCCTTTCAGCAGTTTTGATTGTCCATTGCAGTCGGAGTTTGTCCTTTTTTGTAGCAGCACCAAACCAGACTGTGATGGAAGAACACAGGACCGATTCGATGACCGCTGTGTAGAACTGTCTCAGCAGCTGCGGTGGCAGGCCGTGCTTTCTCAGAAGCCGCAGGAAGTACATCCTCTGCTGGGCCTTTTTGAGGACGGAGTGGATGTTGGTCGCCCACTTCAAGTCCTGAGAGATTCATGCCCACCCTTGACCCCTCTCGGACATGAAAAACTAATGAGAGCGTAATTGAGCCCCATCCATAAGATTGATTATTTAACTGTTTAACTCTTGCTTGGCTTGTGTTTCCACCATGCGGAAGGCAATTCAGTAGAATGCTCATACTATTTGCATCAGCTACGTAAATAGTGTGACATCTTCCTACATGACACACTGCGTGCTGATCATCCAAAACAGCAAACATAAAGAACTTTGAATCCTTTCTTTTTCACAGAGTTGCTGTGGTGTCTAGCTCTGCCTTTTAGATGAGTGTTTCCTAACCTTTACAGCAACCCTCACAGAGCCAGCAATTGAGTATGCTCAATCTTCTTTAAGAAATGCAGGTCTGATACACTTGTGTGCGCAGTCCATGCTGCCATTTCCAGCTGAGTGCCTGCACAACCCCTTGCAACACGATGGTAGGCGATCCCAGATTGAGTGCTGTGGGGGTTGGTATGATGCCAGCAAGGCCAGGTGGTGGGAATTTGTTGGAGATTAAAGTGCTTGGTGACTGGCTAACCAGCTCACCCTTGCCCCAACGGTCATGCCACCTCTGGCTGAATGACCCGTGTGGCAGGTGGCAGACGCATCCAGGGAGGCTCAAGTACCTGTCCTTTTCTTCGCATGGGTGAGGAGAACCGTGGATATGAACAAGCTTTTGCTGATCTTGCCCCTGATTTCATCATACAGCTTTCCCTGACTAACGGAAGTGTATTACCACTCATTTTAAAAGGTGTCAAGTTTTTTACTGAATTGTATAACTAGTGACAGAATTTACACACAACTTCACTCTCATCTTCCAAATCCCTCACTCAGCTTATTATCTATGTACACACTCACTCACTCACACACACACACACACACACACTTTCACAATAACACAATAAACAGTACACACAAAAGGTTGAACTTGATATTATCTGTGTGCGAGAGTTATCATTTGTGTGATTACATTTTCACATGCTTTTCTTGTTTACAATGTTTCACATTGAAATCGAAAGATAAGAATTCCTGAAATAGGCTGCATGGGTGGGTTTCTCTGTCCTCTCTCAATCCAGTCGACCTTTGACTAGTTTACGAAGATACCGACGTTTAATATTCAACATCTAGTTCTGACTTTTGCTAAGGATTCTTGGCAGATTTTACTTTCTACTGATTGTAAAGTCTACGGATGGGACCACACTAACTTTGGGTAGAGGAAATATGGTCGGAAATATGTAAAAAAAAATATATATAAATATACCTATATATATATATATATATATATATATCCATCCATTTTCTGAGCCACTTCTCCTCACTAGGGGCGCGCTGGAGCCTATCCCAGCTGTCATCGGGCAAGACGCGGGGTACACCCTGAACCGGTTGCCAGCCAATCACAGGGCACATACAAACAAACAACCATTCGCACTCACAGTCACACCTATGGGCAATTTTAGAGTCTCCAATTAATGCATGTTTTTGGGATGTGGGAGGAAACCGGAGTGCCCGGAGAAAACCCACACAGGCACGGGGAGAACATGCAAACTCCACACAGGCGGGGCCGGGGATTGAACCCGGGTCCTCAGAACTGTGAGGCTGACGCTCTAACCAGTCGTCTGCCGTGTGTGTGTGTGTGTGTGTGTGTGTGTGTGTCGCACAATAACACAATAAACAGTATATATAAATATATATATATATATATATATATATATAGACAGACCCTAGTGAGGAACAGTGATACAGAAAATGGATGGATGGACATATATATATCCTTACTTTTATACTATAAAATTGAATCATAGTGTTTTTTTTCTTTGCTACAAACAATGCCACAAAGTTACACGAAGTCAAAATTGATGTGTTGGTTATAGTGTGGTGGAGTGTGAATGAGACCGTACCATTTTCGGTCTCCGAGAGAAAATTAAAACAACATTTTTATTTTATTTACAGGCCTTGCTATGCACATGTGCATATCCATAAAGTCTCATGGAATATGTGGTGTAGATTTTGCATAGTCCTGCTACTTAACACACAAATCAATCAACCTTTGCCTTTTTATATGGTTATTAATATTTAAATGAGTGTGCATGACATACTGTAGAAGCGGAGTAATTTAATCTAAGTGAAGCAAACTGATTTGACTTGAGATAGTACACGCACATGCAGTCAGGGTGGCAGTTAATGCATAGAATACATAACAAAATACAATTCAAATGTCAGACATGCTTATTAACTGATTTGTAATAATTTTAATGTTTTTTTTCCCTGGTCTTTTTGGGGAAAAACTATTTCAGACACATACACGTACACATGCCCACACACATTCGCACACACACAACCTAAGAAGCCCTCAGGCCTCAACATTATTACACCGCGAAACAAGGAAAATGTTTTATTTGTGCTGCTCGTCTCATCAACCACTCGAGACCATGGGGCAGGATTTGCAGAAATAGCGAAGCCAGACTGGAAGCAGGTGTCAGAGAAGCCGAGCCAAGAAGCAGCAGACAGGTGATAGAGACGCTTTGCAAAAGAGTAACAGTTTGTGGGTGGAAGCGAGACAAGCTTTTGGTTCTGGAAACACAGGTGGCTCACCAGGCACCTCTTGGCGAGTGGTTCAAAGCAACATAGTCGAAATCAACTTTTCACAGTGTGTCTATACACACTCACTCAGACCCGGAGCACTTGATAGCAAACACAAAAAAGCTCGACGAGACTAACCAAATGCAACATTTCCTGTGTGTGACCATGTGTTTCTTTAGTGAGCTAAATTTACACACTCAGTTAATTGGTGGCCACAGATAAGAACTGTCCAAGATCTACAGACCGGCCAACCACACACAAACACACACACACACACATCCCATCTCCTTTTCTCTGTGCTTATTTATTCATGTATTGGTTAGTTTATTCCACTAGGTTGACTTCCAGACCGCTTTAGTAATTGCCGCTATATTCTCTGCATTGATTCCCCCCCCCCCCCCCCACTCCGCTACCCCCCCCCACACACACACACTCCGGTACACACACATTCACACACCATAATACATGAATCAACACTGGACCACCACTGAGAAACGCCACTTGCTTGTAAAGCTTCCTTCAGCATAAGTCGTAAATGATTTGCTCTCAGCCAGTGCATATACAGTGGTGCTTTGAGATATAGGCTACCCAACTTACAAGTTTTTCGAGACACAAGCTGCTGTTTGGATCATATTTTTGCTTTGACTTGCGAGTAAAAACTTGAGATACGGGCGCTGTATGGTGGCAGTGAACTCAACTCACTTCACAACAAGCAGTAGTTTGGCAGTAGGCAATTCTTTGAAAAAGAGGCTTCAAGTTGTTGAATGACACTCCCAGTTGAAGTTTACTGTCAATCTAAACATAAAATAAAGAGAATTGCACTATTTGTATTGAAAACAACTGCACAAATTTGCGTTCCTCGAGCTTAAAACTTACACACAATGCAAAACGCCATAGTTGCCCTAACGAATAGCATCTGTGTCACAGGGTAATAACCCTTTAAATAACAGATATTTGTAGATGGATATAACAATACTCACATACATATATTCTTTATCCTCTGCGAAGAAAAAGAAGAATGACTAAATACTGCGGACAAAGGACAATGTCCTTTGATTCAAAATGAAATAAGATGCAACAACTGTTTAATTTCTTTACGTTCTATAAAATATACATCCAGTAATCAGTATTTTTTAAGGGAAATAACATGGAGTGCTATTTCTCTTATTTAAAAAAACATTGCATTTTTTTGTTTTTCTTTCAGAGGCTGGAACAGAATAATGGCATTTCCATGAATTTCCATGCAGAAAGCTAATTAGATATTTTTTAGTTATGAGCGTGGTCATGGAACAAATTAAACTTGTATCTCAAGGCACCGTACCTTTTACATTATAAATACATATATTCCAAGCATTTGTTCATTCATTAGTGATGAAACCTCGGCGAGACAGCACACATTCTAATTAAAGTATCAAAGAGTAGAAGCGAGATCTTCCGTCAGCACATCGCTGTAAAAAATAGCATCAACCGCTTGCACAATCTCAGGCAATGTTCCGTTTGCTCACTACTTCTGGTGTTTTGGGGGAGATTTTCCTGTTATACATTGACAACACTGCATGGTGTGTGTGCGTGTATGTGTGTGTGCGTGTGAGTGTGTGTGTGTGTGCGTGTGTATGTGCGTGTGTGTGTTTGTGTATGTGAAAGAGAGCCACGCTAAACATGATTACATGATGGGAATGATGTTTGTGTGAATCTGTTGCGTATGTGGATATGTGGGCCGACAGGACGGGGGGTCTGCAGGGAAAGATAACCCCTCAAATCTGTCCTCTCGTTCACACTCACACGCTTCTTTTCAGATCTCTCAAAGCTTACCTTCAGGCTTACCCTGCACAGCACAGCATAATCATAATGTTTTTTTTTCTTTGCTACAAACAAAGCCACAAAGTTACGTGAAGTCAAAATCGATGTGTTGGGTATAGTGTGGTGGAGTGTGAATGAGACCGTACCATTTTCGTTTTTCGAGAAAATTAAATCCACATTTTTATTTTATTTACAGGTCTTGCTATGCACATGTGCATATCCACAAAGATGACGGACAAACACACGCACACTAACTGGGATTCTCACTTCAACCCTGGGCCCAACTCTCATTTCAGCGCCGATCAAAGAAACAAAACAAATCAAAGAAACATGAGCTTAATGTGATGTAATGGACATAGGTTTATTAAGTTACTTATCCACTCACCTGACACAACATTAGGTCTAACTGTACAATATAATAATAAAGACGCTTTACAATTTCACACATTATTCATTCACTCCTCAGTTACACCCTGGTGGTGCTAAGCTACTTGTGTAGCCACAGCTGGCCTGCCCGCCCACAATATAAGAACGTGATAAGAGTGTTCAGATTTGCGATTATTACTGTTCAATAACTGTAGTGTAAAGTGCTCATGGTATGCAAACTAAACACAACAATTCACATTTTGTTCAACAAATACGTTTCTGATAGTGTGAATCAAAATGGAGCAATATTATAAAGGTGGATACAGCTCTTATGTCAGATTTCATTGGATTGGATTTCATCGGATTGTGCATGTATACGTAATGTGGTGGAGTGGTGCCTTGAGATACGAGATTAAATCATTCCATGACCACGCCCGTAACTCAGATCATTTGTATCTCAAATCATCGTTTCTCACTGAAATGAATGGAAATGCCATGAATCAATTCCAACAACAAAATAGCAAAAATAGCACTCTGTGATATGGTACTTTATGAAAACATACAATAATGGCATAATTAAATAGAATGCAAAGAATTTAAATTGTTCTCATCACCTTTTTTGCTTCAATTAGACATTGTGCTGCTCCTTCTGGTGTGTGAGCCTTGCCACCAGGGTGCAGTATAATACAGTTATAGAGACACACAGGGAGAAGTTTCACAACCTACTCAGTAAACTGAAGTAATAATAATCATTCCTCTGATAGGATAAATAATTTATGCTTTGAGTACTGTCATATAACATTATCTGTCTACATGTGTTGCGCCACCATTTGTGTTCAAATATCGGGAGTGGCATTAAATAAACGCACACCATACTTTCTTTCACAGAAAAAGAGTTCTATTTAGTTTATTCTGATTTTCCTCCTTTTCAAGCAGTTTATTTTCTAGAGCAGTGACCCAGAAGTGACCTTCCTTCTCCTCGCCCAACCCATGTTCAAATACACTCTGCTTCAGATGCATTTTCTCTACCTTCTGCATCATTTCCTTTTTCCAAATACATTTTGAGGGTCAGAAAGACCAGGCTATGTCAAGGAGATTCTTAAGATGTCCATGCTGTGCTGACAATTCTCAGAATCTTCACCCCACCACTCCAGCAGCGATGCCATTGCCATGTGGGTCACCAGGACTCTTGACTGATGTATCCCCAGTGAGAAATGTTTTTGTTCTGATCTACGACTGCCATGCATGCCAAGTGACTAACAGTGGCCGCAGTAAAGGTTTTTATTTCTTCAGCGGGTTTCCTCAAAGGAGGATTGTACTGGCTGTGCTGCACTGGTCAGCACATACAGACAGCTCCTCCCTGAATGAGATGCACCACACAGCAGTTTCAAAGAGACAGTCAGAAACCTTCAGGGGCCCCATTAATATTGTCATGGACATGCAGATTGTGCATAAAAAATACTCACAGCTCAGTTTGACACTTTGAGCTTCCAGCACACAACACGCATCATAAATCTCACCTGACATTTCACCTTTTGAAGACACCATCCTTTTACCAACATTCCACTTGTGGGGATTTGGGGAAGATTAATTAGTCTATCAAAGTAGATTAAGACAAGAAACAAGCACACAGTAAATGCTATGTTGTCACATGGCACCTTCAACAGTGATGGGATTTCATTGTTTTACCCTCAACTCAGATTCACCATTAAATCCCACCTGTAATAATCTCTTACTCTATGTGGTACAAATATCACTGTCAAAACAGTGATCTTAGGATCTTGATCCAAATATTGACTGCTGATAGGAAAGGATGTATTTAAAAAATTTAACACCAACAAAATTAAATGATACGGCCCAAAAGCCGTATGTATCCTGATTTAATCACCTTTGTGCACACCTTTGCTACAGGTGCAGTCCCCAGGAGGACACGAGGCCAGACTCGGCGTCGTCACAGAACCGCAGCCGGAATACGAATAAAGTTGGATTTTATCAGATTGAAAGTAGTCTTTTGGCAATTCATGGCTTTAAAATTAGAATTCTTGTTGTGCATTCAGGGGCTCACACCAAGTCTCTCACACAGCCTGAGCCTTATTCTGGCTAGAACTGAGACACTCTTGTGTTATCCTCTAACGGAACAACATGTTCTTAATCCCTTTACAATGACACAATTTACAACCCTAATTCCAATGAAGTAGCGACGTTGTGTTAAACATAAATAAAAACAGAATACAATGATTTGCAAATCATGTTCAACCTATATTTCATTGAATACACTACAAAGACAAGATATTTAATGCTCAAACATGTTCCAAAAAAAGCTGGGACAGGTGACAAAAAAGACTGAGAAAGTGGAGAAATGCTAATCAAACACCTGTTTGGAACATCCCACAGGTGAACAGGCTAATTTGGAACAGGTGGGTGCCATGATTGGCTATAAAAAGAGCTTCTCTGAATTGCTTAGTCATTCACAAGCAAAGATGGGGTGAGGTTCACCTCTTTGTGAACAAGTACGTGAGAAAATAGTCGAACAGTTTAAGGACAATGTTCCTCAATGTACAATTGCAAGGAATTTAGGGATTTCATCATCTACGGTCCATAATATCTTCAAAAGGTTCAGAGAATCTGGAGAAATCACTGCATGTAAGCGGGGAGGCCGAAAACCAACATTGAATGCCCGTGACCTTTGAACCCTCAGGCGGCACTGAATCAAAAACCGACATCAATGTGTAAAGGATATCACCACATGGGCTCAGGAACACTTCAGAAAACCAATGTCAGTAAATACAGTTCGGTGCTACATCCGTAAGTGCAACTTGAAACTCTACTATGCAAAGCAAAAGCCATTTATCAACAACACCCAGAAACGCCGCCGGCTTCTCTGGGCCCGAGCTCATCTAAGATAGATTGATGCAAAGTGGAAAAGTGTTTTGTGGTCCGACGAGTCCATATTTCAAATTGTGGACGTCGTGTCATCCGGGCCAAAGAGGAAAAGAACCATCCGGACTGTTATGGACGCAAACTTCAAAAGCCAGGAACTGTGATGGTATGGGGCTATGTTAGTGCCAATGGCATGGGTAACTTACACATCTGTGAAGGCACCATTAAGGCTGAAAGGTACATACAGGTTTTGGAGAAACATATGCTGCCATCCAAGGAATGTCTTTTTCATGGACACCCCTGCTTATTTCAGCAAGACAATGCCAAACCATATTCTCCACGTGTTACAACAGTGTGGCTTCATAGGAAAAGAGTGCAGGTACTAGATTGGACTGCCTGCAGTGCAGACCTGTCTCCCATTGAAAATGTGTAGTGCATTATGAAGCGTAAAATACGACAACGGAGACCCCGCACTGTTGAACAGCTGAAGCTGTACATCAAGCAAGAATGGGAAAGAATTCCACCTACAAAGCTTCAACAATTAGTGTCCTCAGTTCGCAAACGTTTATTGAATGTTGTTAAAAGAAAAGGTGATGTAACACAGTGGTAAACATGAACCTGTCCCATCTTTTTTGGAACGTGTTGCAGCCATAAAATTCTAAGTTAATGATTATTTGCTCAAAACAATAAAGTTTATCAGTTTGAACATTAAATATCTTGTCTTTGAAGTGTATTCAATTAAATATAGGTTGAAAATGATTTGCAAATCATTGTATTCTGTTTTTATATATGTTTAACACAACGTCCCAACTTTTGAATTGGGGTTGTATTTTAAATGTATCTTTCATCATTTTTAAAAAGACCATCATTAAATGGTAATTGGGACATCACCTGTCCAGCGATGCATGCAGAACTGTGAAGAACTGTCGTAATCTGTCAGCAATTCCTTTAGGTTTTATTGAATGAAAACGTACAGAAATGTATTGGTAAATCTGTCCAAAATGTGGCTTTACTGTTGTTGTAATTGGCATTGATGTGGATTACTACATGGACATGACATGATTCACTGCCAGCCATTTTCAAAGCAGTTCCCCATATCTGTGTTAGAGCATTTTGACTGATCTTTGGAGACCCACAGACTATAGTGTTTTGTGATAATATAAGCACCAAACCTACCAAAAAAAGGTAGACTCTCTTCTTTCACTAGTAAAAAAATAAAATTCTAGCTTTTTCCAAAAACACGCGTTTCTGACCAAAGAAACAGAGAAAATAAACTTTTTGTGAAAAGGAACGTCAAGCAGAACAGTGAGATGGATGCTAATATTTATTTTGTTTGCTTTGTAACACCTCAAACTATAAAACAACCAAAACAAGAAAGATAAATGGCTTTGGATGGCAACATAATGATTTATATATAGATAAACAACTATGAATCGCACCATGAGCGATGTTGACTCAGCGCATGGCTCGAGTTGAATGTCAGTGGCGATTTTACATGGCGTTTGCCATTCACTCCATGAACTGCGTCATATTTTCTCACAATCATAACACACTTTCTACGACCTCCTGCGATGCATTGTACGTTCATACCATACAGGAAATATACATACTCTCTTTGAGCGTGAGGTGCATAAACTTGAGCAACTTCCAATGTGTTGGCACTCCTCGCCCTCGTAATCGACGTGACATGCCAAGATTCACCCCCTAATCTTTATCCTCTACTCAAAAGCTGTGATGATCTCGAAGCCAAAGCTATGCAACGCCGCCATCTACAGCGATCAGTTATTCATTACAGTGGTTTACAGACTTGAATTTCATGGACAAACTGGGCGACACCATCTTCCATGCCTGCCCGTTGAAAAACATACTTGAAAAATATATTTGTCGGCAGTAGTAAAGTAAAGTTTGGATTCCAACTGACAGACATAAACCTCCACAGCAGTGAATGATTTATTTCTAAATCAGAAGGGAGAAAAATATTACAAAAAAAAACACAGTGTGATTTACACCACCACAAAGAAAAAAAATCTGTCTATTGTGTGAAATTAATAACAATCTAAACTGAGAAAAAATACAGTATCTTTGTAAATAAATATATATATAATATGATATTTATGTTTTGTACTGGCTCTAACAAGACTGTTCAGTTTTACCTGATGTTGGATATATATCTTAAGGTATTACAGAAAATTGTATTGCATTACCCATGTGATTGTTGGGCTGTTCGCGTGTACTGTGCTCACACTATGTGGGCGTACGTGAGATTTTCCCACTTTGCACTGTGGCAAGCGGCAATGTTATATCATTAGCCATATTAGGAGGGGATTAGTAAGAGAAACCATCTTAAGTATGTGATCCCTGGGAGGGGGTGCCAGATACTGCTCGTATTACTGTCAGCTCGGCCTCTCGAGCAGACTGGGAGTTGGTTTGCCGGCATCTTTCAACGGGATCTGTAAAGTAACTTGACACACAGAGGTGCACCCCCTGCTGGAGCTCCGTTATCTCCTCCCTTAAAGTGCTTGTGTGGAAGTCAATGTCACCATGAGGTGATTCTGAGACCTATTTCACAAAAAAAGTTGAGATGTTCCAGTCAACTTAATATTAATTGTTTTAAGTAGATGTGATGCCGCTAGAAATGCATATTGGTCAAGCTCCCAAACTTTGTTTTATAAATTAACTGCAAGCAAACAATGTACATGCATACAGCAAAATATGTGAGCTTCCTGAGAGAGTGGACATTTTTGGCTGGAGAGCGTTTATTGAGCCCATGGTGGACCCTCACGGAGAAATATGATTCAGTTCAGTTCAAAGCGGGCTGTGCTGTTTAACAAATGTATTTCAGATTTTCGAAAGCTTTTAATATCAATTGATAATTCACAATAAAAGAGTGGACATGTTAAGGTTACATGATGAAAATGATAAAGCAATTATTTTGCAACTATCCATTCTTTTAATCTCCATCAAAGAAAGACAAAATGCTGGTGAAATGTGACTTTAAATATCTGAGGGGACAGCAATTTCAGGAAAACATGCAAAATGTTCAAGATGATGATGAAATTCATGATCAAAATGACTTGTTTGATTAGATAACTTCTTCTGCACTGTAAAACCATGCAAAAAAAGATTTTGTATGATTTGACAACTTATCGCACACAGTTTGTGACCGTGCACGACTGACCAATGGTCAAGCAGAACAACAAAGACGTACCATCCTTGACAATTCACTATATATATATATATATATATATGATAGGTCATAGGTGTTAATGTGAGTGTAAATTCTTATTTGTCTATCGTATGTGCCCTGCGACTGACAATCCAGGATGTACCCCAGCTTTTGCCCAAAGCTGGAATAGACTCCAACTCACCCTAAAGCCTAAAGGGGATAAGCGGTAGAAAATGGTAAAACAAT
This sequence comes from Phycodurus eques, assembly GCF_024500275.1. Lineage (NCBI taxonomy): Eukaryota > Metazoa > Chordata > Actinopteri > Syngnathiformes > Syngnathidae > Phycodurus > Phycodurus eques. Next base: position 8,009,382 of record NC_084525.1, on the reverse strand, counting down.
TGGATGACTGATCAATGAATGCAACCCTACAATAAGGCTGCTGTTGTTTGTTAAGTACTGAATCACATGAAGCCTAATACTGAACGAATATTTACATAAGTAGATGTAGTAATTGCAGTGCTGTGGGCTTGCCTGACAAACAGATGTGCCAGACATAAAAGAACTACTGGTTCCACTTAAAAGAACATAATCAAAGACGAAAAGATAAAAGTGCATACACAAACACAGCAAACAGTAGGACAGGCCTCGAGCTAAACAAGCAGGAGGAGTTCAAAATATGAACGTGTGCGCGTGAGTGCATCCAGGCGTGTCTGTGTTCTCATTATACTTTGTCAACAGTGGCTTATCCTGTTATGTCACCGCTCTTTGTCTTGATCTTCACCTTTCCTTACTATTCACTCCTGGCCACATAAACAGGTCTCCCAAAGAGCGGAGAACCTACACACACGCACACACGCACACAAAACAGGACTTAATTATGCTGGGCCAATGGCTACAGTCATTACTGTGTAGTTGTTCCTGATGAAGAAAACTGTGCTGTGTGTTGTCGACTTCTGGCAATCGGCTCCATTGAGCTGTCAGACGTAATGAGTCAGCCGCATCACGGCCGAAGCTCCACTGTCTCAATTGGTCCTTTATCATAACTGTCGGTGCTCGTAAGACCCCCTCCCGGCACCCACATGTCGGGCAGTCCAGTCACCACAGATTCGTTAGCAGAAACTGTGGCAAGGCGAAAGAATATTGTCAAATTTGAATTGCTGTTTTGAATAAAGACCTTGAACACCAAGTCAGAAATGTGGCGCAATTAAGTTTTTAAGTGGATTGAAATATTCACTACAAGACATCTATGTATGCACTTGAACACATCTCAAACAGTATTACTTGACTCCACATGATAAACTATTACTTTACCAAGACAATTGACTACAAACTTGACTAATGACTGTAATGAGCTGAAGATAGGAAAGGCTTTAACAGAACCAAGACTGAATGCACACAAATTCTCCCTAAGCGTATAAATGAGGCTGTGTTTAATGTAAAATAGCAATGTGTGATTTTACTGTGCTACTTATTGTTACAAACTAAGAGTAACACCTACAGTATAGGAGACTCACAACCCTTTGCCGTTCTTCCATCCATCAATCCGTCGCGGGTGAGCTGCAACCGATCTCAGCTGACTTTGGGTGAGAGGCGGGGTACACCCTGGGCTGGTCGCCAGCGAATCGCTTCTGACAATACGATAACCTTCAGCAAATATTATCACAGTTTCATGATATTGCACTTACAGCAACAAAATTTATTATTTTGATTTGATTTGATTTTTTTATTATTTTAAGTTTGAGCAATTAACAAGTTTTTTATATATTGAAGGCAATGTATTTTATTTAAATTAATTTAATTTATTTATTAGAATATTTGTTAAATTAGTAAGCGTGAAACATAAAACATCCAAAAATTTGGACGGCATCGGACCTTTAAGGTTGTCGACTCCTGCCCTAAATCAATTCTGACATTCGCGTACGACTTTAACCTCCCATCAGTCATCACACTCAAACGCCAAGCACCTCAATGCACACTCCAATGTAAATTAATGAAACATAACTCTCCTGTTTTACCAGAGATGTTTGTCGCCTTATGTGTTGAAAGTGGGTCGGTCGGGGTCACTATGAATCTGTTGCTGAGCTGATCTTAGCCATGCTAGTTAGCCATGTTATTTGCCTCGGTAACAAGCCTACAGTATTTATTTCACCAATGCTCCACCCGGTTACACTCGTAGTTGGTTGCAAACTATCATTTCAAGACGGGGTTCTCATTTTAAAAAAATACAAAAAAACGCTTATTCCACAGGGACAATACGATGGAAAAATTTCACGGCTTTGAAACCGTGACTTTTTAAAATGTGGAAGACCGTGAACCGGACCATGCCAAGCACAAACAAGCAACCTTTGAACTGTGAGGCAGAAGTGCAAAAAATTCACCATCCTTTTCCAATGGCAGCTTTGTAAACTACACAATAGTCCATTCAAAATCACTTCCTCACAAACAACAGTATTCGAGACAAAATTTATTGACACAGCTTGTAAAATAATAACACAAGATGATTTTGATGAGCTCAACTATAAATATTAATAGAAATAATAACAGAAATATAAGTCGAGTTCATATTTAAGAGAAAGACAGGCAGTCGGCTAAAGATGCACTATATGGCCATTATCTGTGCAAATGAAGGAAAACCGATAATGACAGTGCCCCAGAGTCACTGTGAGAGAGATGGATGGCTTTCAGCTCACATAAACAGCAGTTCATCACTCATGTCCAAGAGAAACACACACACACACACACACAACTCATGCAGTGAGTATTCACATTGAATCATGCACTGTTCCTCGTTCTCTAATATTCTCGCCCTAATTAACCTTCTGTGAGTTCCACTTGCTCTTTCATGTGGCGGCACTGCAGTCTCATCGATAACCATGGAAAATACTTCGGGCTGGCGTGGCCGCTTTAGTGCACATCGTTGTCAGCCGTGAGTGCACGCATGTCAAGCGAAGGTGGAAGAGCCCTTCTCCCCCGTCGATGATTGCTTTCGGCCACCCCTCGGCCACAACAACAACAAAATTCTGTTTGCGCCCCTAGACGTGAGAGCCAGATCTTGGACAGGGGCATGATGGCATGGCCGCTTTAGAGCAAGCGCCTCGTTGTCACCGACCTGTTTGATTTTGAACTTTTTTTTAAGGTTACTTAAGTACAGTTTTTCATTTGCCTATTTAGCAGGATTGTTAACAACAGTGTTACATGTGTGTCAAATTTACAAGACATAGTTTTGTTTACTTTACAGAGACATTAATCTCTAATGGCCACATGACCAAAAATCAATGAAATTAAGCTGTTCTCCTCCATTGTAGTTTCTGAGCATTTCTAATTTCGACTGATGTGTTTGTTCAGTAAGGTGTGAATTATGTAACAGAGCCGAGGTGAGGCACGACTATGTAGTGGGAAAGCAGCATAAGATAGTAAGGTTCTCGATTGTTGACAACTGATGCAAATGGATGGAAATGTTAAATACCAGTGAGATTTATTACCAACAGCTTGATTAATTAGTTAATAACTGCAACAATAATCATTAATTACATCGCATTTAATTGATCCAGCTGTCACCACCTCATACTCTCCTTGGCAGAGACAATAGTTCATACTGCTTCCTTGCATCAGACGGCTCACTGGAATCCTCAACTTGTCCTCGTTGTGTAGTTAAAGGGAGACAGTGTGTGAGGCACAGAGAGGCTATAGGTAAACAGTGGTTCTGCATATTTTTTTTCCTGGGCTGTGTATACCAGGGTAATGGAGGCAGTAATGGAGTTTGTTCAGGCTCACGTAATCTAGGAGCTGCGAGCCCAGCAGCTGCTGCTGTTCTTCTCTGACACGCCGCTCTGTTCCACAGCAGGTGCTCCTGTTGTCGGAGCCGTCGCCCGCGCTGTCCCACGTGAGCCATTCGGGAGTAGAGCAATGCATGTTTTGTGTGTGCCTGTTTCCGGTAAGAAGTGAGTCTTGGAGAAAAAAAAAACTGTGCATATCTGTGTGCACACAGAGTGAGGTGTTTAAGCAGGAAACTGGTAAAGAATGTTGGAAAATAGATGTTTGGATGTTATAGCTCACCTTTGGGAAGTGGGATGAGAAAGAACAGGGCGGGTGGCTAGGAATGAATTTACAGGACACGATCTCCCAGAAACAATATGGTGGTTACACACATTAAGAGTGGCTATACGCTCCCTCTGGGATCCAGCACACAACACAGAGCTCCTGCCTACTGGAGATAGCCAATCAAATCCACAACACCCTTTTATAGGACACATGCTTTTTATTTATTATCATCTATCTGCTGTTACCCGCTTCTCCCCCGCGCCAGTTTTCTATCCACTCTGTCAAGGTCTCCTTGTCACTCAGTCCTGTTTTCATTCTTGTCCTTTGTTCATTCTCTTCTTTACTCTTCCCGTCAGAGCTACACCATGTGGCAAATGAAAAAGAAGTTGCCTTTTATAATATGACACATTTCTTCTGGTTGCTTTATTTGTCTCAATTTCTCTGTCTTGCTTTCTCAATCGTTCACTGGACAGGAGCTTTGACATTATCCCCACGGCCCACAGGTCTTATTGGTAGAAGAGCAGAATGGAAGAAGTTACATGCAAGAAGAAAAGGGTCTATTAAATGTCTATAATGAGACGTACAGAAGTTGGGAACGCTGCCGCCTCGTGTCTTTTTGGGTTTTGGCAATGTGCAATATTGATACATGAATGTAAATGTCTTAGAATCCAGGTGGACATTTGACCACATTTCATGGATCAACTATGGGGAAAATGAGTGATGCATTAATCAATTAATAATTTTTTAAAAATATATTTAAAGGGGACTCAGAGTGGCGGCACGGTGGACTACTGGTTAGAGCGTCAGCCTCACAGTTCTGAGGACCCGGGTTCAATCCCCGGCCCCGCCTGTGCGGAGTTTGCATGTTCTCCCCGTGCCTGCGTGGGTTTTCTCCGGGCACTGTGGTTTCCTCCCACATCCCAAAAACATAAATTAATTGAAGACTCTAAATTGCTCGTAGGTGTGAATGTGAGTATGGATGGTTGTTTGTTTCTATGGGCCCTGCGATTGGCTGGCAACCAGTTCAGGGTGTACCCCGCCTCCTGCCCGATGACAGCTGGGATAGGCTCCAACACGCCCGCGACCCTCGTGAGGAGAAGCGGCTCAGAAAATGGATGGATGGATGGGTCTCAGAGTCAGCTGAGATGGGTTCCAGCACGCCTGCGACCCTAGTGAGGGAGGATAAGCGGTGTGTGCCATTCTGAACAGGATAATGTTGAGTATGTGTGTGTGAATATAGTTCAACTTCCAATTGCTGACCGTCATGTTGTTCTTTTTTTTCTTTGACAGCAAACTAGGTCAGAGTGAATCAACAGTGCCTCTGCTGGCTGCAGCCAAGTATTGCACTGCATTTTGCCCCATTTCCTTCAAGCCACGATGAATCCACACAATCAACAGAATTTTTGATGATCGGTTAGTTATTATTAGGCCCGCACGATGTATAGTTTGAGCATCGTCATCGCGATGTGCGCATGCGCAATAGTCACATCGCAAGCTCCTGCTATGTCAGAGGCAAAAGAACTCACACCCAGCATGCACTGTGCGCATCACCCAAACAACCACAATCATACAGTGAATAGTTTGACACAGATAGCAAAACATTTTCCAAATAAGAGGTAAAATATTCTTGCTTATTTGTCACTCCCAGCTGTAGTTTACTGTAAAACTGTCTTGTAAAACAAAGAAATTAAAGTCCGCTAGCTAAGTGGTAGCGTACAGTGGTAAGAAAAGATAGACACGCTAATAAGATTTGGTTAGAGTGTTACGGTAACCCTAAAAACAACACACGGAGCAGTCCAGAGTGTTACATATGTATCTTCTTGTACGGTATTAAGCACACGGATAGCAATTTCACGCCTGCATTTAATGTACAATATTGCTCTTCAGAATGCAACAAACAAATGCATAATAAAATAGCGTGTACCGAGCAGCTTTTTTTCCTCTCTTTTTTTCTAAACAATATAGTCTTTATTTCACCGAATTCATTTTTGTCCCAGTGGTTGGACACAGCGCCGTACTGGGCGGTAATGTCGGAAGTTGCATTTTTCCCCCCAATATCCAGAAAAATCAGTCTTACGGCCTTAACGAGTCACCTTTCAGTGATTTCTGGAACAAAATACGGACATTCCGTAACATTCGGCAGCTCTGAGAAATACTTATGTTAAAGCATATGTGTAAAATAACAGATTGATTAAAAACAAATGAATAGCGTTAGGAATGTGATCATGAGTATACTGTATAACAGGGCATGAAAAGAAATTACTTCATGTCTGGCTGGACTCTTACCTGGTCAACAGTACATTTAAATAGAAGTAGACTTCACATAAATGACTTTGTATACTTCTGTGCTCTCTTGAGCTTAGTTGATTTTATTTTATTTGTTGTAGTTTATTATTTTAATTATACTATAATTTCCGACAAGATATAGTCGGACTCGCCTCCACACACAGCTTGGTCTCTGGTACCAGTCTTCTCGAGAGGGATTGGACTCTCTTCCACTCTGGCGTTGTCCACGGTGAGAGGCGCTGAGCAGGTGTGGGTTTACTTATTGCCCCCCGGTTTGGCACCTGTACGTTGGGGTTCACCCCGGTGGACGAGAGGGTAGCCTCCCTCCACCTTCAGGCGGGGGGATGGGTCCTGACTGTTGTGTGTGCCTATGCACCAAACAGCAGTTCAGAGTACCCACCCTTTTTGGAGTCCTTGGAGGGGGTGCTGGAGAGCGCTCCCGCTGGGGACTCCATCGTTCTGCTGGGGCACTTCAATGCTCACGTGGGCAATGACAGTGAGACCTGGAAGGGCGTGATTGGGAGGAACGTCCCCCCCCCCCCCCCCCCCCCCCCCCCGATCAGAACCCGAGCGGTGTTCTGTTATTGGACCTCTGTGCTCATCACAGACTGTCCATAATGAACACCATGTTCAAGCATAAGGGTGTCCACACGTGCACTTGGCACCAGGACACATCATGTCATCATGTGTCATCGGACTTGCGGCTGCATGTCTTGGACACTCGGGTGAAGAGAGGGGCAGAGCTGTCAACTGATCACCACCTGGTGGTGAGTTGGCTCCGATGGTGGGGGAAGATGCCGGTCCGACGTGGCGTGCCCTTTCCAGGTCGGGGATGAGCTCCTGCCCCAAGTGGAGGAGTTCAAGTACCTTGGGGTCTTGTCCAGATTATTTTACATTACCACATTTACTGGCAGGTGTATTTTTATCTCAGAGGTTGGACTAGACCCCTTCCTTCATTACCATCAATCCATACATTATATATGGGCTGCAGCCTATCCCAGCTGATTTTGGCAGAGAGGTGGGGTACACCCTGGACTGGTTGCCATTAGTCGCAGGGCACCTATAGACAAACAACCATGCAAATTCATACCTACAGACAATTAGAGTCTTCAATTAACCTTACATGCATGTTTTTGGAAAGTGGAAGGAATGCACAAACCCAGAATCTTAGAACTGTGAAGCAGACGTGCTTCCCTTCATTACAAATTAATCTCATTGTTTTACTCTCATCTACACATTAAGGACAATTACCCTTCTATCTTTATAAATGCCGGAATAAGAGAATACCTCTGTTGAAGCACGCTGCATAAAGTGGCACAATGCCCTGACCTCATTCCTTCCAAACACCTTTTGGGTGAACTCGAAGACACATCAGTGACCTGAGACCTCACAGATGTTCTTTTGGATGAATGAACAAATATTCTCATTGGCACAATCATCTTGAAGGTCTTCCACAAGAATAAAAGCTGTTTCAGAGAGAGACCGATTCCACTCTAGAAACTAATTTTTCGTTGGTCTCATGCAGGTGTCCAAACACCACCTCGTGTATTTTAAATGGCAGACAATTGTGAGAATTTAGATTGCACTTTGAAATATAAACAACACAGACCCCAACTTTCTACGCAATAAACAAGGTGCCATACAAGCAGTCGACGTGACCCATTGTGTGTGCGTGTGTTTGTGTGCGCGCGCGCGCGTGCGTGCGTGCGTGCGCTGGGGCAGGATGTGCCCGAAACTGCAATCATTAATATTTGCAATACAGTCACAAGCATGAATGATGATAACAAATGAAAGAATAGCAGGCTGTTTTGCACCTTGTTTTGCAGCTTCGCAAAATTAAACCGATAAGATGCTCCTAATCAAACAAATGAAACCAAATCCAATATGAGCATTAATTGATTTTCCAATTAAACTCGAGAGGCAGGATGTTTATGAACTTTTTTTTTTGTCACTTTTCCCTTATGAATGTGTAATCAAGCCCACTGCCCAAATAATAGCGCTTCTTGCTGCGTGCATGCAAGTGCGCGGAATGTCATCAATACCTGTTGGTCCGGTGTGGTCTGGTTCCGTTAGCCCTAAGAGCAGACTTAAATCCTCATAGCCGCTCCGCTGTCCGCGACGAGAGAAGGGCTCTCATCCCCTCTCCGCGATCATTTTCACGGTTTCTGGGGCTCGCCCGACGTGGTAAAGTTGCACCATAAACATCCGACGCCGCAGCCGAGCTGCAGAGACACGAACGCGGCACCACACTGGAATTCCCGTTTGCCCTCCGCAGGAAAAGGTGCACTGAAAGTTTTGCGCACAGGGCTGGCAGCGAGGGGGAAAAAAAAAAAAAAAAAAAAAAAAAAACTTAGTTGTGGAGCCCGACGGCAAACATGGCCCAAAAATCCAAGTTAAAGCCGCTCATCAGGTTTTGCTGTGTCCAGAATCCTTTCTTTGCGTGGTGGAAACGAAGAGGACGTGCCGGGCCAGATGTGCGCTGCTATTAGAATGAGACAGACGCTTGGTCGCTCCGCACCCTCCCGGCCTGCCCTCCTGCAGGACGAGCAGCTGTGCGTGACTGTCTTGTCGTCGAGTCTCGGAAGTGGAGCAGCGCCATTTAGCGGTTTGATGAGGAAACAGCTGACCAGAGTCAATGTGAAAGGAAATTTCAACCTCCCCAATGAAATTCATGAAAATTCCATTCATTTGTTTGTTCGTGCAACACAAAAAAAAGCAACAACAAAAACACGCGCACATTTTTGAAGCAAAATGGTACTCTGAACTATTGTACAGTAAAAAAAAAAAAAAAAATTTAAAAAAAAAAAAAATATATATATATATATATATAGTAGTGACATGATTAAATGTAAAGAATTAAACAGTTTTTGCAACATGGTTTTAATTCATACCACTCTATGCGGAATGTCACGTGACCAAACCCGGAAAAACAAGATGACTTTCTGTGTGTACTAGCCTAATGAGCATGACTACGCTTTGATGACGATTGTTTGAAGCTGAAATTGCTAAGAAATATCCATCCATCCATTTTCTGAGCCGCTTCTCCTCACAAGGGTTGCGGGCGTGCTGGAGCCTATCCCAGCTGTCATTGGGCAGGAGGCGGGGTACACCCTGAACTGGTTGCCAGCCAATCGCAGGGCACATAGAAACAAACAACCATTCGCACTCACAGTCGTGCCTACGGGCAATTTAGAGTCTTCAATTCATGCATGTTTTTGGGATGTGGGAGGAAACCGGAGTTCCCGGAGAAAACCCACGCAGGCACGGGGAGAAAATGCAAACTCCACACAGGTGGGGACGGGGATTGAACCCCACACCTCAGAACTGGGAGGCTGACGCTTTAACCAGTCGTCCACCGTGCCGTCGCTAAATATATATATTTTTTAATATATATATATATATTGTGTCTTCAGACAAAAGTTAAATACATATATATATATTTTATTATTTATGTATTTAAGTAGGTAGCACATACTGTATATATCATCACATACTGTATATATCAGTTTTATATTTTTTTTATGGACAGTCTGTGATGAGCACAGAGGTCCAATTTATATTTATGTATATAGTTATATGACTAAAAATTAAATACAAATAAATTTTCGAATTTTTTTTAGGAAAGCAGATAAATAAAGGCAACACATATTACAGGACTCTTAACTCATTCACTCCCAGACTTCCCAGTTAACATGGATATTTGACTTCTCAAGCCGTCAATGGCAGTGAATTAATAATGTAAATCCTTGGTGGGCCAGATCAAAGAATTGAGCAGGGCGTTTGTGACCCCCGGAACATACTTGGGCCACACCTGCTCTGTGTACTAGTATCATAGATACAGTACTTGGGATATGTTTGCCCCACTCCTTGTCTTTTTAATAGTGTACCATGTAAGTGAAGTGCTCCAAATATATTGGCCCCTCCTACGTATGAGTGGCAACATGCAGTATTTGGAGCACTTCACTTACACGGTAAACAATTTTGAGGAAAATTGCAAGGATTCTCAACATGTGCTTCCCTCCCACAATAAAGAAAAGTACTTATTAGGTTAATTGTAGACTCTATACAGCATGTAGGTGTGAATAAGAATAATTATCTGCCTTTAAAAATCAACACTATGGCAACATCACAAATACAATATACTGCATACAGTCTAAGTCTTAACCAAGTCTTAAGACTTAACTAAGTCTTTTGGATATGACCTCTTTACCCAGTCCTAAATCTCATTCTAATAATAGCTGGAATGCAATGTCTTATCCCTCAAAATGTCATTTCATAATGCAGAAATGTTCCTCTTGTCTTCGCTGTGGGAAGTTTAAATTAAATTGAATGCACTTTGACCAAGCTATAAACATATACCAGTCAAATAAGGCAAGGGGTGCATGGAGGTGACCATCACCAAGGCCGCGTCTGTGTGTGTGTGTGTGTGTGTGTGTGTGCGTGTGTGTGTATGTATGTGTGTGTGTGCGTGGGGATGTGTGTAGGTTTTGGTCACTGACCAAAGAAGTTTCCAACTTACTTGCTCCAGCTCCACTCAGTCTAGTTTTTTTAATAATGCTGCCCTATAGCCTTTGAGACAGCTATAGGTACGGTATATGGCGCACTGATTCTCAACTGGTGGGTCGGGACCCAAAAGTGCGTTGTGCATTCATGGGTCGCACATAGGTCGTAACAAATTACAGGCGGTCCTTAGTTTATGGTAGTACTGATATACAGCACAACTGACTGTTTTTCAGTTAATTGTTTTATTTTCTTGTTTTTTATACAAATGCTCGATTTTCTGTAAATATGACTTTATTATTGTGGTAGTGTAAGTTAGTGATAGACTATGACACGTTTTGGTTCATGAACAAATTTGTAGGAGCGGAACTCCATTGGCATTCTAGGATGCCATTTCCAGTAAAATATTTTATTTGCCTTTTATTTGAAAAATAATATTTATATATAATAATATATAATAATATATTATTTGAAAAACAATATTTTAACAAGCATGAGTCAAGCATGATACATATTCCGACATGGAACATATGAGCTAAGGGACTTTCCTAAATAGAAGCGATCCATGCCAAGATACAAGTGCAATTTTGTGGCCCTATTTTGTGTAATTGTGACATTGAATTTTTCTGTATTCCTTTATGCGAATGCAGTTTGTCATGTTAATTTACAGTTTCGACAATGAAAAAAGGGGTGAACGTCCTAAAACACACGCACAAAAGCACACACATATACACAATATACTCAATGAATCAAAGTAGCAAGTTTCTACAGTGTAATTGAGAGGGTGTGTGCGTGTGTGTGTGCAGGGGGTGCCCTAACTGAGGTGATGATAAATGGTTGCATACACGGATGGCAGAGTAATTGATCCATATTGAGCGTGTGATTGTGAGTGTGTGTACGTAAGGAGGTCTAGTGCCACTCATATATCATCGCAGCCAGTGAGCTAATCTGTTACTCTGTCAGAGAGTTCATATTACTGATCTCCTTTCTGTCCTCCTCTTCTCCACTTTCCTCTCTTCTGTTTTCACTTGTCCATCTCTGATCCATCACTGTTATCTTCTCAATAAATCCAAGCCATCATCGTGGCTTTCTCTTTCAAGTAGTACTGGTGGATAACCCACCCGTGGGATTTGTCTTGTGCTCTGTTCACTGGCAGAACACTTACAGTCGGCATGCGGACCTCAAGATAACAGACACGTGCTTGGAAGAGCCCACTGCTACTTGGAAACCCTCAAAAATCATCCCTACTCCTTTGGGATCAGTGGCATTTGCACACATACACCCTCACCCACTCATTTGTGAACACACTCCAGTTGGTGGCCTCCCTGTGACACACAGAGGGATTTAGACGTGCCAATTGCAGACCTTAGTGGATTTCTGTAACCGAAAAGATAGACCATTCCCTCAGAGAGGAGCTTTGCAGACCACATGACCGCATTAATCACGCATAAATAAACGTAACACCAACAAGGCCGAGTGGAAATATTAATAGAGTAGGTCAGAGTCGTCTGATCACTTTTGTTTGACAAATATTTCCTTTGGTTGCGGAAGTGAACTGAAAAACAACTCAAAGATATGGTCTAAATGCAGCAAAAATCCTGCTGGACCCTGAGATAATCCCTCCAAACATTTGCCACATGGTGCACACTTATGCTCATCTGAGGTGTTAATGACTCTGTAAAGTGAATTCAGAGATTTGTTTCTACATACATTATATACAGTATGTTTGAAGATAATTGCTGAAAACTTGCAAAGACTGAGAATTATGTGGGACTCAACTGTGGCGATATACCGTTAAAACAGTTTTTCACCAGTTCTTTTTTCCTGATTTTTCGGGGTGCATGGCTAAAATGCGTGACACACTTTGGAGTCCGGCATGAATCACCCCTCATGAACCCCATTCTTGTTTAATGTTTTATGGGTAGTAGATTTGTCAACAGAGATGTTACCATGTGCCAGTAATTTCTGTTAGTCTTCATCTTTTTTTATTTGTGTTATTATTTTTTTAAATTATTATTAACCAATTAGTGCTATGGTCGGAACGAGTCAACGTTCAGTGATTTCCAGAACAAAGTACGTTCTGTAACATTTGGCAGCTCTGCATTTAGTATGATTCAGGACAGGCTCTTTCTACGAAACACTTGGAATGTCTTTGAATGCTATATGGCTCAGAGTACATCACCTCATTGGAAATTCACACACACACACACACACACACACACACACACACACACACACACACACACACACACACGCACACGCACACTCTAATTACAAATACACTTCAGTTTTGCCCAGCCAGGCAGTCACAACAACATTAGCACATGAAAGACAGCAGCTGGAAGGTGTAGCTGTCAGTGTTGTTGTTGTTGTTCCTTGTTGTGCTATCCATTCAGATGGCAGCTCCTCTGTTCTTGCTGAACTAACGCTCCCACTTGCATTTCCTCCAGTCTTTCTGTGAGTCTCCCGCCACCCGTCAATCACGCTTCGGCTTTGCCCCCCATGCTGTGTGTGGCTCATCATCCCCCACGGGGAATGTAAGGCACATGTACGTATGAAGATGTATGGACACAACACAGAGCTCTGAGAAATTGTCTGAGATATATAACTCCTCAAATCCCAAAATATGCTGTCATATTTCACCAATCTACAAATATATCCTGTCCTCGGTTTGGTTTCTACTCTGTTTTGGGCATCTTTGATGTTACTTTCATGTGTATACGTTTTATGTAGGCCCTCCAACATGCTGGGTTGATTAGTCAGCCATTCAGCTCCTTGTCTGACATTTTTTTCCGTAGTTAAGTCTTGCCCCAATGAGTGAGTCATTTCATTTCATTCTTCAAGTCTTTGTCGCTTCTGTACTGCATGTTTTGTTTTTTGTTTTTTACAGACGGTTATTATCTGCTTGCTTTTGGGTCATTTCTTTGAAGAAATTTCAATTACAGCATTTTCAGTTTCCCAGCTGCCTGAAGTTGCTGTTACACGCGCCTTTGGACCACTTGCCTCCAGCACACCACGAATGACAGCACATGCATTAATTCATCCATCAATCAATTTTCTTCTGTATCCCACTTATTCTCACTAGGAGCCCGAGTCTATCCCAGCTGACTTCAAGTGAGAGGCGGGGTACACCCTGGACTGGTCGCCAGCCAATCACAGGGCACATATAGACAAACAATCATTCACATTCACTTATATGGACAATTGGAGTCCTCAATAAACCTATCATGCATGTTTTTGGAATGTAGGAGGAAACCAGATTACCCATAGAAAACCCCCGCAAGCACGCAGAGAAGATGTGAAATCCACACAGGAAGGCCGGCACCCGGATTCAAACCCCCAGCCTAAGAACTGTAAGTAAGGTATGCTAACCACTAGTTCTGCTATGCATTAATTCATCAAATTAAATCAACTGAATATTCTTTTTGAGACATAGTTAACAGAACTCTCAAAACGGAAAAGTTCTGGAGTTTTAAAAAAGTTACATTGGATCATTTATCACAGGCTGTAAGTTTAGTTGAAAAGTGAAGCTGCCCTCGGCAACGAAGACTTTATTTCAGATAACAGCGGGGTACAACCTACCAGCTCAACTCTCTCCTCTTGTCTGTTTCTCCCTTTCCCTTTTTTCACTCAAAGATGTAAATGTTCAAACGGACTAATTCCTTCAAACCTTGCAATGAGCATAAAAGGCCAGTCTCCTCCCGCATTGCTAATTGATGCCCTCGCATCTCTGCATGAAAGCCGAGTCCGCCTTGCTCGAAACTCTCATTAGCGGAAGCAACACCACAGTTACAGTAGCTGCATTAAATTTACATTACAGACATTTTAGACACACCGTACGCTGCTCTGTCAAATTCAAACTTTGAAAGTCATTTACATTGGCAATATTCTATTAATGGCTGTACTGCTCTCTTTTCATTAAATTTTTTTTTAAAGTAAATTAATGTCTGAATTTGTGCGTTTGGGTTTTGTAATACAGAAAAGTTGTTTTTTGTAGTCATGATGGAAATTGTATAGCTCTACCAGGTCCTTCAATCTAACAAAACACAAACCGACGGAGGTGACATATCAGGAAATGGTCATATGACCATTTATTGACAGAGTCACCTGCTGTCTCACTTGGGGGGAAAAAGTGATGATGCTCTAACTTATCAGATGTCCACATGTAGAGGGGATCAGTTATCTTATACGTGCATGGTGATACGCACACCAGCTGTAAAGCTGGGAGCAAGTGCAAGGAGAGATGTTGCAATGAGACCCATTGCCATGGCTTTTTAAAACATTCAGTAGTGAAGCTGGAAGTTGGTACAGGTTTGTCATGCATTCCGACTTGGTGAGAGAAAATAAAAGCAGTATTTCTTGTGGTTCACTCTGACATCCAAGAAATTTTATTGGGGCCAATAAAGCAAATGGCTGAGTTTATACAGCGGATATAAAAAGTCTACAACCCCCTGCTCAAATGACAGCTTTGTCTGATATGAAAAATTAGACCTTCATAAATCATTTCAACTTTGTCCACCATTAATGTTAGCTGTAACCTGTACAATGCAATTCAAAACAAATCATTTCAAGAAGAGAAGTAAAAATACTCAGCACACACTTGCCGCTATTTAAAATGCCTCTGATAAACCCCAAATTAAGTTGTTTCTGTTCTAGTAGGACCACAGATGTCAGGGCAACAGGCCTGTAGTCATTCAGGCCCGAGATTGCAGGTTTCTTCATCATCCCAGGGACTGGGATGATGGTGGAGGTAGCGGTGGATATGAAGAAGATGGGAAATTGTTACATGGAAGCTCTCTGCGGACCATGGCTTGTGCTGTAAGATGTAACTACAAAAATATCATTAAAATGATGATATTTTTGTTTTTATATTTTTTTTCTCCACCATCATCCCAGTCCCCAAGAAACCTGCAATCTCGGGCCTGAATGACTACAGGCCTGTCGCCCTGACATCTGTGGTCATGAAGTCCTTTGAACACCTTGTGCTGGACCACCTCAAGAGCCTCACAGGTCCCCTGCTGGATCCCCTGCAGTTTGCCTACCGAGCAAACAGGTCTGTGGATGATGCAGTCAACATGGGACTTCACGTCATCCTAGATCACCTCGATGGCATGGGGGCCTACGTGAGGATGCTGTTCGTGGACTTCAGCTCTGTGTTCAACACCATCATCGCCGAACTTCTTTCCTCCAAGCTGCTCCAGCTCTGCGTCTCGCCTGCCATCTGCCAGTGGATTTACAGCTTCCTGACGGGCAGGACACAGCAGGTGAGGCTTGGTGGACACCACCTCATCTACACGCACGACCAGCGCCGCAAGGTTGTGTCCTCTCTCTGCTGCTCTTCTCTCTTTACACGAACGACTGCACTCCCACGCACCAGGCAGTCAAACTCCTGAAGTTTGCAGACGACACCACAGTCATCAGCCTCATCCAAGATGGTGACGAGTCTGCGCATCGACAGGAAGTGGAGCGGCAAAAGGCGGGCCATACAAAAATGGGCGATGGCCCCCAAATGGCCCCCAGGCCATAGGTGGGACACCACTGCTGTTGGACAAGTGGAAAGCCTCTTCAAAGGTTATATTGAGTAAATGCTGGTGTTGAAAGAAGGTAATGAATGAACCCCGCCTCCTGCCCGATGATAGCTGGGATAGGCTCCAGCACTCCCGCGACCCTTGTGAGGATAAGCGGCTCAGAAGATTGATGGATGGATGGATGAAAATTCAGTTGAGCAAATTTCTGAAATTCTACTTATTAAAAGTATCATGTAGCGGCACGGTGTACGACTGGTTAGAGCGTCTGCTTCACAGTTCTGAGGACCGGGGTTCAATCCCTGGCCCCACCTGTGTGGAGTTTGCATGTTCTCCCTGTGCCTGCGTGGGTTTTCTCCGGGCATTCCGGTTTCCTCCCACATCCCAAAAACATGCATGGTAGGTTAATTGACGAATCTAAATTGCCCGTAGGTGTGAATGTGAGTGCGACTGGTTGTTTGTTTGTATGTGCCCTGCGATTGGCTGGCAACCAGTTCAGGGTGTACCCCGCCCGCCTGCCCAATGATAGCTGGGATAGGCTCCAGCATGCCCGCGACCCTAGTGAGGAGAAGCGGCTCAGAAAATGGATGGATGGAAAGTTACCATGGCCTGTTTGTGTCAAGTGTTGCCCTATTGAACTGCCCCCTACATATCAAAATGGTTTCTGGTGAGTGGCCACTAAGTCACTGTGAATTCTGCTTAAGAAATTAAACTGTTCCAATATTAGAAGAAGAAAATATATATTTACTGGTCTTTGTTTTATTAATATTTCTAAAAAAGAGTTTTACACTGTTTTGTGTTGTGACAGTTAAACTGTATTTAATAACCAATAAAAGAATGTCTGGAAGAATTTTGTTGTTTCATCATTTAATAGTAATTTATATCAAATTACAATTTGCTGAAGTTGAAATAAATTGGATGTAACCTTCTTAGAAAATGTTGGTAATTAGTATTTTTTGACCACAGTTATACTGATAACCTGGTAACCCATTTCTTGGTAGCTTTAACTCATTATTATGGGTAGTTTTCACCCCTTACTGGGTCAGAATCTTGACCTAACGTGCTGGGTCAAATCCTCAACCCAATGCACTGGATATAAGTAACCCAGCATTGCCCCAGTCCCTTTTGGACCCAGCACTGGATTAAACATTTCAGACAATTTAGGTTAATTTTAACCCAGCAGTTTTAAAAAGAGTGTGTGCTCCCAACCCATCCCTGCCTAATATCATGTGTCACTTCGGCTCAGTGTAGTGTACATAAAACTGAATTAGAGAATGGACGGGAACGTAATCATGGATGCACTTGCCACTTTGATTCATGTGTCATAGTGGCTCGGTGGCCTGAAGATTAAGGCAGTAAAATATTTTACCTTCACTATCTTTTTATTCTCGCAGGATTGGGTCATGCCTTTGAAGCCTGACACAGGGGAAGCCTGACAAATGCCAACTGGCATTACAAAGGGTTACCGTAATTTCTCATGTATAATGCACATTTTTTTGCCCAAACAATTGTCAAAGGTCAATAGTGCGCATTATAAATAGGTATAGGGGAAAATGAAAAAGCTTTCACACTTATAAATATATGCCGCCATCTAGAGGTTATGAGAAAGGTGTGCACTTTAATTCTAATATTACGCCACCTAGAGGTTATGAAAAAGGTGTAGCCTACACTTTCATTCCAATATAACAGGGGTACATATGACTGCATATACTGTATGTACAGTTGTGCTCATACATTTACGTATGCTGGCAGAATCTTTGAAATTATGATTTGTTTTTAATATGACTGAACAACAACCATCATTAATTTCTTTATGGTTATGTTTTGTTTAATGATAAAACTTTTCTGAATTGCTTGCCAGTTTAATTTGAATCCCATTAAAATAAAATTAAATGTGTTTTGTCTAGCCCTTCATGTTTTCTTTAAAGAATTGTACCCATCTTACAAATTCTGCCTGGGTAATCAAACATATGAGTGTAAATATGTGTTTTCTCATTTACTAAATAAAAGTAAGGCTGTGAATTTCAAAATAAGAGCAAGTAAATAAAAAAAGTATTGCATGTTCAAATAAAGTGCTTAACTTCAGAATATTTATTTGAAAATGTTTTGACCATATGCGTAGAAGCAAAATCATGCATTTTAAAAATGCATTATACATAGGTAGAAGGGTTTTCCAGAATTTTGAGGTCAACTTTGGGGTGCGCACTATAACTGGGTGCGCATTATACACGAGAAATTACGGTAAATTGCCAGACAGTTCCACGGCACTCTGCCCGTACAGATGTGTGTCAATAATCCATAATCCATATCAGTGTTCAAAGGGAGGCCACTGAACGCAAATTCAGTCTATCAGTGGAGCCACACTGCATTCATTCTTCCTTCTTATCCCTCCTTCTCCACCTGATTCTGTCTTTTCCCTCTTGTTTTTCTCCACTCCCCTCAATTTCCCCAATGACGACACCCACAAATGAATAATGATCATCGATGCAGGCCATCAGCAGCAGTTTAGAGGTATTTTTATGGGAGGCAGCAGGGGGAATTTTCACCGATCTTTCTTAGTTCCCAGAAGTGTCTTTTTCTCAACTGACTTACTGAGTGAAAAGACACCAGAGGGAGTCAAGATGAAAGGCACTTTGGAGAGAAGAAATCCACAGGCCTACGTTTTGTCCTACTGATTGCATTATTTTAGAGAAAAATCAGCTCTGAGCACAAGTAGGAGGAAGGAAATGATGGTGGCCATGGAAATGTATGAAGAAATATGAGGCTGTTTATTTGGTTTAGGTCGAGTTTAAACATGAGTCACTGATGGTGTAGTGGTGCACTCGCCTGACTTTGGTGCAGGCAGCGTGGGATCAGTTCCCACTCAGTGACGGTGTGAATGTGAATGTGAGTGCGAATAGTTGTATGTGTCCATATGTGCCCTGCGACTGACTGGCAACCAGTTCAGGGTGTAGTCCACCTTCTGCCCGAAGTCAGCTGGGATAGGCTCCAGCACACTGGGACCCTAACCAGGCAGGATAAGCGGTGTTGAAAATGGATGGATGGAGTTTAAACAGCTCCAAAGTATCCTCAGGAAAAGCAAAGGAGCATGAACAATACTTTGCAGTAGTTCATAGGGTGTCAACTACTTTTAATTGAGCCCTCATAAAACCTCATTCTAAACTGAAATGAATCACGGTTGCAATCATAAATTTCATGGTGGGATGAAATGTCATCTTCTACTGTATGTGAGAGCCCTCTTCTGGTGAGATGTGCAACGACCATAATAACGGTATTAGTGGATGCTGTGTCGAGTGGATTTTATTGCCTTTGTTTAATATTTTTCCCGTATGTGACAAGTGATTATCTAGTCTAATTATTATGATTATGTACGGACGTTTGTCTTTTGATCACAATACATTATAGAACTAATTAAAGTACATGAAGTGTTTCATGCCACGATGAGAATAGTGGAACACTAACTAAATCAGGAGCGGGTATTGTCTGCGTGCTCCTTGAGCAAGTTGTACACATAAACTTTGGCCCGTAGGTGCCGCTGTGTACTCACACTTTCAATTGTGTTGAGCCCAAAGGTGACCTAGGGTCACGCATGTCGCTTCTCTGGGATATAATGGCAGACGAGTCCAGTGTTTCCCAGCCGTTATTAAACCAAGGCACCCATTTTACATTGGAAAAATCTCACGGTACATCATCAAACAAAAATGTCCCAAAATTATTATTAGTAAAATAATGACGATCACCAATTGACTATAGTGTGAAATGTGGGCATATCTAATTGAACACGAAGCTGATGTACTCGCAGGAAGCCTTGACATATTCTGTTGTATGAATGGAAACAGGTTGTACCATCTGCCAAATAGAAGAACATTTAAATACTTTTTTTTTTAAATCAATCATTCAAGTCATTTACCAAACCAATAACAATAATAATTAAAATACATTTAATAGTTCTGGACAGGATTACTGGGTGGTTCTTGTGCAACTTTCTTGAGTGGCTTGCAATTGTGTCTTGTTTAAAATAAAAAATAAAAATAAAAATACATCCATCTAAATTTGTTATTCAAAAAACAGGGTTGCTACTGTCAAACCCAACAGCATCCAAACACACCACACATTCCAAAAATGGTTAATCAAAATGACACAAAAAGAATACAGACTTAAATACCTACGGAAGAGCTAATTATATGCTTGTGTAGATTATCAGGCACCCACGTCGATCGATTGTAGATTGATTGAGATGTCACATCAGGAAGCAGATGCATATATGACCATTACATCTACTGTATATACCATATAGTGTCTCACAACAAGTCATCCTACAAAATTGACATGGAGGACTTCATACTATTATTATTATTATTATTATTTGGTGTGTGTGCCTCAGGCATGAAAACACCCTCGACACAGCCAATTTGCAGCACTACCAATTCCATCAGAGCTCAAACATTGACATCGCGTTGAAGTCTTCGCCCTATTGTTGGTAAGTCCTATGAAATAGTAAAAGTACATACTTATTTGACAACAAATACTGCTCTCAGTTGCTTGTATACTGTTTATATAATAATTTATTCATAAAATATTCACACTTAGATCCCTGTATAGGTTTTTTTAATTTGCTATATATGTTGCTGATCACATTCACTTCTGTATGTACAGTAGAGAACAGAAGTCAATGTGGGGTCACACACTGCCATTGCTCATTCTCATTTGCCAGGTGTTGTAAATATGTATGTAGATATTTTAGAATTTGTATTCTTTGTGCTGCTGTTGACTTTGTTGTTGTAAAACCAGAATTTCCCAATATCATAGTCTATTATTGAATGATTTCAATCAACATATGTAAAGTCGCCAGTTCTTGGTGTCTTAAAATGATCCAATTACCTTGATTCTTCATTCAGTACAAACAAAAACAAAATCAAAATAATGCACAGTACAATGTGTTAGTCTCGAATAGCTGTAGATATGCTGCTTTGACAACACATCATTAGGCAGTGCTGTGATTTTCGAAACGTGGTTCCTCTTCAAACATTCCAGTAAACATTCCCACTCAGGCGGCTCATAAAAATAGCATCATAGCATTTTACACTGGACACATTTATGTTTTTATTTTTTTTAAATCATAGAGTAAATTCTCTTTGCTGCGATTGGCTGGTGACCAGTTCAGGGTGTACCCCGCCTCCTGCCCGTTGATAACTGGGATAGGCTCCGGCACTCCCGCGACCCGAGTGAGGATAAGAGGCTCAGAGTATGGATGGATGGATAAATTCCCTTTGATGGGAATAACATTTCAACTTGCCTTTGTCATAAAATTCCAAATAATTCATCTAGATATTTGCTTCCAGGCTAAGTGATTAGGCTCCAGATGTCTGTTTTTCTACCGTGGCCACAACAAACATTTTAAAATGAAAAAGTAGTATAATAAAATAAGTTATGTGAAATATTCCAAAGGGTACATGTACAGTTGACGTCACGGCAGTCTGACTTTCTTAGTTAAAAATACTGATAGCAACTGTGTTAAAACGGCTGAAAAGTGTTACCAAGCTAAACAAGTGACGTTATCCTCTAACCGTAAAGGGGCAGGGAACTTGGAACAGTTAAATCGTTTTGGCCAATAGCTTGCAAGCGTTGTGAATCGTAACCAGGTTGCATTCGAAATAATCCGAATTTTGATTACCTATAACGGCACCTGAACACGTGTCCTCTATTTGGGTCGCATTTTTTTCAATTGCACTGTAATTAAAGGCGTGAAATAAAATCTACAGGAAAAGAACTTGGATGTTAATTACCAAAGTGTTACGAGAATTGAAGGTTGTTCTTTAGGTTTTACGAGGGATCGTTGAACGCAGCAGTGAGGGAGGGTGGCACTGGGTATGCGTCTGATTCCTTCTCAGCTGGTTCACTTCATCCACTCACTGCTGCTGCTGTTGCTACGTGTGGGAAGGAAACACGGAGGTCCTGACTCCTCAGTATTTGAAAGTCCTCTTCGGCCGAGGTAGGCGAACGACCCCCATAAATGTTCTCACTTGTTACAATCAAACTGTGAGGCCTGAGCAAGACAGCGAGTTTGCCATGAAAGTTTAAACCACCACTGCTCTCTTAGCTAGCTACCAACAGCTCACTGACTTGTTGAAACCTGTTACTTTCCCCGAAGTTTACCCCTTGTGCATTCCAAATGGACTTCGAGGTTACTCGATGGTAATGCTAAACTGGGATACCTTCCATAAAATAAAGGTATTATTTTCTCAAACTAACCTTCGACGTTGAAACGGAATTCTTTAGCAGAACCTTTGAACGGAGGAACCCAGCCCTAAAACTAGCACGGTGCGTCTCATTTGATGACGTCATCTGATTGTGAAGTTCAAGTTTGCATTTTTAAAAAATGCGTCTGTTTGGTTCCTCTAGTATTGCCAATAAATTCCTCAGGAGTGTGTTAATTTTGTCCTGTGACGATTTCTCTGAATGCCAACAGATAAAATTAAGGCGAGTGGTTGTGTCTGGACCACTGAGTTTAAAATGTTGCTGAAATGTTTCTCCGGAGGAATCTGAGCCACCACACCCTTGTTGTGCTGTTCGCCTCCAGTTGAGCAGACCCTCGTGTTTCCCAGCGGCTTGTATCCGTGCCTCGGCATGTTTTTCAATGGAGGGGAGGGGGGGGGAAAGGCACCACACTATGTACTGCTATTTGAACCTGCTACAAGACAAGCCTCTAACCCGTTTAATCCCAGCATTTTCTCAGTTAAACATCCAAATTAGATGTCATTGGTAGCCCTTTCAAGTAATCAAGTACTGTTTACAATCACTATTGTGACCGGTGGGTTGAAATGGTGAAAATGGCAAGACACGCACATCCATATGCCAGGTGAATCTAATCTAGCTGCACACTCCATTGAGATCTTCCAATAAACATTTGGACGATGTTTGTGAAGAATAGGTGCCAGGGTACTTAGTGGTGCTAGAAAGTGATTGACTACTGCTGACTTGAACTGAGAAACTGTGTTAGGGGTTGCACGGAACCTGTGGGTGAGGTATGGATAACCCTGACCCCCAAATAGTTGTACACAGAAGCTCACAAGATGTAGTAGCAACTTCTGCGACTGGGAACCAAACATTATGGCTACTCAAGCAAACAGCGGCTGAAGCAGCAGCTTGAAGCGAGCGACTTTTACTTTTAAATCTGACGTATGGGTTAATTTTGGATTCCCCTGTAAATCCGGAACACAGAACTGGACAAAAGACACTCCAACCACAATACGCAATTCCAACACAACAACGCGCCAGAAGTAGCCGTCCCGGAACTCTAACACAGTTAAGACAGTTTTGGAGTCATTGAAGTCGACAGAAAGAGCGACTGACCCTACGTACGTAAATATCACTTGTCATTTCAGTTGCAGTTTCAAAGGTGTGTGTGTGTGTGTGTGTGTGTGTGTGAAAGGTTCCAATGCGAAAGTTACAAAGTAAAATGATGAATGTATTGTGATAGGATCATATAATTCAAGAGAATGCAAATTTACAAACCCCAATTCCAACGAAGTTGGGACCTTGTATAAAAGGTAAATAAAAACAGAATACAATGATTTTAAAATAACTTTCAACCTATATTCAATTGAATACAGAGCAAAGAAAAGATAATTCATGTTCAAACTGATAAACTTTCATGGATGTTCCTTTTTACCCAAACATGACACTCGCTTGTTTCCAGTTAACCTGTTCACCTGTGGAATGTTCCAGATTGTTTTCCGAACATTCCTCAACTTTCCCAGTCCTTTGTTGCCTGTGTCCCAGATTTTTGGGAACATGTTGCAGGCATCAAATTCATAACGAGTATTTGCACACACCAAAAAACAACAGTTTATCATTTTGAACATTAAATATATTGTCTTTCTTTGTAGTGTATTCAATTGAATGTAGGATTTCCATTGTGTTCTGTTTTTATTTACGAATTGGGGTTTGTAATCCCTGAGCTGCATGGAACAGCTGATTAACTACAGTAAGATCCCATTTTGAGTGAATAAGAGTTGTAACACCAAAGACAATATAACACATACTGTAAATATGTTGCTTACAACAAACAGAAGTCTTCAAGCAAAAATGTGGCTCTTTGTTAAGGCAGCCATTCACTGAGCAACATGTCGGGTCCTGGCTCACTGCCTGCTGGATACCCAGCTATTGACAATGTTATTCTGGCAGTATGATGTGAGGTCTTCTCATGTTAATGAGGGAATATTATGCGCCCGTATAATCTGAATCACCAAAACAAAACTTCAGGAAGTCCAGTACGGGCTTCTTGGGGTTGTGTTTGGTGCTTATCAGAGGAGGTTTCCTCGCATAGTGCCCTAGGAGCTGATGTCTTACTAGTCTCAAGAAATTTCCATTCACTGCATTCTAGTGTTGTAACACTCGAGGCCACATTTTGAAGGTTTTCGTCTTGTCTCGGACTTTACTCCCAAAAGTCTTTGTCTTATCTCGGTCTCCGACTGGCTGGACTCGGGATTTTCCATCAAGACCAGCACTCAGCTCTGTTCTTGAACTTCAATTGTGTGATAATGAGAAGCACTTGGTAGAACAACAAATACCATTGATTCATGTGATGAACCCTCCACATCCCTGGTAATAACTGCAACCTTTGTGATGTTGTGACCGAGGGACCACCCACCCCCCATGTTGCTGGCATTAAAAGAGTTGCAGACAGTGTTTTTGGTTGTCAAATATATTCAAAAGGAAATTTAAAGGTGCCATATTTTACTAAACATGTTTTTCTAGTATTTGGGATGTAATAGTGGCTCTATTTTATTGGCTTCTTCAATAAACGTGAAATATTAATTTAAATAGTCCACGCATTCCTGAGTTCCAGACGTTTATCTTCCGAGAGGCCTGAAATCAGGTCATTCGAATTTCTCCATCTTATCTACGTCACTAGAGATCTCTGCCTACCTCTCCGCTCCCGAGCCAGCACTTTCAACATAACACGTGCTCTCATATGTGGGTCTTCTACACGGAGGTGACCAATCAGAGGAAAGGGGCCAGTCTTAGCCAAATATGGTCAAAATGGATACAAAACTGGGTCAAACCGAACTAGATGTCAGAGCGGCCTTTTGTGGACACCCGTGTGACAAAAAAAAAAAAGGTATTTTTCTTAAATGAAATTGCCACTTTTATACTGAGTCCATGGTAGAGAGTCACTCTGTGGAGGTCTCAATTCCCAAAATATTGGACCTTTAAATTATAGAGAAAATGCTCTTCAACTGTTCACCCTTGTCATGGTTTTTAAAATTGATTTGTCTTAGTCTTGGGGAAGTCTTGGTCTGGAATAGTGTGGTCATGAGCACAACACTACTGCATTCTCCGAGCTCTACTGTCCTACTGAAAACTTGACATGGCTTTGAAGCGCTGTATTCACTCACTGCTTCTATTAGTGTGATGTGTTTAGAAAAATGTCAGTCATCTGGATGAGTAAAATCCAGTGTTTCCTGTTTGAATGTCTGTACTAAAAAACAAATTTGCGTAATAAAGTAATTTCCGTTGATTTACATTTGCAAGCAACAAGTTTACTTGGCAAGTTTGAGAGGAAAGCAGTCGATACAGATGGTGGTTACACCATTCAGGGTTCATGCTTATGCGGTGCTTGTTTTTTGTGCTTCACATGCAAGTAGAATATAAATATAACACTTTTTAGAGTAATAATTCGTCATTACTGATATTTTTACCTCAAACTACGTTTTTTTTTTAGCAGTACTGCCACATTTAACTTAAAATGTAGGCTGGTGGTGTCTCAGTATGACCACTAGTGGGCACAATGTATATGGAGTGCATATAGTGGATAATAGATGAAGAAATAACTGACGTAAAAAGAACAAAGTTCGGTGGATATAAACGAATATTTTGTATTTTTTTGTATTTTACTTCAAAATGAAGTGATTAAAAAGAAATGACTGCTTCCTGAGAGTACCTCAAGTAATAGAATAAAGCAAAGACAGGATAACTTGATACTTTATCACACTAACGTCTCCCTCCCAGCCATGACTTCATGACAGGCGCTCAATTCAGCAAAACCTGCGGCTTGCCGGGTGGCGGTTACCACCATTGCCACCAAAGCAGAGTTTATCTATTTTGCAGGGCATAATTTGCAGTTGGGCTAATGTGTTATGTGTCCTTAAAATAGCGGTGCATAGTATCAAGCATAAGAGTATAGACTGACAGTATAGATACCGATAGTGTTATCGGTATGAGTACATCCTTCGTAACAGTCTCACAAATATTCATTACACATCTTAGCCAGTCGTGTCCATGCTCAGCAGTGCAACACAGGAATTGATTTGACCCCCTATCAAACACCAACACTCTACCAGACGGGCTTCACATAAATCTAGGGGGGTTACTATCAAATATATTTAGATCTATTATTCTATCGATTATCCCATGAATTAGTCGAATAATCTGGTAAAACTATTTTTCATTCAATTTAATTGCAAAATCCACTTTCCTGATTACCGGCATTTACAGTATATAACCTATTATTGTTGATCTGGTATTGTTTATTGATTAAACATTAAACCAAATGAACAACGATTAGATAAAATCACACAAGGGAGTGACGAAATACTCAACCTTTTTTGAAACTTCGGTACTGATTAATGCGAAGGGCTATTAGTTTCATATACACTTCTGCTGCGTCAGGTACAAGTACGTCACTTACAGGTTATTCATACTACAGCTGCAAATAACGTTTATTTTTGTCGTAGATTATTTTTCTATGAATTGTGATCCAGTGACTGGTTTACTCCGTAATGTCAGAAAAAAAGTAAAAATGTTGATCATTTTCTAAAGTAAAAGCAGATTTTGCAAATGTCTTATTTTGATTAAGCACAAAAGATAATCAGTCTGGTTTCATGAATAACTATAAAAATCAGGCAATATTTACTGTTCAGAGGCTGAAATTAGGATTTGGACATTTTGAAGTTGAACAATAGCTTTAAGCGATTAATCGATTATCAACATAGTTGTTGATTAATTCAGTAATCAATTTCTTAGTTGCTATACACCTGCATAAATCACTGTACGGTATGTGCAACACGGTAGAACTCTCTCTCTAAATCCCAATTCCTTATTCGTGTTGACAGTAACGAATGACTTCCAGTCAGAATGGAATCATTACTCCTTGTACGATTCCAAAATAAAATAGTCTTTTCTCACTCCAGAAAAGTTTTTCTTTCTCGTTTGAAATGGCTGCCTCCTTTCTAGCTAGCTGTCTGGCTAGCTGCCAAGCTCTCGTCATATGCTACCTTCTATTGGATCAACCGTCATCCTGCTGCGATCGCCTTTCCTTCCAGCGATGGAAGCGATTCCGCTGGTATCGTCGTCTGTTTTTGTCATCCCCACTGTGGCCACCAAGGCCAACTGCACACATGCATAGAAACCATCCATCCATTTTCTGAGCCGCTTCTCCTCACTGGGGGTCGCGGGCGTGCTGGAGCCAATCCGAGCTGTCATCGGGCAGGAGGCAGGGTACACCCTGAACTGGTTGCCAGCCAATCGCAGGGCACATAGAAACAAACAACCATTCGCACTCACAGTCACACCTATGGGCAATTTAGAGTCTCCAATTAATGCATGTTTTTGGGATGTGGGAGGAAACCGGAGTGCCCGGAGAAAACCCACGCAGGAACGGGGAGAACATGCAAACTCCACACAGGGGATTGAACCCGGGTCCTCAGAACTGTGAGGCTGACGCTCTAACCAGTCGTCCACCGTGCCGCCTGCATAGAAACCATGCGCAGTAATTCAAAATGGTTCAGCCATAAACACAGGCTAAAAAATTATTTTATTTTTTTAAATGTGCTGTGGCAGCACTAGCAGCTCTTTTCAGAATATTGTATGATATTCTAAGATTTGTTCTGATTAGAGTCCAAAAGTTCTGATTCGTTGATCAGTTTTCCACGCCCACTCGAATCACAATTCGAGTCGCCACTAATTAGTGCATAGCACGACCTATTTCTGTCTCTGCTGTTTCCCTGTCCCACTGTATGGATGGGAATGAACTCCAGAAAAATGCCAGCTTACATTTGAATGTTATTGCAGCAGTACATTATTTCTAACAGATGCCAATTAGCTTCCTCCCAGAACCACGCCATCACATTGAATGTACTGTGTTAATATTTTTAACACGTAATAGAAATCAAAGACAAACCTAGGCTTTTTCATCGCATTTGTTTGACCCCTCAGTGGTTCTGAGTTTTGGTTTACCTGTGATGAATTGGGCCGAGTAGTCTCAGAGGCTCTGTTCCATTTGGGCTCCAGCCAAGTTCTCTGACTTTAGATTCTGGTCTGCCCCAGATCCTGAACATCTAGTGCTGCTCTTGTTTGTTTGAATTGATGCCTAAATGTTTGTCTGACTTCAATTTCAGGTGTAATTTAAGAATCACCATGGGGTGTGGTATGCTTGTGAGTTGTGGCATAACTGTTCTAATTAGATTTTCTTTTTGAATCATTTTCAGTTTTACATTTAGTTGATTCCTCGAAACACCAGAGCAAGGTTCTCTAATTTGATGTGATTATCATAGTCACTTTTTGATAACTGTTCAATTTACCATTTAGCTGACATGAATTCGGACTGACCAAAAAAAGCTAAAGTATTACAACTTTATTGTTGCATTTTGCAAATTGAACAGATTTAGTAATCATTGCAATCCTTAGTGTGGCCATGAACTATAATTCCTCACTTCTGGTCATGGAGGAATATTCCTGCTGAGTGCTGATGTTCGTGTAAAGCACAGTATGTTATCAGCCATGAAGTTACGTCACAATTACTTGTCACCTTGTGAACCAGGAGAAATAGAGGGGATGTTTTGGCGTTGTTTACAAGTGACGGGTGTGTGTTAAAATGGGTTCGCCATTCCTCATAGTTTGACATCTCACATTTGAACACAGTCATTTGGCGTTGTTTACAAGTGACGGGTGTGTGTTAAAATGGGTTCGCCATTCCTCATAGTTTGACATCTCACATTTGAACACAGTCAAACAGGGACGCGTGAGCAGTCAGTGACCCATTATTAATCCTAGAGGAACGCAGTTTTTTTGCTTTCACCACTCCGCTGTTAACGCTTCTTATTCATTTTTTTCGCTCTGCAAGTTGTGAGGACATAAAGTGTTTTGGTCAGATGCAGAATAGCATTATGTATCCTCTCTCATTCTCGTTCAGTAACTTTTAAGACTCACAGAATATTGTGTTCTGTGACATATACAGGCACTGAACCTACCAAAAGAAAGAGTAGACTCTTCTTTCACCACCAAAAGTTTGTTTCCAGCTTTTTCCGTTCCTTAATATTCAGCAGTAGAGCATGGGCTGGTTTCACCCCAAAAAAAGACTGAAAAAGACAGTCAAGCAGGACAGTGACGGTAATATTTTTTGCTTTTGTGGCACCAAACTGTAAAACAACAAAAACAAGACAATGAACTTGGCAAAATTATTTATTTACAGAAACGCGTGGTGAGCAAAGCTGGCTTGCGTGTGGCTTTTTAACTTGATGTTGGCCATTCAGTCCATGGACTGTGTCATCTTTCCTCACGATCGTAACACACATTTTCTACTACCTACTGTGACACATACTGTTTATACCATACAAGTGTCAGTTACCTAAACCTGTCCGACTTCCTGCGTGACAAACTGAGATTCACCCTCTAATGCTGATCTCAAATCCAAATTGATCCAACGCTGCCATTTACTGACAACTGTTCGTTATTCCAGTTATGTTTTATCTTAAATTTCACAGACAAGCTGGGCGAGACCCTTTTCCCACTTTTTACCCATTGGGGGAAAAAAATTACTTGAGGAACATATTTGTCGGTGGCGGTAAACGGTCGGATTCCAGTTGACTAGCGGGTGAACGAGTTGTCATTTCAACAATCATCAGCAGCAATGCTTTGCAAGGACTTTGTGTGATATAAACAATTGTTCCATGCTACCTATAACTTGGTGTACTGTACAAGAATGGTATTATCAGGGAGGGAGTGAAAATAAAGACGTGTGTGTGTGTGAGTGTGCGCGCGCTGCATGTGATCATTACAGGAACTTTGCACTTTAACATGTCGTCAGAGGCACATTATGCAAGATGTGATTTATCTTGAAACGTGTCCCGTGACCGTCTCTTGTGGGTCAGCACTGTGTGTTTAGCTATTTTAACAGAACATAGGGACATCTCAATCCAACTTTTCACTTCCGATCTGATACCGATATTGCAGCTTTGAATTTTGGCCGATATAAATATCGGTCCGATCCGATAGCAGCAATAATCATACATACATATTTTGTAGTATGGAATGTTAGAAAAGGTTTGAACTGATATTACTCAAACGGAGATCAATAATCAGCAACAGGGGTATGAGGAAAAACTGACCTATTGATTACTTTAAAAATAATGTAGAGCAATTCAATAAAATAAAAATTATATTACGAAATCCTGAATAACTTCAATAAAACCAATAACAAAAATATATATTTAAATTGCAACATAACCACTGCTGAACGTAAACATAAGCATATTATACATTTGAATAGATTGAATAAAAAATACATTTTAAAACCATGAAAAATAGTCTTAAGTAAATGCAAATTATACTTTTAAAGGGCAAAATAAAGTATATGGTGGGAAGATTTTTCTCCACATGTGCAGCAATACACTTTTGAAATGATTGATGCAACTGGGGTTTAGTTTTATTGACAATCTCTGTTCGTGCCGTGCACATCTTTGCCTTTGAAGGGCACGCAATGAGATGCACACTTGCAGTAGCAAAGAAAGTAGAAATCACGATCCAATATTATTATAACTCGTTCAAATTTGAAGAATATATGCCAATGGGTATTGTTATATTGGCTGTTTGTATGTGTTTATGCAATGTTTGTGTACCAGTATTCATTATTTTGAGAGATATAAGTGCCGCAAGTTCAATGCTAATTTCTGTTAGCTGGTCAATGGTCAAATTTTAATTCATTGTATGTTAGCTTTGAGCTAGCGATTTTTGTGAACAAAAACAAATAAACTAAGGCTGTGATGTATTTGAACATTCAGTAGGTGTAATTCTTTTACGCGTTTAGTTTTACAGTGAACTTAAACTGAAGTTTCAATAAAAGGTTTTAAGCAAGCAACATTCACTCTTACTCCTTGCTACTATTTTAGCACCTGAGCAACCTGTTGTTGTGATCGCGTGGGCTCTGCATGCCGTCTGGGCACTGCTGGGATAGAAGTGCTCGAGCAGATCATGGAATATACTGCTTGTATAAGAGTGTTTTTTTTTTTTTTGGTTTTTTTTTTGCTGACATCGAACAGTCATCTGTTTCATCAAGTCTAAATGTATGTCTGGATGTATTTTATCAAGGTTACACATACTAGACAAACAATGCCCATTGAAGTAATGCAGGAAATAAGAATGCACAAACCTTTAATTCTTTACATTCTGTTATTGCAATATGTTTTTATAAAATACAATACTGCCAAGTGAAATTTTTCTTATTTAAAAAAAAAACATTTTTTTTTTCTTTTTTTGGGGCGCAGGAACGCAAGTAATGGCATTTCCACTGATTGTGGGGGAAGATGGTTTAGGATTATTTTGAGTTATGAGTGTGGTTGGAATAAATTGTAATTCAAGCCACCACTGTACTTGCAATGGCTGAATATCTCACTGAGGTTTTAAGCGCCACTATTTACGATGTTGTTTTCAAGCGATGAGCGTTCTTGAAGGCTTTTCCACTGCTTTGCCTATGTAAGTATATTAATTAAAAATGAAAAATAACCCATATTTCTTTGCACAAGAAAATATATTCTAAAGCTTCCAGTTCTTGGAATTCCAGTTCCAAGAACTTGAATTCCTAGTAACCCCCCAAATAAAGACAGAAAATAATTTCTAGACTAGACACCTTTTAAATAGTTGACAAACAGAAGAGAATGGAGATTGTCAGACTTTGCAGATAAAGTATGCTGACAGATGTTAGACACACTACAGTACTACTAACAGTGCTCCAGGTATTAGATTGCGTCAAAATTGGAAAGTCCCGAAAGCACTTTTTTAAAAAGTCCCTTTGCTTTTATGGACATGACCTCAAACAGGTTTGTTATATCAGATGTTGTTTATTGCATTCTGTGGTCGCACCAATGACTTGATTCTCATATTTATGTAAACAGTTTTCAGGTCATTTGGCATTGCTATTCAATGTAACAAAAACACAGTCCATTTAAAAGCACAAAAATTAAACATGATTTAGACGGGAAGTAATTAAAGGAGTCGTGGAAGCTGGCGTAACAGTAGTACAGTATTTTCATAACTCAATATTCGTATCTCAAATCTTTCCCCATTGAAATAAATGAGAGTGCTGTTCCCCCCCCCCCCCAAAACAAAAATCCAAAATTTTTTTAATAAGGAAAATAGCACTCTATAATACTGAACTTTATAAAAACATTGTAATAGTATAAATAGAATATCAAGAATTAAGCAGTTTTTGTCATGCTGTTGCTTCGGGTGTGTCTGCCTTGGCCACCCACTAGTGATTCTAGGCATTTCCGACCTCTTTGCAGCAGCCACTCATATTGCAGCAGTGCATGTCCTGGCAAGAACTGAGATTCATAGTAATGTCTCAACTCTTCTCTGAGCTCATCAGTATGGCACTAATATTACTCATTCGATGCAGAGGATGAAGAGTATATGACTGAGTACTGTTATATCTGCCTACATGTTGTTGCTGAACTATTTGTTTTCAATCAGTTGGTTGAAGGGTATAAGCACCACAACAGAAATGCTAATTAGCATTAAGCTAGCGGTGCCTTTCTTTAGGCAGTGTTTTGGCTGTTTTCAAAACACAGTGTAATTCTTTTATGTTTAGTTTGAGAGAAAACTTTAGCTGTGTGTGTTAAACAGCTTGATGGCTCTTTTTGAATTATTGTTCACCATCTGCCAAACTGGTGCTTATTGCGAAGTGAGTTGGGTTTACTGGCACCATACAGCGCTCTTATCTCCAATTTCTGCTCGCAAGTCAAAGCAAAAAAAACATCCAGATCCAGATGACAGCTTCTATCTTAAACTCATAAATTGGGTCACTCATATCTCAAGGCACCACATACAGTGCTCTTACCGCCAATTTCTGCTCGCAAGTCAAAGCAAAAAAACATCTGGATCCAGATGACAGCTTGTATCTTACTCATAAGTTGGGTCACTCATGTCTCAAGGCACCACTGTAATGTGAAATAATAATTGAAACATTGCTCAGCGGCTAATGAGCACTACAAAATTAATCAGTCCCTGTCATAAATGCTTTCCAAACAGGAAACTGCTTCTCAGCCACATGGAACTGATTTTTTTGTGGGCAAAAAGTAGTTGATGCAGAATGACCATCTGCAAGATGGAGACCACGTTTCAGTCACATTCTGGGCAACAAATCTGCTTGACTTGATTGAAAAATAAATAAAACTGAACAAAACATTTTTAACAGAGAATTGTCGTTATGCACACCTAAGACTGAGCGACACCGAGTAAAGGCACTTGTGGGATATTGACAGTGCCTAACATCCTCCTGTTCCTTTCCCACCCACGACTTTTCCACAGAGGCAACCCCGCATGGGACACAACCCGGGAAAAGGGAGGAGGGTGTGCCTCTCCCACTGACTATTTTCAGGACTCTACTTTGGTGTCTGTCCGTGTGTTGTAGCTCCACTAAGCCAAAGTTTGTTGCATTTTCAGATGGCAGCCATCAGGAAGAAGTTGGTCATCGTTGGAGATGGCGCATGTGGGAAGACCTGTCTGCTCATCGTCTTCAGTAAGGACCAGTTCCCAGAGGTCTACGTCCCCACTGTGTTTGAGAACTACATCGCTGACATTGAAGTGGATGGCAAACAGGTACATGTCCCTCAATGGCAATAATGCTTGAACTACGTGCACTCTATGCAGATGGGAATAAATGCCTCATATAAGCAAGAGCTTGGGACTTTTCTTTGCAATTCTGCTGCTGAACTCCAGTCAATAACAGGAAATGGATCAGTACCACCTTCCTGTCCAGGGATGGAAATCCCCATCCCCCACCCTTTGTACCAAATGACTAATGTCCTATTTCCTGTTCCTGCTTCCTGCTCCTCAAAATCAGGCATCAGTCCATTGGGAGTTGGATGTAAATTAAGTTTGAAAGTACTCACATTGAAAGTACTGTGTCACTGTTTACACGACAGCTGACTCCACTGTGATGTCATTACTAAAATTTTGGTTTTATCCTGCACTGTGGTGAACCACATAGGAGAGACATCTAGTGGGCGAAGTATTGAAAAGCACAAGGCACTTGAGGAACCATATTTAGAAATTTCCCTCACAAAAAGCCTTGTTTGTTAAATTAAACTTAAATTGGAATCCGCCTTTAACAACAAATGAGACAAATGTGCAGCAAGACCAATTTCATGGTCAAAATGGTCCTTACTGTAGGGATGTCCAAACCTTTTCCAATGAGGCCCCTATACAGAAAAATGGAGGATGGGAACCAATTCACCTTGCATTTATGAAACATGCTAAAACCAATTTAAAATGCTCTATGGATCACAAGCATTTACTACATGTTGAATAAAAAAAGAATAGTACATTCTCAGCATGGTGAGAAAGCAAAAAGCGACGTGTATCCATGGAAATGGATTTGCAATTAAAATGCATGGGAAAAACATTAATTTACCATTTTAAAAATTGTGACAATTTTATGGGGCAGGACAGTAATGATTGCTTAGCACATCTGCCTCACTGTTCTGAGGACCCGGGTTCAAATCCAGCCTCGTCTGTGTGGAGTTTGCATGTTCTCCCTGTACCTACGTGGGTTTTCTCCGGGTACTCCGGTTTCCTCACACATCTCAAAAGCATGCATGGTAGGTTCATTGACGACTCTAAATTGCCCGTAAGTGTGAGTGTGAATGATTTGCCTTGCGATTGGCTGGTTCAGGGGTGTACCCCACCTCTTGCCCGAAGTAACCTGGGATAGCCTCCAGCACCCCCGTGACCCTAGTGAGGATAAGCGGTGTGGAAAATGGATGGATGATGACAATTTTCTTTTAAACCTTTGTTTACAATTTTTGTTTGTTTTATATATATATATATATATATATATATATATAATAATAATAATATAACATCCAACTTTTGTTAGATTTTCATTTTTGGATTTAAAAAAAAAAAAAGGTATCTACAATTTTTTTCATACATTTCAAAAAGTATTATAACAAACTTTCGTTTATTTTACTTTTGAATTAAAAAAAATTATTAATTTGTACTAGAAAATGCAATGTTTGTACAACAGAAAAAAAAGCCCCCAGGCCTGACTTTGGACACCCCTGCCTTAGTAGAATTTAATGTAGACAACACAAAATGTTGTACCGAATGACGTTTATCATTATTAGTACTGCTAAAAATAAGTGGCAGGCAGTCGGCCAAGCGCCTCCTTGTTTGACGCAGACTGACCTCCTTTTTGTCATCGACCTGGCAGGTGGAACTCGCACTGTGGGACACGGCAGGTCAGGAGGACTACGACAGATTGAGACCCCTCTCCTACCCCGACACCGATGTAATCCTCATGTGTTTCTCTATAGACAGCCCCGACAGTCTTGGTAAGTCAAACTGCACTTGCCAAATCTCCGAGAGAATGTTAAGCTGAAAGGGGTTGCTCTGTCTGCATGATGAGATTCGGCAATATTTGTTGTTTGTGGTTGTGATACTTTACTCATCCCAGGTTCCCTTCTTGTTTAACAGTAAATGCATTTCACCCCTTGAATCTTATAAAAACACTTTTTTTTGTAGAATGTTGAGTGAGAAGCATATCGGGCGTGTAAGTTTCCCACGCCGTGGTGGTATTCCTTCTCTCCACACATTAGCAGAGGGCCAGTGACCTCTCCGTTTATATCTGCGCAGACTGAGTAAACGCCAACGTTTTTCCTTTTAAGGGAAAAAAAAAAAAGCTGCAATACTGTCCTGTACCTTAGCCCAGCAGTCTTCAACTTTTTTTTTGCACCACCAACCTGTTTCACATAAAGCAGTAGTTGGATGGACTGGTTTAAGCTCTTTATACGAGCGTGAGTTCTTGGTAGCAAACAACTTTAAAACAAGCAGGAATGAACAATCCCCCCCCCCCAAAAAAAAAGCAGGATTCAAGTTATTTATTGCCACTCCAATTTCCTTTCAAACTAACACAAAACAAATTACACATTTTATTTTTAAACCCACCACACAGCTTTGCCTTAGGAACGTCTATCTAAATGCTAACAATGCAAAACTCAATAGACATGGTGTTCTAACCCTTCATGTAACGGACAATTGAACATGAAGCAACACAGACAGACAACATAGCAATAGTAGTCGTATATTCTTTCTCTGCAGAAAACTATTACTGAAGCTTACCGAGTCATTCAGTTGGTACTCTCCGTGTCTGTATTATACTGCCCACTAGTGGCCGAGGCTCACACACCAGCACAATGTTGGACTTGAACAGATTAATAGTTTCATTCATTTCAATATGGAAAGATGTTTTGAGTTATGAATGTGGTCACAAAACTCTTAAGGCATGTATTTTACTTTTCCATTTCATAGAGAACATTCCGGAGAAATGGACACCTGAAGTGAAGCACTTTTGTCCCAATGTCCCCATCATCCTGGTGGGCAATAAGAAGGACCTCAGGAATGACGAGAACACGCGCAGAGAGCTGGCTAAGATGAAACAGGTGCGGCCCCATATACGCAAACCGCCGTCACCATTAAATTCTAACATTCGTCACGTTTAACCGCGCAGGAGCCGGTCAAGTCTGACGAAGGCAGGGACATGGCCAACCGCATCAGTGCCTTCGGTTACCTGGAGTGCTCGGCCAAGACCAAGGACGGCGTCCGGGAGGTGTTCGAGATGGCCACCCGTGCCGCTCTGCAGGTCCGCAAGCGTAAAAAGAGGAGCGGCTGCCAGCTCCTGTGAAGGGACAGCTCGCATGCCAAATGGGCCAACACCTGAGGATGGGCTCCCGGAGATGGCGAAAAAAAAAAAAAAACCTGGAGAAACCTTACATCAGTGGTTTCCGTGGACCACGCAGTTATGCCACTGGTGAAATGAGACTGACTCGTCTGTAACAGCAAAACAGATCAGCCTTTGTAGGACTTTTCCTCTGCGTCTCACACTTTGTTTTGTCCCACTTCTGTTCATGCCAAGGACCTACATCTCCTCCTGTTTGTATTTGTGCATTTGCTTTAAAAATATATTACAGTTGCCTCTGCAATGAGTGCTGATACTTTGCTTTGTTTCGAATTAGTGTTAAACTCCTCCTTTCACTATCTCTTGTTTCACAATTCACATGCAACTACAGCAATCCCCCCCTCCATCGTTAAATTTCAGACCACCCCTGTAATAAGTGAAATCCGTGATATACAAATGCCCTATTGGAATACACCTAGGCATTTTTTTTTTTTTTTTTTAGCATTTATGGCACTTGATTTTTAAGGGTTTTATACACAACACAATATTGAGAGCAAGGGATAAAAACCTGCAATAGAGCAAGTGATTACTGTAATGTTTACCACAAAGTCCTTCTGCATTTGTTTAGCCTATGTTCAGCATCCCGAACTGTGGCATGGAGTGGTACATAATCATCACTGTGTACCATTTACTTAATGCACCACCAAGACTCAAAATAACACCGTTAACCGTCCACTCATGAGTATGGTTTTGTAGTAATTCCTCACTCAATTGACATGCTGAGGCTTGTCATAAATTTAGCAGCGCTAAGTAATACCTTTATTTGACACAGAAACATTCCAATAACATCTTATACCACAATATTGAATAGTATAAAATGTGCCTGTATAAAAAAGCCCTCAAACAACAGATTGATTTTTCATAAACACTTCACATGGCTCATTTCATTAGTAATAAAGATTCTTTTTAAAGTAGCATGTGTGGTCGTCTGAACTCATTTGGGTTATGATTTGTCATGTTGCATTTTCATTTCTTAAATGTGATTTGTTTGGTCCCAGGTGCTGAAACATTCTTGGCACTTTTTTAAAAATCTCACAGGTCACTCTTCTGTTCGATAGTACCCTTCGTCCTGCCCATTCACTGAAAAGAGGAAAATTGGTTTAATGTCGGTTTTAAAATGTTTACAAAGTGAGGAGTTGTGAGTCACCTTGAGCGTGGATCTTGTGGTAAAGAGACGAAAGTCTTTCGGCTACGGCTTCAGCTTCCTCCACAGGCTTGTACCCACGGTCGGCTTCTGAATCTTGACAGTACTTGATGAAGCTGACGTGTCAGCAGGGAAAGGAGATGATAAAATGAGACTAGCTTTATTCTTTAATAGACCATGCATAGAAAGTGACAAAAAAAAAGTAATGGGGAACGTACTGGTTCCATACGTTGTCAGTGCAAAGCACCACTGGGTTTCCCACCACGATCAACAGAGCTTGAGCTCGAGTCATTGCCACATTGAACCTCTGATCAAGATAATTTGTGTTAAACAGATTTTGTGCACTCACTGGACCAACATTATATGGTCAAGACTACAGTGGTGCCTTAAAATATCTTTTAATTCATTCTGGAACCATGCTCGTAACGGAAAACATTAGTACCTTAAATCATCTTTCCCCAATATCCATTCCACTGTCCCAAAAACAAAATGTGTAATGCATTTTTTAATAATACCACTCTATAGTATTGTGCTTCATAAAAAGTAATTACATTATAAGTTAAAATCACTTTTACATTTTTTGCTTGAATTCAATAGACAATGCTTTGCTTCTGGGTTGCATGCCGGGCAGTATAATAAACATGCGGATATACATGGAGAAGGTCACAGCCCTTTGGTAATCTGCAGTAATATTAGTCGTTCTTCACAGAGAATAAAGAACATTTGCCTATGAGCATTACATTGTCCGTCTACAGGTGTTGCTCATTTCTTTAAAGGTTAGAACACCGCAATGCATGCTATTCATTAGCCCTTCTATGGCATTTTGTGTTGTTTGTTGGCATTAAACTAAACTGGGTTTACTAAATTAAAATGATGTTGTTTTTCATACTCTGTGTAATTCTTTTTGTGTTATGTTTAGTTTGACAGTAAACTCCAAAACTGGGAGCTGCACTAAACAGCTTGAAGACTCTTTTTTTAAGAATCGTCCATTATCTGCCAAGCTGCTGCTGGCTGTGACGTGAGTTAAGTTCACTGCCACCATGCATCTCAAATTTCTGCTCGCAAGTCAAAGCAAAAACAGTCTGAACGATGGCTCATATCTTGAAAAATTGTTAAGTCGGGTCACTCGTATCTCAAGGCACCACTGTATTTGGCGAGACATCCCACATTTAACTTTCAGAACCAATGTGTAAGCATAAACCTTGATAATGTTTTTTTGTAAAAAAAATGCTAATAAATAACCTTTATATGGCGTTGTTGCGACACAAAATAGTTGTTAGACTTTCACCAAACTTCCCACACAGCAATCAGAAATTTGTCCAAAATGTCTTGCTTAAGAGATGCGTCCCAAGAAAGTGTATGGCGTACCTTCTTATTGGCAACAAAGCCGAGGTTGAACTGTTTGTCAAAGTCTGTGTAATTGAGGTTGCTGCGGACTGTCGACAGCAAGATCACTCTCCGCTCCTGACCTTGGAACTCCTCCACCGAACCAACCTGACACAAACAATTCCTAAGTAACGTGCATGTTCCCAGTGTACCGCAAATAGGAAGCATCAATTGAAAAATCGGCTGCATTTTACGAACATGGGCAGATGTAACCTCTCTTATAGAAGGCTACAAAAAGAAAGTTACCTTTGCTGCTTAATTACCTTCAAGGCATTCATTTCCATAAATGGTAACTCTTTCCCAATCCTATTGAGGGCCTGACGGATTTTCTGTCCCTGTTAAAGAAAATACCCAAATTTAAACATTAAAACCCACTTCTCAATGTTTAAGTAGCCTAAGTCTGAATTATTGTTTTGCTGTTTTTTTTGGTAGTTTAGTATGTAAAGTCAGTAGTTTCAAGTCAATTAAGCGATATCAGATACAGAATACCGCCTTCTGTCTAATGCTTTGCATAATATTTGACCTGGCGATGTAACATTGTAATACTGTACACACAATAGGTCAAGTCATTTTTGGAAAAATCATTTGTATGCAACCTCTTCATAAATGTAGTATAGGGTTTTGTTTGAAAACTTAATTGGTCCTGGGGCCTGTTACAGGGGAAGATTTTCTCTCCCCCAAGTACTGCCTTAGAACCATAACACCAATTAAACAGAGTGGGTACGGAAAGTTTTCAGACCCCCTTAAGTTTTTCAGTCCCATATTACATAAACGACTGTATTCAGTAGTTAATTGTTCAACATAAACAGACCACCGTCAGATGAGACTCATCAATGGTATTAGCTAGCATAATAGCCTAATCAACACACTGGCAAAAAACACACAGGCAAACAAATACCGGTATGCACATTTGCACGTCACACAAACGCTATTAAGTCTCATCTTTGGCATTTACACACAGTAATAAATGAGAACGATGACAGAAAAATTGTAACCGCATTCTTTCAGTTTTGCTTTGGAGGTTGAAGGGGTAGATTCTACCACCGCCAACGAAACAGGACATCTCACTTACAGATTGGGGTGGAAAAAAATTAATAATGATGATATATTGGGTTCACAGTACAGAAGGCAACGACAATTCTTACTTGTTTCTTGTAGGGGGTGATGATGCCGATGTCTTTGGGAGAGATGGTGCTCAGGCCCTTTTTGCGACCTGTCTGCAGCAGTTTCTTGACATAGTCCATCAGGACCTGCACCTCTGCTCTGTTGAAGAAGGACGGGCTGTTGGCCTCGCGCTCGTCCATACCCGTCACCCCGTGGAAAACCACTGGGAAGTCCTACGACAAATTACACATGTACCGTAATTTCACGTGTATAATACGCAGCCCCAAAGATGACCTCAAAATTCTGGAAAACCCTTTAACCTATGTATAATGCATTTTTACAATGCATGATTTTGAGTCCAGTATTATCTGTATTTTGAGTCCAGTATTATCTGTATTTTGTTATTTTTTTCCCCATATAATTATTCTGAAATTAAGCACTTTATTTGAACATGTAATACTTTTTATTTACTTGCTCTTATTTTGAAATTCACAGCCCTACTTTTATTTAGTAAATAAGAAAACACACAGTTGCGCTCATATGTTTGATTACCCAGGCAGAATTTGTAAGATGTGTAAATTTTTTTAAAGAAAACATGAAGGGCCAGGCGAAACATATTTTATTGCATTTTAATGGGATTCAAATTAAACTGTTAAGCAATTCAGAAAAGCATTATCATTAAAAAAAAAACATAACCATAAAGAAATGAATGATGGTTGTTGTTCAGTCATCAGTCATATTTAAAAAAAAAAAAAGAATTCACAAATTCTGCCAGGGTATGTAACCTTATGACCACAACTGAACATATAAGGAGTCATATGTACCCTGTCTGTCATATTGGAGTGAAAGTGTAGGCTTCACCTTTTTCATAACCTCTAGGTGGCAGTGGCATACTAGAATGAAAGTGTACAGCTTTTTCATAACCTCGAGATGGATTTTTCATTTTCCCCTATACCTATGTACAACACCAATTCCAATGAAGTTGTGACGTTGTGTTAAACAAATAAAAACAGAATACAATGATTAGCAAATCACGTTCAACGTACATTTAATTAAATACACTACAAAGACGATATTTAATGTTCAAACTGATAAACCTTATTGTTTTTAGCAAATAATCATTCACTTAGAATTTTATGGCTGCAACACGTTCCAAAAAACCTGGGACAGGTGGCAAAAAAGACTGAGAATGTTGAGGAATGCTCATCAAACAGCTGTTTGGAACATCCCACAGGTGACGCCCCTGCTTATTTCAGCAAGACAATGCCAAACCACATTCTGCACGTGTTACAACAGCGTGGCTTCGTAGTAAAAGAGTGCGGGTTCTAGACTGGCCTGCCTGCAGTCCAGAACTGTCTCCCATTGAAAATGTGCGGCACATTATGAAGCGTAAAATACGACAACGGAGACCCCGGACCATTGAACAGGAGAAGCTGTACATCAAGCAAGAATGGGAAATAATTCCACCTACAAAGCTTCAACAATTAGTGTCCTCAGTTCCCAAACGTTTATTGAATGTTGTTAAAAGAAAAGGTGATGTAACACAGTGGTAAACGTGACCCTGTCCCAGCTTTTTTGGAACACGTTGCAGCCATACAATTCTAAGTTAATGATTATTTACTAAGACGAATAAAGTTTATTAGTTTGAACATTTAATATCTTGTCTTTGTAGTGTATTCATTTAAATATAGGTCGAACATGATTTGCAAATCATTGTATTCTGTTTTAATTTATGTTTAACACAACATCCCAACTTCATTGGAATTGGGCTTGTATAATGCGTACTATTGACTCTTGACAGTTTTTTGGGGGGAAAAATTTGCATTTTACATGAGAAATTACGGTGTGTACTGTAGTAGTTGCATGTTACATGAGGGACGTCAGAAGCTGAAGTCTGGTTTGCCGGTTAGTCTTCGTGCGAGTCTTAGTTGTGGCTAACAGCAGCTCCTCGAGTGTCTTATCATCTTATATTTGTGTGTTTGATGGTTTGTCCCGTTCAGTAAATGGCTGAAAGTGCAGCTCGCTTGTTTTACTAAAATTTTGGCTTGAAAACGCATGAGCTGGGGCACATGGTACTACTTTAAACAGGTTCGTCATCAAATTATCTTCGCAAAGGAAGAACATTTAGCTCAGTTCTTGTACCGAATCTCATTAAGTTGTGGTAGTGTCCCGAATGTGAATGTGTAATGAGTTATATAACCAATAGAGCAGACCCCCGCTATTTCCAGGTGATAGGGACCAGGCTGGACCACGAAAAATGAAAATCGGCAAAAAATTGACAGTTATTATAATTACATTTTTATTTTTAAACCCCCCCCCCCCCCCCCCCCCCCCCCAAAAATTCTTGAATAAGTGGGGATGAACTATCAATAAGCATTTCTGGGTTGGTTCCCCCCAAAAAGAAGAGAGACAATTTTTTAAACAAAAAATCTGAAACCTTTTGAAAGAGAAGAAGAAAAAAATCCACAAATAGGTGATTCCGCTAGG
Source organism: Phycodurus eques (assembly GCF_024500275.1). NCBI lineage: Eukaryota > Metazoa > Chordata > Actinopteri > Syngnathiformes > Syngnathidae > Phycodurus > Phycodurus eques. Next base: position 7,966,292 of record NC_084525.1, on the reverse strand, counting down.
TGCTGAACCATGAGTATGGGCCACTCCACTGTATTTAGATTTTTAAAAACCGGTTAACATTTGTTGACCTGACTTTTATGAAAATTGGCGGATAAGAAAATGCAAAATTTGGAAAACTGAAACGTTCTCATAATAATGGATTACTGATTTGGGTTTCTATTGGTTATTCTTTTCGTTCAACAAATTACACTTTGTAAAGTGAAATTTTAAGATTTTCAATTGGCCTATTTAATTGATCCAGATCTGGGACGTGTTATACATAAATTTTTACCGGCATACTAAGTATAATGAGAGAAATGAAGTGAGCAATCGAAAGGGAAACGTTACCGGTCGTTCAAGGTGTTCCCATTTGCAGAAGGAGTTGCGTTTCATTTCATCAGCACACACCTGGAGCTCTCCGCCATAGAACAGCTCATTGGGAACCTTCAGAATGGCAGGATGGGACCTTACAAGGAGGACAAAAGTGTATAGCCTGGTGGATGTGTTGAGGAAAAACAAATACACGTGATATCTATTTGAACAACACCTGTAATTGCGTAGCAGTTTGGTGACAAAGAGGTCGTTGAGCACACCGTCCTTCTGGTACACTGAGGAGGAAATGTTCATCAGTCGCTCCAAGAGGGAAAAGCCTGCAAAAAAATACTGTAAGCTTGCATGTCGAGGTGCAACGAATATTCGACAACGGATCAATTATCAAATGAATAGAAAACGGATCAATTATCAAATGAATAGTCGATTAGTCATTTAGAGACCTTGTTTAACTTAAAATTGTCCACTCCAAATCTTCAGAATTTCAGCCTCAACTGTAAATTTTAATCATTATATTTATGATTATATCTACTACAATATTAAAACATTGCATTTTAATTATGTTTATTAGAATAGTAAAATATCTATCTATAGTATCTTTGTGCTTCATCAAAATAAGAAATTTGCAAAAAAAAATTTACTTTGGAAAACTATCTACATTTCTGCCATTTTCTGACATGTTACCGACCAAACCAGTAACTGAATCATAATCCATTTATGTTTGTGCATTTTCTGCACTGTCAATTTGAAATAATGTCCTGTTTTTCAATAGCGGGATGAAAATAATAAACAAAACAAAAAGCAATCTGATTCATCCATCCATCCATTTTCTGAGCCGCTTCTCCTCACTAGGGTCGCGGGCGTGCTGAAGCCTATCCCAGCTGTCATCGGGCAGGAGGCGGGGTACACCCTGAACTGGTTGCCAGCCAATCGCAGGGCACATAGAAACAAACAACCATTCGCACTCACAGTCATGCCTACGGGCAATTTAGAGTCTCCAATTAATGCATGTTTTTGGGATGTGGGAGGAAACCGGAGTGCCCGGAGAAAACCCACGCAGGCACGGGGAGAACATGCAAACTCCATACAGGCGGGGCCGGGGATTGAACCCGGGTCCTCAGAACTGTGATGCTGACGCTCTAACCAGTCGGCCACCGTGCCGCCCAATCTGATTCATCGAAAACATAATCTACACAATTGATTATTTAAATAATCATTAGTTTCAGCCCTACTTGCGTGTATTGTATAAACAACTAGGCTTGTATGAGGACTCTACTTACCCAATTCATATTTAAGTGCAAGAGGTGATGCGACAATGGGTCCCAGCTGCTTGTGGTCTCCAGCCAGAACCACCTGGCCAACCTCGGGATCGAGCAGCCCTTTAACGCAAGCACAGCTCAACCAAACACATTCAGTTCAATGTCCTTTTAGACAATGTTTCTTATTTTTCCTTTTTCTTTTTTTTACCAGCCAGTGGGATTACACATTCACTCTCCGTAGCATGTCCAGCCTCATCCACAAAAATGTGAGTGAAATGACCTCTGGGGAGGTTTCCTGTGACCAGCCTGCAGAGACCAGAACGTACACAGTGACAGGAGAATACGACTCACTGGCTTTATCTAAGCTAATGAGATCCAGACAATAGCTGTATCAATAAGTCAGGCTTTTTTCCCTCAATGTGTGTGGAGTTTGCAATGTTCTCCCCGTGCCTGCGTGGGTTTTCTCCGGGCACTCCGGTTTCCTCCCACATCCCAAAAACATGCATTAATTGGAGACTCTAAATTGCCCGTAGGCATGACTGTGAGTGTGAATGGTTGTTTGTTTCTATGTGCCCTGCGATTGGCTGGCCACCAGTTCAGGGTGTACCCCGCCTCCTGCCCGATGACAGCTGGGATAGGCTCCAGCACGCCCGCGACCCTAGTGAGGAGAAGCGGCTCAGAAAATGGATGGATGGATGGATGGACATCAGTCAACTTCTGTTGTCACAATCACAGTAATACTCGTATCAAGCTATCCCCTTAATTGATATGATTTACAGCTTCCTACATATTGTAAACATGTTTCCAGCTAAAAATAACAACATAGGAAAGGTGCACGGTTTTGTGTACCACAAAAGGTCACTGAAGGCAGGGCAAGGCAGCTTTATTTATAAGCACATTTAATACACAAGGTAGCCCAATGCGCTTTACATGATTAAAAGCATTTAAAAACAAAGAGCAAAAGAGTCGAGTCATGTCAATTTTGATAAATTTTGTCAGAGAGGTTTTCATTTAAGAATATGTTTGTTTCTTTATATGTTAACACAAAATAATAATCAGATCAAATATAGTATTTCAAATATAAATAAAATGTAGTACCGGAGGTCCTCCCCGTCAACCACTATTTGAAACTTTAAATGAGACATGGAAAACTGACTTTTCAATTGCTTTGCATACAAATAGCTGTGATTCTTTATTCTTTGCATATTTTCCCCCAAAGAATGTCAGAAACCTTTTATTTAAAACAACTGGGAACTATTTTAAATTGTAAAAAAAAATGTGTTCTTTATTAGGCACAACTATCTCCTCACACTGCACTAATGTTACATACTTTTTTTTTTTTTTTTTTTTACATAATACTGAGTATAATGTAATATAGAGTATTAGCTTATCAATCTTTGCATTGAGTATGATGACGACCCCACTAGTGTACCTAATGAAGTGTCCAGTGCAGGCATACTTTTAATTGAATGCACACACGGCATATTAGTGTAATGCACTAAAAAAAAACGTGTTTGACACTACCTTCCAGCAGTGAACAGAGTGGTGACCAGGATTCGATACCCCATCAGTTCCTTTTTGGAAGGGAATGCATAACCGTCCCCAACTAGGTTAGAGCATGCCTGTGAGGTCACCAAAAGGAAGGTGAACACAAACATCATTAAGACTGGACGGGAATGTAAGAACGCACCAAGGTCAAACATAAAAAGAAAAGCTCAGCACAGCACAGCAATCCTGAGTACAGTACGTTGTCTTCCTTTATGTGACACTTCATTCTGATGTCCACTAGAGGCCACTCATTTGTCAAGACATTACAGTCCCACGTTACATTCCAGACCCACCCGCAATAGATGGAAATCTCCAATGAAGAAAAAAACTTTATTTTTTTGTAAATAGTTTAAGTATTAATCAAATTCATTAGCCTTGGTCTGTCAGGCGAGTGAAAGCGCTTCAGCCGACCCACCTTGCGTCGGGAAGGGTGCGCTGCAGCTATCCCACTTTGGGACAAGACGAAAGTCACAACAACTGTAGTAATGTACATTTAAGGGGTGTGACCTAGCGAGTGATATCAAGGGGCAGAATAGCCCTACTTGGCCGGTTAGTCTGACAGCAAACGTCTAGGTGTGAGTTTTGGCGTAAGCCAGTAAAATAATCCACCAAGTGACGGCTTGTTCAGTTGGGGCACAAGTAAATAAAGGTACTACTGTACTTTGAGTTCACGTCAGGAACTTGAAACACACCGTGCCTTCAACTGACCTTCAGCTCCTCAGGGACACACTGTGTGTCTTGGCTGCTGGCATACATGCGGTACACCTTGCCCTTATTCCCGTGGCCCTTCAGAATCCTTGTGCACAGGAGATCCGTAGCACTGTTGGAGGGAGCGCAGGCAAGAATGTGGCAGTCTTTCTGGGTCTTGTCGATCTGTTTGATAGCCTCCACCAAAGTGAACGTTTTGCCTGAAAGGATAAAGAACAATCTTGAGTGAGGGCTTGCTTAGTACAACCACATGAACAGCACCATGTTGAGTTACCTGTGCCTGGTGGACCGAAAACCAAGTACGGAGCAGGCTTGGAGGTGCCAGCTACAATATGACGCACAGCTTTGCTCTGCTCGGGGTTTTTCTCCAGCTGTCTGTCATAGAAACTAATTCACACACATGTAGGAGAAGACATCCACGGCGTTAAGTTAGCATTAGGTACGCAGGCGCAGTATTTTGGCAGGAAACAGACTTCCCTTTGTGAAAATGTTCAACCAAACTATATTCTCTCTGCTCTATGGAAATAATGGACTTCATTCACTAATAAAAGCAAAATGCAGCCCTATGGGGGGCACAAGTCAGTGCAAACTGTAGGCCGGTCCCAAGCCCGGATAAATGCAGAGGGTTGCGTCAGGAAGGGCATCCGGCTTAAAACCTTGCCAAACAAATATGAGCGTTCATCCAAAGAATTCCATACCGGATCGGTCGTGGCCCGGGTTAACAACGTCCGCCACCGGCGCCGTTGGAAATTCAGCTACTGTTGGTCGAAGTCAAAGAAGAAGAAGAGGTGGAAAGCGGGTTCTCCGGCAGAAAGAGAAGAGGAAAATACAGAGCCTAGAACTGAATGTGGGGACTTTGAATGTTGGGACGATGACAGGAAAACCTCGGGAGTTGGTTTACATGATGATTAGGAGAAAGGTTGATATATTGTGTGTCCAGGAGACCAGGTGGAAAGGCAGTAAGGCTAGAAGTTTAGGGGCAGGGTTTAAATTATTTTACCATGGTGTAGATGGGAAGAGAAATGGAGTCGGGGTTATTTTGAAAGAAGAGTTGGCTAAGAATGTCTTGGAGGTGAAAAGAGTATCAGATCGAGTGATGAGGCTGAAATTTGAAATTGAGGGTGTTATGTGTAATGTGATTAGTGGCTATGCCCCAGAGGTAGGATGTGACCTAGAGGTGAAAGAGAAATTCTGGAAGGAGCTAGATGATGTAGTTCTGAGCATCCTAGACAGAGAGAGAGCCGTAGTTGGTGCAGATTGTAATGGGCATGTTGGTGAAGGTAATAGGGGTGATGAAGAAGTGATGGGTAAGTACGGCATCCAGGAAAGGAACTTGGAGGGACAGATGGTGGTAGACTTTGCAACAAGGATGCAAATGGCTGTAGTGAACACTTTTTTCCAGAAGAGGCACGAACATAGGGTGACCTACAAGAGCGGAGGTAGAAGCACACAGGTGGATTACATCTTGTGCAGACGATGTAATCTGAAGGAGGTTACCAACTGTAAGGTAGTGGTAGGGGAGAGCGTGGCTAGACAGCATAGGATGGTGGTGTGTAAGATGAATCTGGTGGTGGGGAGGAAAATTAGGAAGACAAAGGCAGAGAAGAGAACCATGTGGTGGAAGCTGAGACAGGACGAGTGTTGTGCAGCTTTTCGGGAAGAGGTGATACAGGCTCTTGGTGGACGGGAGGAGCTTCCAGAAGACTGGACCACTGCAGCCAAGGTGATCAGAGAAGCAGGCAGGAGAGTACTTGGTGTATCTTCTGGCAGGAAAGGCGAGAAGGAGACTTGGTGGTGGAACCTCACAGTACGGGAAATCATACAAGGAAAAAGGTTAGCTAAGAAGAAGTGGGACACTGAGAGGACTGAGAAGAGGCGAAAGGAATACATTGAGATGCGACACAGGGCAAAGGTAGAGGTGGCAAAGGCAAAACAAGAGGCATATGATGACATATATGGCAGGTTTGACACTAAAGAAGGAGAAAAGGATCTATACAGGCTGGCCAGACAGAGGGATAGAGATGGGAAGGATGTGCAGCAGGTTAGGGTGAATAAGGATAGAGATGGAAATATGTTGACTGGTGCCAGCAGTGTGCTAGTTAGATGGAAAGAATATTTCGAGGAGTTGATGAATGAGGAAAATGATAGAGAAGGGAGAGTAGAAGAGGCAACTGTGGTGGACCAGGAAGTGGCAATGATTAGGAAGGGGGAGGGTTAGAAAGTCATTAAAGAGAATGAAAAATGGAAAGGCAGTTGGTCCTGATGACATTCCTGTGGAGGTATGGAAGCATCTAGGAGAGGTGGCTGTGGAGTTTTTGACCAGCTTGTTCAATAGAATTCTAGCGGTTGAGAAGATGCCTGAGGAATGGAGGAAAAGTGTACTGGTGCCCATTTTTAAGAACAAAGGTGATGTGCAGAGCTGTGGCAACTATTGAGGAATAAAGTTGATGAGCCACACAATGAAGTTATGGGAAAGAGTAGTGGAGGCTAGACTCAGGACAGAAGTGAGTATTTGCGAGCAACAGTATGGTTTCATGCCTAGAAAGAGTACCACAGATGCATTATTTGCCTTGAGGATGTTGATGGAAAAGTACAGAGGTCAGAAGGAGCTACATTGTGTCTTTGTAGATCTAGAGAAAGCCTATGACAGAGTACCCAGAGAGGAACTGTGGTACTGGATGCGGAAGTCTGGAGTGGCAGAGAAGTATGTTAGAATAATACAGGACATGTACGAGGGCGGCAGAACAGCTGTGAGGTGTTCTGTAGGTGTGACAGAAGAATTTAAGGTGGACGTGGGACTGTATCAGGGATCAGCCCTGAGCCCCTTCCTTATTGCAGTGGTGATGGATAGGCTGACAGATGAGGTTAGACTGGAATCCCCGTGGACCATGATGTTTGCAGATGACATTGTGACCTGCAGTGAAAGAAGGGAGCAGTTGGAAGAACAGTTAGAAAGATGGAGGCATGCACTGGAAAGAAGAGGAATGAAGATTAGCCGAAGTAAAACAGAATATATGTGCATGAATGAGAGGGGTGGTGGGGGAAGAATGAGGCTACAGGGAGAAGAGATAGCAAGGGTGGAGAACTTTAAATACTTGGGGTCAACCGTCCAGAGCAATGGTGAGTGTGGTCAGGAAGTGAAGAAACGGGTCCAAGCAGGTTGGAACGGGTGGAGGAAGGTGTCAGGTGTGTTATGTGACAGAAGAGTCTCTGCTCGGATGAAGGGCAAAGTTTATAAAACAGTGGTGAGGCCAGCCATGATGTGTGGATTAGAGACAGTGGCACTGAAGAGACAACAGGAAGCAGAGCTGGAGGTGGCGGAAATGAAGATGTTGAGGTTCGCTCTTGGAGTGACCAGGTTGGATAAAATTAGAAATGAGCTCATCAGAGGGACAGCCATGGTTCGATGTTCTGGAGACAAAGTTAGAGAGAGCAGACTTCAATGGTTTGGACACGTCCAGAGGAGAAATAGTGAGTATATTGGTAGAAGGATGATGAGGATGGAGCTGCCAGGCAAGAGAGCTAGATGAAGAGCAAAGAGAAGGTTGATGGATGTCGTGAGGGAAGACATGATGACAGTTGGTGAGGAGGATGCAGGAGATAGGCTTACATGGAAAAGGATGAAGCGCTGTGGCGACCCCTAACGGGACAAGCCGAAAGGAAAAGAAGAAGATTCACTCATAAAAGCATAGAGATGTTCTTACTCTGCACTCAAGTTCAGCGTACATGCAAAATCACTGTTGGATTCATTATAAGTCGGGCCAATTTTCTTCTGACGAGCTTTAGCCTGCAAACTGCAATCTGCATTAACCGTGCACCAATTTCCATACAAAAGGGGCATACATTTGATGCCATCTAAGCACATGCGAGGAGGTTTAAAGTTGCAAGTGATGACCCCAAACTTAATAACTTTCTTCATCTTCATCCTACTTTCAAAAAATTTTTATAATCAGAAAGCTTGCTAAACACAAACTGACAATATAATAATGATAACCAAGACGGAGTCTACATGGGTGGATGCCTCAGTAACGCGCTCTCTAGTATTGTCCTTGTGTTTTGTCTTTTTCGTTTGTCTTTGGAGACATTATGCGACTGACTTACACTAGGGAAGAATTGCTAAACATTAGGGAGTCTACTTCAAACGTTTCGCCAACGTTCACAAATCCACAAAGTTTTTTCTCTGAGAAATTTACTTGCAGTGCAACTGCACACTATAGTGCATGGAGAAGACGAAGACAGTGCCGTAGAGGAAAGGGTGCCAGAGTGAAAGTTAAGCTTCGACAGTGAGGATTTCGAATGCCGCCTCCTTGCAAATATACGCTCTCTACCCAACAAAATGGATGAGATTCATCTCACAAAGACCAGTAAATACTTTGCATTTACATTCTAAACCACTGCTCTAACACGCTGAAGGACTCGTACTGTGCTATTCCCCGTGCAGCTTGGGGCTCATCTGATTACTAAATTCATTTAATATCAAGATACAGGCACAAACTTAAATGTGCGAAACCTGTTGTGAAAACAGTGAAGAAGTGGACCAATGAAGCTACGACAGAACTTCATGACTGGTTAGACTGGATTGGAGTGTCTTTGAAACTTTAACTGGCAGCTGGATGAATATATACGAACACTATTAAATAGACTTTACACCGATTTTATCGGGCTGATCGGTATCGGTCGATATTTAGCATTTTATCCTGATCGGCTTTAATGTCATAATACGGCGAGCCGATCAATGACGCCATTGATCAGCTCCACAAAAGACATTTACTCCGCATCGCCATCATGCAGAGTATATTTGAATCCAAAAGAGAGTTTATTTTTAGCCTTGTCGTGCGTCTTTTGGACGTAGTATTGGAAATATCTGACGTCCAATAAAGTTATTAAAAAAAAAACGTCGGCGGTGTGGAACAGACAACACGTAATACACGGATCAGACTACAAAACAAATTTGCTCTTTCACGATGGCACTATGTCAGACTACTGTAATAAAATCTCCCATTATTTACGATCATTGGGCTTTATCTTGTCAACTCAAATGCGACTGGATAGACCCGTTACCGTGGCGACAACAAGAGTGGAGCGAGCAGACTTTGTATTACAAGGACAAAATGGGGGAAAACGTGTGTTAGTGGTCACCGTTGCTCAGGACAGGAGAGAACATTCGTTTAAGGCTTGCTTGAGGTATGTTCCCGTACTCTGAATACGAATCGCAAGCAGGCAACAAAACGTTCTGTAGCCTAGCAAGCTAGTGGTACCACGAACGCTTGGACGTAAACATGCTGCCGTTCTGTCGAATCATGCTCTAAAGTTTTGGATTGGATGAAGTAATTTAATTAAAAATAAAGTAATTGAATTCCAGCAAGTTAGCAGCCATTATTTCGGTCATGTAATGTTGGTTTGACCTGACTGATTAGAATACACGATCTGACTAGAGCAGTGATTTCCAACCTTTATGGAGCCAAGGAACATATTTTACAATTGAAAAATCTCACCGTACACCAACAAACAAAAATGTCACAAAAAGTGGATACATTAATTACTGTATGTACTTCCTGCCATCTAATAGAAAACCATTTATAATTTGTTCTGTCTGTCACTCTGCCTCACTGGCATAAATAGATGAACAAAGATACATTATTAATTGTAAATTTATTTTTTTGAGCAATTAAGTACACAAGTATATACAGTAAATGAACAGGTCATTTAAATAGACACATTCCTCCATCTTGTGATCGGCTCGTGATCGGTTATCGTTTTTTTCAACTCGTTGATCGGCCCCAAAAATCCTGATTGTGTGAAGCCTACTATTAAATCCTACATCAGCTTCTGTGAGGACATGTGTGTACCACTAAAGGCATTTTCCATTTTCAATAAAAACAAGCTGTGGTTCACTTTGCCAACTCCAACAGGCTAAAGAGGCCACCTATTGGAGTGTGGACAGAGCCCTTTACAATCAGGTCAGAAACCAGCTGACAAAAGAAGTCAACATCGCAAAGAGAAATTATGCAGAAAAGCTAGGAAACCAGCTTGCTGCGAACGACTCTGCGTCAGTTTAGCGAGGATGACAATCGGTAACCAGCTACAAGCAAAACAACAACAAAGGACTGGCTGACGACTTGAACACCTTCTACTGCAGATTTGAAAAGGACACTTTCACACCCCACACCACCGACGACCACCATCACACCTCTGACCCCCCCACTTCTGCATTGACCATTCACGAACAGGACGTGAAATGTTTCTTTATACAACAAATGATCAATAAAGCGGCAGGCCCTCCTTGAAAGTCTGCACAGATAAGCTTGGTACGGTTTTCGGGCAGATCTTGGAACTCTTGATTTCCCATCCTGCCTCAAACGCTCCACCATCATCCCAGTCTCCAAGAAAATTGCAATTTCAGGACTGATTGACCAGAGACCCGTTGCCCTGACATCTGTGGTCATGAAGTCGCCTGCGCTGTGTTCAACACCATCATCCTCAAACTCCTCTCCCTCAAGCTTCTCCAGCTCAACACCACACCTGCAGCTTCCTGATGGGAAGAACACAACAGGTGAGGCTGGGGGACGCCACCCCATCTACACGCACCACCAGCACCGGGCCCCACCAAGGATGCATCCTCTCGCTGCTTCTCTTCTCTCTCTACACGAACCACTGCACCTCAACACGCTCGGCTGTCAAACTCCTGAAGTTTGCAAACGACACCACAGTCACAGGCCTCAGCAAAGACAGTGACAAGTATATGTATATGTGTACATATATGTGTGGCAGCAACTCCATACATTGTGTTTCTGTCAACCAATAAACACAAAGAGTGCCTTATTTTTATGTGATCACCCAAAATTTTGTGTGCCTCACCTGAGTTTGCAAATGTTAGATATTTGCTTTGAGGAGAGGCTGTCTGGCGGGAACAACACGTTTTCCAGTTTAAACTTGGTCGCAAATTCCACTGCTCTGTGCTGCAGACGCAAAACCAGGCGGTTGAAGGTGAATTCCACGTTGAACTTCATGCCATCAACAAAATTATTTAAGAATCTACGGGCACATTCACAAAGACATGTGAAACTCTGACACTGACCTTCCGGGCCGGCCACAGACTTAAATGAAGCCTCTTACTCTGAGTTAAAGCCCAGTTTGACAGAGTCCCGTTCTACTCTGTGGACATAACCGGAGTACTTCTGTTGTTGTTCTCCCTTCTGGTAAACCAGCAGCCTATCTCCACGTAGCACAGATGGGCGGTTTTCAGACAGACCAGGTACCTGGAAGGTGAAATATCAAACAATAATCCTTATACCGAGCTGGTGTTAACATATTTGGCATCCCATTTCACAAATTGTATTTGGATGACGATGGGTATAGCTGGTCCTCATGGTTTTCTATTGCAACAGAAAACTCTTAACGGCATGTGGTCAAATGACGCAGAACCTGAGCGAAAATTGAAAGAAAAACCATTTCAAAAGTAGAATAAGAATCCAGAACTTGATTGACAATGAGATGATACATACTCAGCTGAACTTCTTCCTTACTCACCTGTTTAATGTTTTAATTATTATTACTATTATTTTAACATTGGTATCATTTAGTCTAAGCCTGAGGGAAATTGTGTAACGAGGCTATAATGGTAAAACAAAGTGTTTTTAATTTAAACTTTAAATCAGACCAACTCAAAGGTCCAACAGCATGCTTGTTTGTTTTTTGCCCACAACAACAGAAACCTCAATAATCTTTGGAAGTAGCTCAAAGAACATGGCGAGTAAATAAGTCAACCTGGAGAATGAGCAGTGTCTTGTTGCTTGGATCTTTTTCCATGCAAGTGTAGTCATTGTCATTGTTGGGTATGAAGTATTGCATGATGTCCACTTGCATCTGATGTTCCTCCAAATACAACAACTCATGGAACTTCTGAGAGTAGTTCTTATAACTTAAAGGACTGGCCAGCACCCGACTTAAAAAAATTGAAGGAAAACATTAGTGTGGAACCTAAGCTTGGATGCTGTATAATGCATGTTAAGTCTCCACACCCCTGTTCAAATGTCAGGTTTTGGTTATATTAAAAATAAAATATAAAGCCCAAGATAAATCATGTCTAAACTTTTTCCACCATTAATGCGACATATAACCTGTACAGCACAATTGGAAAAAACGTTATTTCAGTGATGCACAGTGTAGAATGTGGATAATGTGGTAATGTGAGGAATGTGGAAACCCTTCTGTAGTTGGAATTGTTTGACTGGACCAAGATATGTGGAAGCAGGAGGAAACAAGGAAGAATGTGGGTATTTTAACATGTTAAAACGTGAAATGTGGGTGCAAAATGTGGAATGTGGGTAATATGGGAATTTGGGAAAGCATGATGGTGGCATCATCATGTTTTGTGAATGTTTTTCTTCAGTTGGAACTGGGGCCGTGGTCAACATGGAGTGAATTATGAACAGTTCCAAACAGCAGTCAATGTTAGCCAGAAAACCTTCAGGCTTCTATTAGAAAGCAAAACAACTTGTACTATTGTAGACTTTTAGATGCGATTTTTGTTGTTGTTGTTTGTTTCTGTTTGATATTTCTAATGTTAAATGGAAGCCATATAACTGCATTCAGTTACTCATGCATTAAGAGGATTGATTTATTGATTGATGCAAGTCAGGGACAGTCGCAGGTTTTATTGATCAATGAACATTCCATTGTGAGGAGGAAGACTGTTTAAGGTTGTAAAAGGCAAAGGAGGTCTGCGCATCTGTTTTTGGAGAGGATTTGTTTGTTTGCAGGACCAGAGGTTAAGGAAGGCAAACCATTCATGACCCACTCACACAGAATTTGACGGCATCACCGGTGGAAACGCAGACAAGGAGAGAAAGAAGAGGATAATAAGAAGGTCTGTAGTCTTCTACACGACCCGAAACAGCTGCAGATTCCAAGCTCGAGACACGTGAACCTTTAACAGTAACAGTTAATACATTGAGGATGGTGAATTCGAAATCTGACATGGCGCCGGAGTCATTGCTTGACTACACGGATGCTTGTCTGCCAGTCGGTATTGGAGAAATGAATACCTCCATTTTTCACAGAATACACTACAAAACACTAACTGTATTTGGTGTCAATAGTAGGGACTTAAACAGTGGCAGGTGTGTGCTGACTCTCATTTAGCCTAAGTTTGAATGTGATTGGTTAATTCTAAACAGATCATCATCCCCAGTTACAGTTTAGGAGCGTGTGTACCCCCCCTCCAAATAATTTATAAATTATTTTTCTTTGTCTCCTTTTTTTTTTTAAATAACCTGGCATTTGACAGAAGTGTGTAGACTTTTTATATCCACTGTATGTTATTATCAAGCTTTTAAAAAACCTTTTATCTCTGGGAGGGTCCTCGTTGAGTAACAGAACGCGCTTGGTTATATCTTTTGGCGTCCGATAAGAATAAAGTGGGGTTTCACTTTTTAGCGCCATAATTGACAGCCTGAGAAAAGGAAAGGGAACACAATGAGACAATATCACATGGGTGCATGGAGTTATCTTAAAGGCAATGTCAATTAATCAAAACATTTGTGATGGATTAATTTAAAAGGACAGTACTGAAATAGTTTTTACACTGTGCAATGTGGAGAAATTTAAAATTTTGGAAATGAACATTGTATGTGATGGAGGAGCGCACAGTAAATGCAGAGACCGTGGACACGTTGCAGGACATGTGCAAAAAAAATGTGAATTTCGAGGGAAAGTCTATTTACAGTATTTCAATCAGTTGTTTCAAAAAGTGAAACTTGTGTGTTATATGAGTTCACCACAAACAAAGTGAAATATTTCAAGCCTTTATTTGTTTCAATTTTGATGATTGTGGCAGAAAGACAAAAAAAAATAAACAAATCCAGTATTTCACAAAATTAGAATATCATGACAATGTTCAACATTGTAGGCTCCATGTGTCCCAATCTTGTCAGCTAATTTCACACAAAAGACCTGCAAGAGGTTTTCCTCACCCTTTAAATGGTCTCAGTCTGGATTAGGAGGCTTCAGAATCATGGGGGAAAACTACTGACTTGACGGTTCTGCAGAACAACATCATTGACGCCCTCCGTAAGGAGAAAAGGTCTCAAAAAGAAATTGCAAAAGAAGCTGGATGCTCACAGAGCGCTGTATCAAAGTACATGACCAGGGTGTTAAGAGAAAGGTACAAAGGTGGCCGGAAACGGTGCACAAGTGACGACCACAGCCTTGAGTGTATTTTCAAGCAACGGCCATTTAGAAATCTGGGGGAGCTTCATAAGGAGTGGACGGAGACTGGTGTCCACCATAAACAGATGTCTGCATGACATGGGCTACAGCTATAGAATTCCATGTGTCAAGCCACTCTTGAACCAAAAACATCGTCAGAAGCGTCTGTGCTGGGCCGAGGAGGAAAAAGTACTGGTCTCTTGTCCAGTGGTCCCAAGTCCTATTTTTAGATGAAAGGAAATTTTGCATTTTATTTGGAATTCAAGGCCCCAGAGTCTGGAGGAAAACTGGAGAAGCACAAAAGTCAAGCTGCTTCAAGTCCAGTGTGATGTTTCCACAGTCACGAATGGTTTGGGGAGCCATGTCATTTGCTGGTCTGGGTCCATTGTCTTTTATCAAGTCCACAGTCAAGGAGCTGTCCATCAGGAAATTTTAAGAGCACTTCATGCTTCCTGCTGGCGACGAGCTTTTTGGAGACAATAATTTATTTTCCAGCAGGATTTGGCACCTGCTCACAAAGCCGAAATTACCAATAACTGGTTTAATAGAATCACAGTACTTGATTTTCCAGCAGACTCGCCTGACTTGAACACTGTTGAAAATTTATGGGGTAGTCAAGAGGAAGACGAGGGAACAGAAACCCCGAAATGCAGACGATCTGAAGGCCAACAACAAAGCAACTTGGGCTACAATAACACCTGAACTGCGCCAAAGGCTCATCACCTCCATGCCAAGCCGCCTTAATGCTGTAGTTCATGGAAAAGGAAGCCCAACAAAGTAGTGAGGGCATATTACTTTAATAAACTTTTCAGAAGGCCAATATTGCTGTGTTTATGATCCTTTTTTGTTTGTCACATGAAATATTCAAATTTTCTAAAATACTGGATGTTTATTTTTTGTCTTTCTACCATAATCATCTAAATTGAAACAAATAAAGGCTTGAAATATTTCATTGTGTGTGGAGAACTAATATAACATGCAACTTTCACTTTTTGAAAGAAACTATTGAAATAAATGGACTTTCCCTCGATATTCAAATTTTCTGTCACATACCTGTATGTTGAGTCCTTAGTGTGCGCAAACGGAGCTCAGTGCGCCAAAATGTATGTTAAAAGCGGTGCTTTTTAACCACAATTTAAGTTCCCTGCTATGTGGCTATATTTTGACGATTTTCAGTTAACTTTTGTAAATTGCAATATGCACAATAAAGTCCCCCCCCCAACTTTGCAATTGTAGTGTAGCGTGTGAACTTACGCATCAGGTGGCACTCCCTCCACAACTTTTAAGTCCAACGCACACTGACGCACAGGAGCAGGACGGGAGCGTTTGAATGGAGCAATAGGTTTCAGCTCCATTCCCAGCGTGTTTAAATAATGAACCCGAATATCGCGCACGATATAGAATGGAGAAGGGGCGGAATTCTGCTGAAATTCAAAGGTCAACGTCACTGGATACCAACCAGCGCTCTCAAACTGGTAGTGAACCTGGATTACATAGCGATCGCCTGAAACATCACACACATACTTGGTTACGGTGAAAATAACTGTCAAAGTGGAGAAATGCAATCATCAGCCAATAACATTAGGGACACCTGCACTGTCCAATAAGATCTATGAGAGAAATATTAAACAAACCAAAAAAATGGAAACGTGGGCCAGTGTGGTGCAGTGGAGTGCAATTTCATATCATGACAAACTATTATAATGAACATACTATAATATTAAAAGACACTTCTTGTCCACTGAATATTACGTTGCAACGCATAGGTGGATTTTTGGAATTCATGAGCTTGAGCAGGTGTCCCTATGTTAAGTCTGGTAAATATATTGAACATTAAAAGCCCTCTTTACTACCTGGTTTGAGTGACAGTGGGTTTTTTCGGGTCACCTTGTGCTCATCCTTTAGTGTGAAGCAGCTAAGCTTGTGCAGTGCAGTGTAGTAGGTAAAAAGCAAAGTTTCAGTTCCAGTGTTTTCCACATTTACATTAACAACATGCTGTTTAAAAAGGGGAAATGAATGAAAACACATTCAAATATTATTTTCTTTTGCCACATACCTGCATACAATTTCATTGAAGGAAAAACAAAATGAATACCTGCTCCGTTTCCACATCAAAGAGAAGTAATCCATTTTGGAAATCGGGGTCTGAGCTGATGACAATCTTATATTTATTGGAAATTAAGGTAGACCTTTGGGTGTTTATAAAAAAAAAAAAAAAAAAAAAAGCAAAGTATTGGTCATGCTTTACAGAATCATTGGGCACAGAGTGGAAGTAAGTAAAACTTCCTCTTTCAAAACTTGAGTTGTCATTTTTAGTCAAGATATCTTCCCAAAAATAGAGCTCTTAAATTGATAGAGAAGAAGAATGACACTCACTGGAGCTCACTGTACTGATGGCATTTCCTGCTCTACTTCCACAGGCTGCTTTTTGGTCATGTTTTATATGTTACTCATCGAGATGAAGATATGAATAAAACAATTATATATACACAATATTTGCTTTAAAATATAGACTTGTTTTTTTTATGTCCAAAATGTAGATTTTGTCATAGTAGCGGTTTGTTGTCGTACTGGAGTGGCTTCAGTTACTCGAGACAAATTCCTTGTGTGTCTTGTAACACACTTGGCCAATAAAGCTGATTCTGATTCTGTTTCCACAGAAATACTGAAAAGTCACCATTTGCAATAACTCTAGTGATTAATTTCTTAAAAGCAATCTTCAATATTCAAAATCATCTCCATAACATTCCTACAAAAAAATTAAATATACAAAAAAAATAATAATACAAATACAGTTTCATGAGGGTAATGTCCTCACATTACCCATATGAAACTATATTTTTGGGGCTTAATAAAAAGGAATTTCACAGTTTGGGTGTGAAATAAAAAAAATTAAGCACCACTCCCTTAATGATGTCATAGTCGTGACTCATGGCTATATCTGTCAATTACCAGGTGTGTCCCTGCTGTACACAAAGAACTGCACCCAAGCATCACTGTTTGACAAGCAGGACACGTAAACTTAGATTTCCGGTATTTGAGTGTTGATTTCAGGTTATCAAAAAATTGACAGGCCCAATTAGTATCCTTAGAGGAGATAGAGGTACCACCTGTGAGTTTAGATGCCCCTTTACCCTTATTTCCACTCTTGATGGTACTCATTGAGTTTGTCGAAACGTACAAATATCTCGACATCTGGCTGGCCAACAAATCTAGACTTTAAATACCATGGCAATGCATTAGTCAAGAAAGTCAGGTTAACCGCTGGTTTCTTTATATGGTAAAATCATGCTTTTCTCCTTCTTCGTTATATTGTGGTGACACAGTTTATACATTCCTACAGCTAAATTCGACCCGCTTTACCACACAGATCTGAGATTTATGGAACATGAAACTGGCGCAAGGGGAAATAGAAGAGCAGACAAACTGTGTACACAGCAATCTTGTGCCATGTATATTTTAGAGCACACACAAGGTTCCTTTTACCTCTTATTCTTCAGCAATTTTGTAAGGTCTCTGGCCGCTTTCATATTTTCTTCCATTGCAGAACGTGGCGGCTGATCTGGAGCTGGATGTTCCTCAACATTTAAGACCACCTGTGGCTGGGATCTCCTGGGCACGTGCCACTGGTCCACTGAAATCTCTCTGACCTGTGCACAGCATCACTGTTGGGTTCGGATCACGAGCAAAAACTGCAAAGCCGTCTATCACGCATTTTTCTATATCTGCCTATCCTGTTCAATTCCTCTGTGAATCACCGAATTACCGAGACATGGTGAACTACGCTGTTTCCAACTTTGTGTACAAAAATTGGAACCTTCTGATCTTAATGCATTTACCTCAACCTCATCAGAGACCTTTCCCATAAACTAAATTTTACAATCGAGATTGTGACGATATGCGTTTATACAAACTATTGTGTGGACTATGGATCATTTGAATCGTGACACGAAAACGATGGAAGTTCAGGCGAAAAATAAGAGTGCATAGCCATACCATGACGCGAATTTTGTATCTGCCCACGTGTATTTTCTTCGACTGTTTCAGGGCGTAGAGGACCGTGCTAAAGTTTGGCACTTTGGTGTCTTGATTCCTGAAAAGTATTTTTTTTTAAATAAATAAAAATATAAATGTTGAACATTATCACGGTCCCGTTAGCGTAGTGACGAGTGATCGACACAACATCGTTGCCCTCACCTTGCTTTGAACTCGGTGTTGTAAATTTCTTTCAGTTCGGATCTAACCACAATGGTTGCACGGTCGGTTTCCCTCAGAAACACAAAGAATTGCAGCCCAGCTTTGAGCCCTGACTTCTTGGTATTTTGCATGCTTTCTGACGACCCTCTCCCACGGCCACTGAATTCCTCCCTCGTTCAAATGCGGAAGTACCAATGAAGACTTCCTCCCAACTCGCCGACTCGCAGAGAGTTGGACACGCAGGTAACAATTTATGTACAGCCCGTGAGGGCGGTGCTTACGCCTGTTATACTGTGATACCAAGTCGCAGTGCTTGGCAGCGCAGTCACGGTTACCAAATCACGCGCATCCACAGACATTACCGCTAAGAAGAAACGAAACTTAAACCACGGGATCCAAAAGAATAATAAAATAATAAAGAACGAGAAAACTAAATCGGGGCGCTTGCCAGCTCCCGTTTAAGATATTATTTAACCGATTTGCCGAGGTAAGCATGCCACTAATCAACTGCTATGACGTCAATGAATGTTCCCGAGTTGCAAAGTGAAAGTAAAATGGAGGAAACGCTGGAAATAAAAGTGAAAGATGAGATGGTCATGTGACTGCTGCTGTTGTCAACTTTATCGGAGTATACAATTCGAACAAAGATTAACTAACAGATAGTTGATCATTTCACCGTACAGCATTTCGTAGTACTGTTTGAGTTTGAAACTGAACTATGGGCTACATCAGGGATTCTCAACTGGTGGGTCGCGGACCCATTTTGAATGGGTTGCGGACGGGTAAATTACATGTAGGCTATTCGTATTCAGTTTTTTTTCTCAGTACAGTACAGAGGAAAACAGTAGGAAAGCGACAAGAAATGGTTACTCTGTAAACAAAGACAGTGCAGCTCAGCCTCTGGCTGGCAGACGTCATGGCTAGCAATGTGCTGATATTAAATACAACTAAAAGCACAAAGGCCAAACAGGATCTCAAGTGTTTTGTTTTTGTTGTTTGTTTACATCCATGAAATGCTAGTGAACGATCACGGCACACGCCCCTATAATAATGAATCAATGAATGCATTAGTAAATGGAGCGGGATGAGTGGGAACAGTTTGCAGAGGGCTCGTTTCCCTTCCAGCACAACCTTTCTCCATATGGTCCATGAAGTTTGGTTGGATGAATATAGTGCAGATCCTCACTATAAATTGCAAGTGTGCTGGAGCCAACCCCAGCTGGCTTCAGGTGAGGCTTACATTACTCAGCACTTACATAACACCACAGCATGACCTAGGTCACATGACTATATGTGTTATAACATGGTATCCTAGCAGTGGTCAGGGTTGCTCAGAGAATGACAGAAAGAACAGTCATCTGGTTAATCAAATCAACAGTGAGATCTAAAACTATCTTCAACTAAATATGTTAAACTGGGGCAGAGACAAAAACGGAGCGCTTAAGATAAAGCTTTAAGTCCCCTAAAATGCAATGGGGGGATTGTAAGAGTTACAAAGGACAGGATTGGATATATGGATCTGTGAAAGAAAACAAAGGTATAGGGGCAACCTTTATCATCTAAAATAGATTGTAGATTATATATCATGCAAGATTAGTAAATAAATGGAACAATTCAATCCAGTGTTGTACCGTGAGGGCCGTCAGAGCCTTCTCTGCTGGCCTGAACACTATCAAAAGCACTGACCAACAATTACAACTTAATTATATTTTTCATAATTTACAATATTCATCCATTCATTCATCTTCCATTCCTCTTATCCTCACGAGGGTCGCGGGTGTGCTGGAGCCTATCCCAGCTATCTTCGGGCGAGAGGTGGGATACGCCAATTGCAGGGCGCATATAAACAAAGAACCATTCACACTCACATTCATACCTACGGGCAATTTAGAGTCTTCAATTAACCTACCCTGCATATTATATACAATATAATAAACTAAATGTGTATGTAGATAATATTATGTATAATAATATATATTAATTTATTTCCAAAAGTCTTTTGTCTTCATTTCATAGCATGCGTGCATGTGCTTTCCTCAGCTTCCAGTCGTGTACCGTGCTGTATATGTCGAATTCTTCTTTTTTTTTTTGGCCAATAAGATTTCAGCTTCTTTGTATTACCATGTAAATGTAATCTGCCCAAGGCCTTCAAAATTCCAAGTACTGGCTTCAACCAAGTCAAACAGACATATCTTCTTCTTTTCCTTTGGGCTTATCCCTTTAGGGCAAAGTTTATAAAACAGAAACCATACTGTTGCTCGCAAATACTCACTTCTGTCCTGAGTCTAGCCTCCACTACTCTTTCCCATTGTGTGGATCATCAACTTTATTCCTCTATAGTTCCCACAGCTCTGCACATCACCCTTGTTCTTAAAAATGGGCACCAGCACACCTTTCCTCCATTTCTCAGACATCTTTTCACGCGCTAGAATTCTATTGAATACTGTAGTGTATACACTCCAATGAGTATAGAGGTTTGGAGTTGTTTGGAGGTGATGTATCGGAAGATAAAGGTAACTGTGTTTCTTGCTCTAGTAATAATGCATTCATCCTCAAATATGGGGAATACCTTTGTCTCTTCTTTAATGCCACACATTGTTATGCACATGTAGCATTTTTGTACATTATTTTTCCAAAGTGGTGGTGTTATTAAGAGGTGGATTAGGCCACTAAAGTCCCAGGTCCCAAACTCACCGCCCGCTCTTGATTAAATCACATATCCCAGATCACGATACATGAAAGACTTTAGCTGGAAATCATTACTGGTTAAATATTTGAGAACATGACAATCAATTGAAGCCCAAATCTTTGATCCACTGCTCCCCTACCAAACACTAATAATCAGTTCGAGGGTGTTCACCACCTCTCGCCCAAAGTCAGGATGGAAAGGCTACTTCTCCTCACACGTGACCCTGAACAGGATGAGCAGTAGAAAATGGATGAACCTTCTTTGGAGCAGATTTAGGAAATGTGCCTTTAGCACAGGCCCATTTTGTGGATGTCAGGCCCTAATGGAGTCATGTTCATGGAGTCTTTTCTAAAAAGTTTGGGCATGAGCCGGCACACAAACAGCCTCCTGGATGTTAACATTCCTCCTTGCACCAAGGAGGTGATACCTGTCATGCTACCAATTTTGTTTTTCTGTTTTTGCCTTTTCACGGCTATGTCACGTCTCCTGGTGTCCTGGCTTATCTCCTGGTATTTCCTCCATGCACGCTCTTGACACTGTTCTGGGAGAACCCTTGTGGCCAAGATGCATATGGATGTACCTTTAAGCAGGTGCATTACCTGAGCAACCTATGCAGTACATACTTTCTCATGCTGATAAAATTCTAAACTAGCCAAAGAGTTGGTCTTTATAATGGACACACCGCAGATTGGTGACTGTCTCCTGCAGTGGAGTGAAACACACTCAATGAGAGGCATTGGCCTTGAGTCTGAGATAAGTTTCACATTCCCATGAAACCAAGGCACTTAAATGGAATGGGGTTGGACTCAGTGGGGAAACATAGCAGACATTTTACATTCAGTTGCCATGTAATGAGATTTGATTCGTGAAAAGTTGCTAATTAGGCATTTATAAAATTGTCTGGAATTATATTTTGCAGTCAGCACCCCTTGTGTCCATGTAAAAATGCTTGTTTTGGCGAAGGTTGGCAAATGTTTTTTTTTTATCCACCCTAAACAGACAGTCACATCTGTTATGAGAACAGGGCACTTTGTCGAATGTCAAGTTTGTTTTCAGGCTCACTCTATTGTATTCGCAGTCATAACATTGAGCCAGTATCTAAGAACAACACCTAAAAAAAGGAGGGGGGAATAATTAAATGATTCAGCTCAGTAATTAAAATAAAGTTATTGTGTATGCAATAAAAATAAAAATTCAGGTGTGGCTGACCACTTTGTGTAAATAAGGTAACATTATCCTCATTAAATGTAGGTCAGGGTTGGTTGTAATTGTGGTGTCTTATTCCATCGGCAAATATCATGAACTGACGATTGTTATTATGTATGAATGTGGCATGTAAAGTAAAGTCAGTGTTGGGAATATTAATTTGGAAATGTACTTGGTTACAATTACAAGTTACCCCACTGAAAATGTAATAGGAGTGTAACTATTTTAATTACTTTCTCAAAGTACAACTGGAAAGAAAAGTGAATTAAGACCCTAAATCATTTATTTTAATTAACCACATATTTGTTATTTATACAAATAATAAATTCACAATAAAATAATGATGAAATGTAAATTCATAAAAAATGTGTTTGTTGCATTATATGTACATACGGTATATATACAAATCTGAACAGCATGTGGAAAACAATACCATGTTGACTTAAAGACGAATGTGCACATTTTACACAATATTGCTTCATATAACAAACCAGGTAAGTGAATGTTTCATAAAAAAAAAGTCAAGAATTATAGATTGATACTGTACCAAGTTTGACCACAAGAGGTAGCCACAATCCGTTTTTTTGTGTGGCTTCAACTATTGCAGAAAATGTGTTCTGTGTATGTCATTTGTGATTTTTTTTTTTTTAGTTTGACTCGAGGGACAGGACGTGTGAACTGATGACTCAGCCTCAAAACAATTTGTGGTGTTTGTTTGTCCTGTTTTGTGTTAATTGCGTGTGTCTGTTTCTGTGTCTGTGCAATGCCCGGTTGACCTTGTTTGTCAATGGCTCGACCATGCAGAGCATCATACTGTAACCTACTGTCCTGTCGTTTTGTCAGTGAGACAGTGATGGTGTCACTGACCTGACGCTCACAACCTCACATCAGTAGCAGTCACACCCCCAGCAGTTGAACTCACTTGAATATTTCTGTGTATGCTGTTTTTTTTCTTCCTCCAAACCCCCCCACACCAATTCACTGTAGATGTGTACCACAGAGCCCAAAAGACAGCATGCAGAGCTTAAAGTCTTAAATGGCCACAGCTGCTTTTCCATGGCAGCTTGGTGTTTTAATGGAGGGACATTATGGGCTGGAGAGCAGGGTAATGACCGCTCTGGCCTGCGGAATGCCTTGATCTTATCAGTATGGTGAGAGGGGATGCTCCCACTTTCTGATGGTCTAATAGCCCCTGCTCTACTAGACAGGCAGCCTGGGCCACCGAGGTCACCCGGAAACCACCCCGCTCGCATGCAGACACATGCAAAGACACATCCACGTTCGTCCAAGCCTATTACCGTGACCGAGTTCACAGTTTTACGATTAATTACTGCATGTTGTCGTATTAAAAGATCTTCAAGGACTGAAGTAAACAAGTGTAAAGAGAAGGAGAAGGGATGTGAGGGATGCAAACTTAAGAATCTGCACAGGAACAGCCTGCCTCTGTTTTGGCATCCTCACGTACAATCTCATGCACACATGTATACACAGACAAATCCTATAAGTCCATTTGAATACAACAGCACTCATCTTCTGCTCTGTTTGTTTGAAATTTGTGATGAATCAGCAGTTTTCCACAAACTCATGCTTAGTCCTTATCCATACTTACGTAGGACCAACCCTAACATGTCCAACACGTCCATGTTAGGGTTTGACTTATTTCTCAACATGATTGCTTGATGCCAGTGGAGCAGTCCGTATGTGTATGTGTGTGTGTCAGCACAATGACAGAGACAGATTGGGTGTCTAAGAGGGAAAGATAGCCTTACAACCAACCTCTACTCACTCATTGAGTCAGATAAAGAACAACACACACATACGCACACACAAACAAACATTCTCCCTTTCTCCACTTAACATTCACAGCATGAATGATGGCAAGGACGTAATGATTTATGTTTCAAAATTTGACACTTTCTTGCTTTTATTCTGATTAGCATTCACATATAGTTAGGAGATAGTGTTGGTCATTACCAGAGGTGGGTAGTAACAAACTACAGTATAATTACTCTGTTACATTGACTCAAGTAAATTCTGCGATAAACACTGCTTGACAGAGTAGTTTTCATGCAACATACGCTGTTAGACATTCCTCTGAATTCTACAGTTATTTACTACATACCTTACAGTAAAATACTTTAGAGGGATTTTACAGTAATTAACTACAGTTTCCGCTGCATCATGGAATTTTGGTTGACGTCACACAGATAGTTACTGTGTTTTGCATGAAGCAGAACTGTGAAGCTGTTGGCTCGCAGCATGCATTGTGCCATAAAATGTTGGACTGTTGCCTAACTAAAGTTCAACCTATATTTAATTGAATACGCTACAAAGACAAGATATTTAATGTTCAAACTGACAAACTTTATTGCTTTTAGCAAATAATCATTAACTTGGAATTTTATGGCTGCAACACATTCCAAAAAAGCTGGGACAGGTGGCAAAAAAGACTGAGAAAATTGTGGAATGGTTATCAAACACCTGTTTGGAACATCCCTCGGGTGAACAGGCTAATTGGGAACAGATGGGTGCCACGATTGAGTATAAAAGGGTATTGGGTATATATATTGCTCAGTCATTCACAAGCAAAGATGGGGCTAGTTGCACCTCTTTGTGAGCAAGTGCGTGAGAAAATAGTCGAACAGTTTAAGGACAATGTTCCTCAATGTACAATTGCAAGGAATTTAGGGATTTCATCATCTACGGGGCGGCACGGTGGCCGACTGGTTAGAGCGTCAGCCTCACAGTTCTGAGGACCCGGGTTCAATCCCCGGCCCCGCCTGTGTGGAGTTTGGATGTTCTCCCCGTGCCTGCGTGGGTTTTCTCCGGGCACTCCGGTTTCCTCCCACTTCCCAAAAACATGCATGAATTGGAGACTCTAAATTGCCCGTAGGTGTGAATGTGTGTGTGAATGGTTGTTTGTTTGTATGTGTCCTGCAATTGGCAGGCAACCAGTTCAGGGTGTACCCCGCCTCCTGCCCGATGATAGCTGGGATAGGCTCCAGCTCGCCCGCGACCCTAGTGAGGAGAAGCGGCTCAGAAAATGGATGGATGGATCATCTACGGTCCCTAGTATCATCAAAAGGTTCAGAGAATCTGGAGAAATCACTGCATGTAAGCGGTGAATGCCCGTGACCTTCGATCCGGCACTGCATCAAAAACCGACATCAATGTGGCTCATCATCACCACATGGGCTCAGGAACACTTCAGAAAACCAATGTCAGTAAGTACAGTTCGGCGCTACATCCGTAAGTACAAATTGAAACTCTACTATACAAAGCAAAAGCCATTTATCAACAACACCCAGAAACGCCGCCGGCTTCTCTGGGCCCGAGCTCATCTTAGATGGACTGATGCAAAGTGGAAAAGTGTTCTGTGGTCCGACGAGTCCACATTTCAAATTGTTTTTGGAAATTGTGGACAACGTGTTCTCCGGGCCAAAGAGGAAAAGAACCATCCGGACTGTTATGTACGCAAAGTTCAAAAGCCAGCATCTATGATGGTATGGGTCTGTGTTAGGGCCAATTGCATGGGTAACTTACACATCTGTGAAGGCACCATTAATGCTGAAAGGTACATACAGGTTTTGGAGAAACATATGCTGCCATCCAAGCAACGTCTTTTTCATGGACGCCCCTGCTTATTTCAGCAAAACTAACCCAAACCACATTCTGCACGTGTTACAACAGCGTGGCTTCATCGTAAAAGAGTGCGGGTACTAGACTGGCCTGCCTGCAGTCCAGACCTGTCTCCCATTGAAAATGTGTGGTGCATTATGAAGCGTAAAATACAACACCGGAGACCCTGGACTGTTGAACAGCTGAAGCGGTACATCAAGCAAGAATGGGAAAGAATTCCACCTACAAAGCTTAAACAGTTAGTGTCCTCAGTTCCCAAACGTTTATTGAATGTTGTTAAAAGAAAAGGTGATGTAACACAGTGATAAACATGAACCTGTCCCAGCTTTTTTGGAACGTGTTGCAGCCATAAAATTCTAAGTTAATGATTATTTGCTAAAAACAATGAAGTTTATCAGTTTGAACATTAAATATCTTGTCTTTGTAGTGTATTCAATTAAATACAGGTTAATCATGATTTGCAAATCATTTTATTCTGTTTTTATTTATGTTTAACACAACGTCCCAACTTCATTGGAATTGGGGTTGTACATACATACGCACACACACACACACACACACGCACACACACACACACACACACACACACACTTCCTCCCATGTTCCAAAAACATGCCTGTAAGGTTGATTGAAGAATCTAAACCGTCCTTTATTTTGAATAGTTGTCGAGATGTGCCCTGCAATTAGCTGACGACCAGTCCAGGGCGTACTGAACCCACAGTCAGCTGGGGTAGGCTCAAGCTCACCTTGACCCTAATAAGGATAAGCAGTGTGGAAAATGGATGAATATGATGCGGCTGTATCACTTTTTACCAGGTCATGGAGGAGTTCATTTTGCAGTAGTTTAAAATACTTTGTTATGCAATCCAAATGGGGTATTGATAGGCATTTATATTTGGCCAACGCACACAAACAGTGTTGCAAACCTAAACGATCAATGCAAGAGCGTCAGACCACATTTGGTGACGCTCTATGCTGTTTCTGAGTGAGGACAAATGTGCAAGTCATAGTATTTCAAACATCTATTAGTCTGTTTGTCCCTCGGCAGAGAACCTCACATATCGCTGCAGTCACCTCATGATGTTTGCATCCATTTGTAAGTTGGAAAAATATATCGGATGTGGATGGTTACATTCGATTTTTATAACTGTTTAATAATTGTAATTGATACATTAATTACACAGCTTTTATCAGAGAGTGACTGATGATTTGCTATGCTAATTATCAAACAGGAAATGTAAAATTTCACTTGTGACTGTTATGACGTGTTAACTGTTAGTGTGTGTGCGTACGTGCGTGTGTGTGTTTGAAACACATCAGTCTAATCTGACCTCTGACCTGACCTATTACAAACATCAACATGTTTTGAATTCAATAGTGTTCTCACTTTAAACAAGTTAAATAATCCCAAGAAGTCCAAGTGGTTTAAAACTGTGACTGCTCGAGTGCTGAGCGGTAAACAGCTGTTGGTGTGCACTTTCACTGTTGCTAAACACACGAGAGATTGTTTACACTCCAACAAATAATCACAGGTCAAATACTGGACTTGGTGAGAGAGCCAATGATGCCAATGCGAGCATCATAACAGAGAGATGTTGCAAAACATTTTTGAGGTCTTACTAAAGCATCCTAGTGTTATTGGATTTGTTGAGGTTTTAGGTTTCATCTAAAGTGGAGGGAAGCATGTGTGAAACATGGGTCCGCCTGCTTTTGCTCCATGCATTCCATATAAAAAAAGCAACATTCTTATATCATGACTGATTTATCGTTTTACAGCATTCATGTGTGGAAAAAGATTCTCGCACACATGTACACTTCGCATGCGAGCATCTCTGCTCCACGTGTGTCTAATGTACACTTAGTACTTAGTGGAAGCTGCTTCCGGCCCACACAGTCTTCTCACGAGAGTGGTCTGAACTGGATCAAAATCTGTTCGGAGATTCTTCTGGTTCCTGGAGGGAGGCGGATATAGAAACGTAATTAAAGATACAGTGGTGCCCTGAGATGCAAGTCATCTGGACAATTTTTTTTTTGCTTTGACTTGTGAGCAAAAACGAGATACAAACGCTGTATGATGGGTTGAACTCAACTCCTTTCACAATAAACATTGGTTTGGCAGATTGTAAGCAACTTTTTAAAAAAAACGAGGCTTCAAGCTGTTTATTGACACTCTCAGTTGAAGTTTACTGTCAAACTAAACATCAAACAAAGAAAATTACACATAATGCTAACACACAATAGCAAATGCCTCAGATGGGGTAACAAATAGCATCAGTGTCATGGTGTTATAGCCCCTTTAGCAACAGCTCTTTGAACACAAAGGGTGGAGAAACACATGTAGATGGGTAATATAACAATAATCACAGGTATATATGTTTTATCATTTGCTAAGAACAACTAATATGACTGCCTTATAGAGGCACTGAGACTGTCTCTGTGTATAGAATAATCATATTTCTGTATTATAATGCCCCCAGGTGACCAAGGAGCGCACAGCAAAAGGATCCACACAATGTCTGTTGAATTGAAGCAAAAATTGTGGGGGAAATTCTGCTTAATTTCTTTATATTCTTTTTCATCTTGTAATCTGTGGTGTTATTTTTCTTTTCTTTAAAAAAAAGATTTTTTTTTTTTTGAGGGGGAGGCTGGAACGGAATAATGGCATTTTCATTCATTTCAATGGGAAAAGATGAATTGAGATACGATTGTTTTGAGTTATGAGCATAGTCAAGGAACAAACTCAACTTGTATCTCAAGGCACCATTGTTTTAATCACAATTAATTGGACATTTCGTCCTATAGGAGGTTAAAACTCCTTTGATGCCCCTCTGTAGTGATTGAAGCTTCTACTCCTCCCATAAGTTTTTATAGTGCTATAGTGTGTGTGGGTTTTTGTCTATTCATCCAGAAGAACATTTGTGAGGTCAGAGGTTGCTATTGTTGGGCCTGAGTGAGGGCCTGGCTTAGTCTCTGTTCAAGTTTATACCAAAGGTGTTTCATGGGAAGCATAAATCTTTTATTTTGAATATTTTATTAGGTGCCATTCAATAAAATGTAGAACAAAACTAGACTGGCATTGTTAAATAAGATTTACGACACATTAAAGTTATATGCCTCTCAGTAGTGGAGGATCAAATTATATTTGCGATATATGAACTCAGGTTTCAGATTTTGATGGATTGCATTGCAATGTTAAAGCTGGCATAAGAGCTACATAACACTTGATTGAATTATCGCCTCGCAGAGCGAAGGAAGCCGAAGCATAAACAAGTTCCCCCTCGGTGGCCAAAGGGGCAGATTACTTTCTGTCTGTTATTTTTGTTCCACCAGCACTTTATTGTAAAAGTGAAATGATATTGTTCCCATGTCAGCTCTGTGTAAATGTTTTGTGCACGGTATTCCTCCATTTCATGCTGAGCACTTGCTCTGTTTACCTCTGTTTACTGAGAGACAGAGGCTACTGTACTGTCTCCTTGCTTGCGATCAGCTGCCTTGGTGCTGGTGAAAGAGGGACATCGTTCAAAAGGTGACATAAGCATGAAATTTGGTACATTAACTCCTCAAATCCCACACATTTCTAAAACACAGCTGGCCAGGCAAAATCCCATGATGGTGGCCCCAAAATCCAAGCTCCGCCCTCCAATTTTTTTTTTCTTTGTATCCCAAAATATGTATCTTGATTTTCTGAATCTACTGAGGTTGAATAAAAAGTTGGATATTTTGATACCAAATACATGTATAATACAAACATACTGTAGCTATTATAGTTCTTGTGAAACAGCACGTACATATCTCTGAAGGTGTGATGACAAAAAAATGGGTTTATCAGTTATGATTTGGAAAACTGATTTTCTGCTTTACAAAGACATTGAAACCGGATATAAACTTCACATGTAAATGTATCAAATCATAAATATGGCTATTATGGACATTTCATATTTTATGTATGAAACAGTTCAGTCCCTCCAAAAGGAAGACCACAAGAGTGTAGAATTAGGGATTGCAACTGTTTCAAATGTGCCATCAATACGTAGGATCTCTATTTACGCTGAGTATGTGAAATTCTGGGACTCAACAACTCTCTTTTGGCTACTCCAAAACTGTAAACAATGCAGACCAAAATGCTCACAATACCCAAGTTTTTATCTAGTTTAAACATATTTGTGAATCAGAAAATCTGTATTTTCCAAATGATAACTGACTTTTGCCATCAAACGTAGCTCTTCATAGGTATTTACATGCTGTATCTCAAGAACTACAATAGCTACAGATGTGACAATAGCTATATTTATATTGGACATTAATATGTTTATATATATGTTTTTTAAATCTCATTATTTATTTTTTGACTTATTGTTAAACCATACAGAAAAACACTGAGAAGCCAGGACAAGGGTTAGGTAGGTTTCATTTTTGGTTCTACGGTCATCAACACAGTTTTCCTCTTGGCTTGGTGTCCTTCTGTGATGATGTCACAATTTTAGATGTGAACTGAGCTGACAACATGAAACCTAGAGGCAAAATCTTTAATTTAACCTCAAACTGAAAGGCATTTGGCTGTAGTTTATTTGTGTGGAGCTCCAATTTGCTCTACATTTTTGCCCCTTGTTGCTGTCTTGGTTTATGAAACCTCTGCTCGGCTTTATTTACAGCCTCAGGGAGCATCTGTTATATTATGAGCTTCTTAGCCTTGTTTTACAGAGATTGGACAAGCCTAAAAGAACACCCATTTTGGCCTTTATAGACCAGTTTAAAGTTTTGGTCAATACATACTGGCCTATCAATCTATTCACATCACTCAGGTAGCCATAGTACAATTGTCCATGTCAGCATCGGCCTTTGTCAGCTGGTTTCACTCAGTGGTATCTATCTGTAAGACCTACACAATTTGACCCTGACCTCCTGTTTCCCACACCTCTGTCTCTCCTTTTGTGTTAGTGTGTATTGTCAGCTCAAACACCCTGATTCTTTGGTATGTTGGTGGAATTTCGACTATTTTTCCAGGTCACTGTTGTTTGTACCTTGTGAGGTGTGTCTGTAAATTCCCACACAAGGAGAGAGATAAACACACTCACACAGTGACGTATGTATACAATCTTCATCGCATCACAGCCCATCATGGTTCAGACCAAATAGTAATCTCCCTCTGGCTCAGCATCTTTGTCCAATTTGTACATACCAAGGAAAAAATCCTTGTGTGTTTTTGGACATACTTGGCAAATAAAGATGATTCTGATTCTGATTCTGATTCTGAAAAAAAAGAGTATTAATGGACAACCACGATGTATTCCACAAGACATCTTTTGCATTTTAGCATGCAAGTAGATGAAAGTAAAATTTTTGAGTGAATTGTTGTGAAGTTGCTACCAGGTGGCGAAGTTGATATACTTTTCATTTTGTTCAACCTTCAATTGTTTGATAAAAACATTACTAGGTATTTGCAAAATTTAAACGGCGATTGTATTATGTTGGGATGGGCAAAACATTCCAAGTAAAACTCACCTGTAGCATACCATAAAGTGAATAATAAGTGAATAATATTGAATCAATCATCTTAGGTTGAATCTTATATCTTACATCTAATATGTTAATATACAACACCACTGTTGATTGACCACAGGTTTGGAGGTTGTAACTGATGCATATTGGCTTCAAAAGTAACAACTGCTAAATATGAGTAGACAATATTGCAATCTGCCCACACACAGAGAACACCATATGTTTTAATTAATTAATTAATACAAATGCCTCTAAAAAGAGGCGGCACGGTGGGCGAATAGTAAGCACATCCAGCTCACAGTTCTGAGGACCGGGGTTCAAATCCCTGCCCCGCCTGTGTGGAGTTTGCATATTGTCCCCGTGCCTGTGTGGGTTTTCTCCGGGTACTCCGGTTTCCTCCCACGTCCCAAAAACATGCATTGTAGGTTGATTGAAGATTCTAATTTGCCCTTAGGTGTGAAAGTGAGTATGAATAGTTGTTTGTTTATATGTGCCCTGCGATTGGCTGGCGTCCATTTCGGGTGTACCCCGCCTCTCGCCCGAAGATAGCTGGGATTGGCTCCAGCACGCCCGCGACCCTAGTGAGGAGAAGCGTAACGGAAGATGAATGAATGAATGAATGCCACTAAAAAGCGTTTTTGTAATCTATCGTGATGACAATATTAAAGTTAAGCTTGCAATGATAAGCTATCAAATTTGTGATACCTTAATTAGTGTTGTGCTCAAAACAAGACTATGCCAGACCAAGACCAGACCAAGACTTTTGGGAGCCAAGACCGAGTCAAGACCAAGACCAAGACAAGCCAAGACTGTGACAATAGCAAGATCATGATTTTTTTAAACCATGACAAAGTTGAACAGTTATAGAGCATTCTCTTTTTTTTAAAAAATTTCCTCTTAAATACAGTTGACACCCAAAAACACGTCTGCAACTCTTTCAAAGCAAAACATGCAAAAATCATAAATCTTAACTATTTCCAACTAAATTCTTGCAAAAAATAAATCATTGTACAGTATTTATTTAAAAATGAAGATTTAAAGAAGTGCTTGATTCCATTTAAGAAACAAATGTTTGTAGCATTTTGTGACCTAAACTTGCATAGTGGGGTCTCATAATAATGCCCCACACCGTCAATATGGTTTAGGAAGACAAATTTAATTACTATTGAGTTAGCAGCATGGGGCTCTCCTTGCTCAGTTTCGTACTTGCGTCTCGCACCTTTCACTTTCGCTTGTGTGCGGGACGGGGCGGTGTCCCTCAGTCACAACACTGCAAAGGTTGCAGTCAATACAAAGTTGGTGGGGGGGTTGTACCACATGAATTGAAGGTATGTGTTGTTTTACCAAGTGCAGGCCCCTTTTAACTCCAAGAGTTTGTTTATACCACATTTAATATAATTAACGTAGTTATTTGATGTTAATTGAAAAAAATATTAAGCCTAGATTGAAGCACCAAGCCTCATTCAACCGCATGTCATGTGACTACGTTTACGTACGTAGCAGGGGAAACATGGTTAATTCGACTAATAACACTGAAATTGCGGACTCTCCAAGCTCATTTAGGTAAGTAGAATGAGAGCATTTCGGCTACCCAGTTGAGAACACAGATGAAAATTGCTCTCGTCGAGAAGATCCAGACTACAGTATTTGCTGTGAGTGCTGCAAAAAACTATATAAAAGAATCAAATGAAAAAGTTAAGTATTTCATTTTGTAACCTCGATATGTCAGGACAGTCGTGAACCAAGGACCTTCTGTATTTTCTTGGCATTCATTATTAGCTACTGTACTCCTATCTGCTGCCAGTGTAGAGAGGATTCTGAACGTACATAAGTTGGTACTAGACAGGTGATAGGCGGAGCTCCTGGCCCTGCATTTATCTGCGTGTGAATATGCGCATGAAGCATATCACATGTCTGAGGATCACCCCAAGGTGAAGGTCATTGTGGGACTGTTAATGGGCTTGCTGGCTGGATCCCCTCCAAGACAGTGTGGTATACGAAGCAGGCACCTGGCGGGAGCTGTGGGTAGGCGTTTGGGGAGGGACCTGGCAGATGGGGCCTGCTAATGATGATGAATTGTTGGGAACAAGGTTCTCTATCTACTGATAAACATGCCCACAGGGTCTTTAGAGAACCTTATACACTTTTCTCTTTATATCTGTTCCATTAATTTGACTTGTTGTCTTCTGTCCCCCTCCTAGTTGAGCAAGTTCTCAGAGATTCCCCAGTCAGGCTGGATTTAAACTACATGGTTAAAGTGACACCATTCCAATTATTTGACAGACGAGACTAATATGGACAAAACCACATGAAATCAGATTGAAATTAGGCCACTTCCAAATGTAGTTAAATCTGATAAGAATATCTGCCTGTGCGAATGCACTGTAGAACGCACAGATCAGCTCCAGCGATGTGGTCCTGACATCCTCAAGATAGTGTGATTGATTACATAGATAGCCATGCATCTACCCAGACAACACCAATAAAGCAGTGCAAACATCCATCCATCCATCCATCCATTTTCTACCGCTTATCCGAGGTCGGGTCGCAGGGGCAGTAGCTTTAGCAGGGATGCCCAGACTTCCCTCTCCCCAGTCACTTCATCCAGCACTTCTGGGGAGATACCTAGGCGTTCCCAGGCCAGCCGAAGGACGTAGTCTCTCCAGCGTGTCCTGGGTCGTCCCCGGGGTCTCCTCCCAGTGGGACGTGCCCGGGAGGCATCCGAATCAGATGCCCCAGCCACCTCATCTGGCTCCTCTCGATGTGGAGGAGCAGCGGCTCGACTCTGAGATCCTCCCGAATTACCGACCTTTTCACCCTATCTTTAAGGGAGAGCCCAGACAACCTGTGTAGGAAACTCATTTTGGCCGCTTGTATCCGGGATCTTGTTCTTTCGGTCACGACCCACAGCTCGTGACCATAGGTGAGGGTAGGAACGTAGATCGACCGGTAAATCGAGAGCTTCGCCTTTCGGCTTAGCTCCTTCTTTACCACAACAGATTGATACAAAGTCCGCATCACTGCAGACGCTGCACTGATCCGCTTGTCGATCTCCCACCTCAGTGACCTCAACCCCAGAGATAGGAGAGCCCACCTCAGAGAACCCAGACTCTGCTTCCTCGTGGCAGGGCGTGTCGGGGCAATTGAGGAGGTCTTCGAAGTATTCTCCCCACCGGCTCATAACATCCTGAGTCGAGGTCAGCAGCCCCCATCCCCACTATACACAGTGTTAATGGTGCACTGCTTCCCCCTCCTGAGACGCCGGATGGTGGACGAGAATTTCCTCGAACCCATCCGGAAGTCTTTCTCCATGACCTCACCGAACTCCTTCCATACCCGAGTTTTTTCTTCAGCAACCACCAAAGCTGCATTCCGCTTGGCCAGCCGGTACCCCTCAGCTGCCTCAGGAGTCCCACAGGCCAAAAAGGCCCGATAGGACTCCTTCTTCAGCTTGACGGCATCCCTCACCGTTGGTGTCCACCAACGGGTTTGGGGATTGCCGCCGCGACAGGCACCGACCACCTTAGAGCCACAACTCCGGTCGGCCGCCTTAGCAATGGAGGCGCGTAACATGGTCCACTCGGACTCGATGTCCCCCGCCTCCCCCGGAATGTGAGCAAAGTTCTGTCGGAGGTGGGAGTTGAAACTCCTTCTGACAGGGGATTCCGCCAGACGTTCCCAGCAGACCCTCACAATACGTTTGGGCCTGCCACGTCGGACCGGCATTTTCCCCCACCATCAGAGCCAATTCATCACCAGGTGTTAATCATTTGACAGCTTGTCCCTCTCTTTACCCGAGTGTCCAAGACATGCGGCCCCAAGTCAGATGACAAGACCTCAAAGTCGATCATCGAACTGCGACCCAGGGTGTCCTGGTGCCAAGTGCACTTGTGGACACCCTTATGCTTGAACATGGTGTTCGTTATGGACAATCCGTGATGAGCACAGAAGTCCGATAACAGAACACCGCTCAGGTTCTGATCGGGAAGTGCCGTTCCTCCCAATCACGCCATTCCAGGTCTCACTGTCATTGCCCACGTGAGCATTGAAGTCCCCCAGCAGAATGATGGAGTCCCCAGCGGGCGCGCTCTCCAGCACCCCCTCCAAGGACTCCAAAAAGGGTGGGTACTCTGATCTCCTGTTTGGTGCATTGGCACAAACAACAGTCAGGACCGGTCCCCTCACCCGAAGGCGGAGGGAGGCTACCCTTTCGTCCACCGGGGTGAACCCCGACATATAGGCGTTGTTCCAGTTGCCAGCTGCGAAGAACACTGGTACCCGACCAGTGGCTTGATAATATTACCCTGAACAACAAAGACAGTTTGTCTTACCTAATTATCCAGCCCTCTATAGCTTTTAAACCTTTTAAAACGACGGGGATCACCGGTGACACCGCGGTGCATGTGTATTTCAAATTACTGTAACTCCTCGCTACTTCGTGCCATTTTAATCATTCAAACTGCCCCTGAAAGCTGTGAAATTAATACATAGATCTATTATTATGGTGCTAAAAGGGTTTTCAAAAAAACTTCAAGGATGTTGGGAAGCTTTGCGGGTTGATGAGGTTGGTAGATTGAAAGAAAAATGGAAAATAAAGACCCAACATCTGTCCACAAGCTTTAAATACAGTAGAATGAACTGATAATGCAGTCTGTCACTCATTCTTAGTTTGTGTCCATATTGTAACTGTGCTAATGCACCAATGATTTTTGCATGACCACAGGATGACTGTCAACTTCATCACATTGTATATGGGCTGCATCACGCTACACTGTACATGTATCTGGAACCAGTTAAGCGGGCCTTTGCATTTGAATGGTAATTTCATTTAAACTTTCAGTGCATTCTTGGTTATATTTTGTTCTTTCCTGTCATCTGCATGCTCCCATTGTAAGGGAGCATTGACTGGACCGAAATTCTGGAAAACACAAGAGACAGGGATGATTGGTGGAAAATATTTGCTTTGAGAACCTGGCCAAGAAGCCTTTGATTAAATGTGGCCCTAGCAGGAGCCCACACTAGTGGCTCTGTGGCATGACCACATCCAAACGCCAGCTATCAACAACCCCAGGTAATTATGGCCATCTTGTCATTGGACTGGGACCCACCTGGAATTGCTAATAGTGAAGGGTGGGATGAGGCCAGCAGGGGTTGAGGTTGGGCCTTTAATCAAACACTTCTCTCCCTTTGGCTGATATGACACAAGCCACCCCAACTGACACAGAATAGTCCTTTGTTATTGGCATGTATTTTGGCATTACTGTGTGTGAGCTACGCATTTCACTCAAGATCAGTTCCAAGACTTCTTTAGGGAAGGATTGTCGGACTCTTGATTCATTCTCAAGACCTGTCCACATGGAAATTAATCCTTCATGACTCCTGATTGTGTGCTTTTCTTCTGCGCCCAAACCATGCAAGGTAACAGGTATCACAAATCATCTTTCCCCATTGTAATGGAAATGGAAATGGAAATTTTTTTTTGTAATGTATTTTAAGTAAGGAAAGTAGCACTCTAGAATTAGTTTGTTTTTTGTATAAACACATGTAGTAATAACATATTTAAATAGTTTGTAAAGAATTTAACTTTGTGTATCAGGATTCATTAACTCAAATATCTGTTCCTTAAGTCTCTTTCACACTGCATTTGGAAAGGCGTCTGATGCCCTCGACTTTCCCATTCCTTGTGTCTGTGCTGTGGGGGCGTCAACGGGTTTTGATCAGATACCAAGCGTTGGGTCAAAGCAGAGGACGTCTGATGCTCAGCGTCGTGTCACCGGATAGAAAAATTTTCTATTCTTGAGCGTTGATGTGGTGACGTCAAAAAGCGCCTTCAATGGGAGCAGGGCTGGCGGAGTGGTTTGTGAGTGCTATTTTGGCGGACTTGTACTGTAAAAGGCACGGGGGGTAAATGGAGGAAGGCATAATAACTGCGATGTCCCGCTCTACCCAACTTTGGGCCAATAGGAAAATAAGACATCTTTGCAGGAGGCTTTCAAGCTTCATTTCAAATGAGGAAGTGTTGAGTTCATATTTAGCGCCTGAAAAGACGTATTTATTCACATAACTTTCCTCACATTTTAGTCAATTTCTACAAACATTATCATTAAAGCCTTGACCTGGTCTTGGTCTTGACTTTGTCTAGGTTTATTTGGTTATGACTACCTCTGCCTATGGCCGGTAACTGTTTGCTTACCTGCTGTGGTATGCTTGGAAAGTATTGTAATTGTAATGGCTGCTGCTGGATACCAAATTTCATCAATATATAGAGGTATCTATGTAACCTAATCAAACCTCATAATGGATAAAGTCAATCCAATATACTGACAACTCCGCCCGCTTTTAGTTGTACTCTGCTAAGTCTGCTGTCTTTTCTTAACTCCAAATGATAAAAGGAACACGACTCTAGTGTCATACTAACATACCATATATTTCATATGAACAGCTGTAGTTGAATAAGGCAATATAGTTTACAAGTAAGTTATACAAGCAAGCTCAAGAATGACATTATCATATCTGTATGTGGCTTATGTATGACTGACCATCCAGGCTCTCGTCTTCATAGTAACATGTCTCTCTTTGTGTCAGTCATTGCAGTGCATCACATCCAAAGATGGGAAATGAACCATCAATTAATAAGATTTAAATAAGTAATGTTTAAAAAGTTTTCATTTTTCCCTTACAGTATTGCATTCAATGTTCCAATGACTCATCTGTCCATTTATTCAAATAATAGCCATCTCCTTGTTCTCCTTCAGTCCTCTGGAAAGATTTCTTTTTAACATCTTCAGCTTCAATGTCCACTGGTCAAAGTGCACACAGTCTAACAAAATACATTTGCAGTTTGGGTAAAAAAACAACCAAAAAAAACAACAACTTCTCCTTCCATTAAAGGAAAATATGCACGTAAATGACGTTGAGTGAGAACAATGTCTTTAAAGCATTATGAAAGCAGCAACCAATTTTAAACCCGGAACCACACACCAGAAAGAAATTCCAATAGACTGAAACTTTGAGCCATATCCATCTCAGCTTCTAGTTTGCACTTTATCACTGTTCATCCTCTGATCCCAACAATTCACATACAGAGGCTAATGGGTATTTATTAATACTGTTGGGCATTGAATTCTACCGCTTTGACACAAACAGGTACATAAGCCATGCAATGATGAACTGAGATGGGGACGGGGGAATGGCGGCGATGCAGAGCACTTTATAGACACATTTTGCCACAATGCCGTTTTCTGCAGGCTGGCCTGCAAAGGGGTAAGGGGTGG
The DNA here is from genome assembly GCF_024500275.1 of Phycodurus eques. Classification (NCBI taxonomy): domain Eukaryota; kingdom Metazoa; phylum Chordata; class Actinopteri; order Syngnathiformes; family Syngnathidae; genus Phycodurus; species Phycodurus eques. The sequence continues at coordinate 7,927,755 of NC_084525.1, read as the reverse complement.
GGTCCATCACAGGATGGTGGAGGGCGGGGCAGGGGGGTTCGTGGTCTCAGGTCTTCTCCAACCATTCAGCTCGCTTGGGGGCCTTGCATGTGTGTATATCCACGTCTTCCTTACAGTCCTTGCACTCCACGACACAGCACCATTTGAATTTGCATTCGCACTTGGTGATTTGTGGGACTCTGGTGGTGTCATAGCCCCGCCCACAACACATGACCTCACATGCATCTGGGCTGTGCAATGTCTTGTTACACACCCGCCCAGCGGTGCCAATGGTACCTGGAGAGTATACAAGAGTTTCATTAAAAACTACTGCTTTAGGTATTATTCGCTCTTATTTTGTAAAGCTTCTTGGCAGTTATTTCACACCCAAAAAATATCTGGGTCATCATTTGTGTAATTGACATGCATATATACTGCAGTGGTGGCTTCAGATGCAAATTGAACTCAAATCACTCGTATCTCAAATCATCTTTCTCAACTGAAATGAATGGAAATTACATTAAACTGTTCCAGCCTCCCTCCCTAAAAAACAAAACAAAACATTTTGTGATGTCTTTTTATTGTGAAAAATAGCACCCTATAACATTCTACTTTATAAAAACACAGTAATGACATGAATACATAGAATTTAAAATAAATATTTCTTTTCACACTATCAATTGAATGGCTCATATGCTAATGCACATCTTGGCCACGTGGGGGCGGTATACGACAGACAGACAGACGTACATACTGTACATTGACGCCTGTACAGTATAAATGTCTTAGCTCCTCTCATCTGGCTCAGCTCTTCGCAGAGGATAAAGAATACATATATACGTATATGAGTACTGTTTTATTGAATGTCTATAGACAAGTCTATATTGTATTGTATTGTATGCTTGCAAGTATTGTAATGGGTGCTGCTGGATACCAAATTTCATCAATATATAGAGGTATCTACCTAACCTAATCTAAAAGCCACGTCAATATACTGATCACTCCCCCCGCTTATAGTTTGGCTCTGCTAAGTCTGCTCTCTTCTTTAATCCAAATGATAAAATGCACACAATTCTAGTGTCATACTAACACCATATATTTCATATGAACATATGTCGTTGAATAAGGCAATAGAGTTCACGAACAAGTTATACAAACAAGCACAAGAACAACGTCAAATCTGTTTCGGATTTGTGGCTTTTGTGTGACTCTCTGAACATCCAGACTCTCTTCTTCATAGTAACGAGCGCTCTCGTTGTGTCAGTCATTGCAGTGCATCACATCCAAAGATGGGAAATGAACCATCAATTAATTATATTTAAATAAGTCATTTAAAAAAAAACTTTAATTTTTTTCTTACAGTATTGCATTCAATGTTCCAATGACTCATCTGTCCATTTATTCAAAGAATAGCCATCTCCTTGTTCTCCTTCAGTCCTCTGTAAAGATTTTTTTTTAAATCTTTAGCTTCACTGTCCACTGATCAAACTGCTCACAGTGTTGCAAAATACATTTTCAGCTGGGGTAAAAAAAAGTTACTTCTCCTTCCATAAAAACAAAGGAAAATATGTGAGTAAATGACATCGAGTGAGAAGAATGTGTCTTTAAAGCATTATAAATCACATAATAAAGGATAAAGCATAAATAATACAGTATGAGTACTGTTATACTGAACGTGCAAAAATGTGTTGCTGCACTATTTGTGTTCAAATAGCAGTTCCTGAAAGGATTACATATGCCTTTCCCATCATCTGTTGGCATTAACATTAAACTAGTGGACTCGAGGCTAAGCTGAACGCTTGTTTTAAAAAATATACAGTGGAACCTCGATAGGCATGGTGGACTACTGGTTTGAGCGTCTGCCTCACAGTTCTGAGGACCGGGGTTCAATCCCTGGCCCTCCCTGTGTGGAGTTTGCATGTTCTCCCCGTGCCTGCGTGGGTTTTCTCCGGGCACTCCGGTTTCCTCCCACATCCCAAAAACATGGATGGTAGGTTAATTGACAACTCTAAATTGCCCCTAGGTGTGAATGTGAGTGCGAATGGTTGTTTGTTTGTATGTGCCCTGCGATTGGCTGGCAACCAGTTCAGGGTGTACCCCGCCTCCTGCCCGATGATAGCTGGGATAGGCTCCAGCGCGCCCCCGACCCTAGTGAGGAGAAGCGGCTCAGAAAATGGATGGGTGGGTGGATGGAACCTCGGTAGAACATCCTATATAGCTGATTGTCCGTAACATTGAAGCAAAAAAAAAAAAAAAAAAAAATGTTTCTGTACCAAAAATAGCATGTTGCAGACTCCCAATAGACAGATAGTATTTTGTACTCCTCAGCGCATGCCACTCTCTCTTGCTCTACTCACAATAGACAATAGACGTGCATCATTACATCATTACATGGCTGCCTCGTCAATGCCCCACATTCAACATCGTTGCCACATTGGCACGGGAGGCACATCTTTGGAAATGGTTCTAGTCATATTGTATACTGTATCTGTGACCCGGAAATACGTAAGTCCCATTCTCTGCCGGCATTGCGCCACAGTGCCAGTAAAAAACAACGGCCAATTCTGAAACTGACAGTTTTTGTCAATGGCATTTTAAGTGACAAATGGAAAATATTTTTTGGACACATTGTTCAGTCCGTTTTATCCGATATCTGTTATATTGGGGTATGTTTTACGGATGTTCTACTGTATCTTTTTCTTTTGTTTTAAGTTCACTGCCACCTTACAAAGCTTGTATCACAAGGCCCTACTTTATATAGGTCCTCATTTGTGTAATTAACTATTTATACCAGAGAAACAGAAAAGTGAGGAAAATGTGAAGTTGGGCCCCTCTTTTCAACTGTTAAGATTTTGAAAAGGTTGAGGTCAGGACTGTATCTAAATCATATTGTAACACCTGCCAATGACAAAAATTGACCTAGCTTTCAATCTAACAAGTCGTTCAATAACTTATCAGTTTTGTTGGTGCTGTTATTGTTGTAAGCAAGGTTATTAACATTAGACACAGAGCTTGCTCCTAACTTCAACGGCTAAATTAAAAGACTAACCCTGGATGCAGCCAAAGACTTCGTTATGTCAGCGCTGGCCACTGTTCCTCTATTCCGCTATATAGGTTTAATCCTGGAAGGAGCCTGCCCGCCTTTGTGAAATCGCCGATATTTCTTCCTTTCATTTCAAAATATAAACACATGCAAATGCAAACTTCTGTCTTTTCTCTTACACAAGGCGTGAACACCACAGCTTTATGCTAAGAGGCTACAACATTATATTTGATATGTGTATGAACCCAGTTCTCATGTGCAACCATTCTGTCAACTCACACACACAATGTCTGTTTTAATATTGAATCTATGTCTGGTATAATTTAATATTTGCTTTGCTTGTATTTGTACAATGCAACATACTCTATATATATTTTTTTACATATGCTCCAATAAAAATTAACACTGTAAATACATAGTACACATTTACATCAGAAGATACACATTCTGTAAGTGCATGTATTCACCTTGATGAACACCTACATGGAATAATGTATTTAAACACATATGCATGTCCACACACACACACACACACACACACACACGCACACACACACACACACACACACACACATACCTTAAAACCACATAATCACAACCACCACGTGCATGAATACATATGTTATATGCGTTTCGAGAATACTGAGATTTGTTTTTGACTTTTGAGATCTGTACAAAAACATTTCTCAAAATTACATAAAATCTTTATTTTACTTTTTCATCAATTTAGTTTTGCTAAAGAACCATCAAACTTGCTATTTCTTGGAATGTAATTCTGTAAATACAACTGTCACTACATTGTGTATTTAGCCGTTGAGTGCCAAGACCTCGCATTCAATAAAACAAAACTGAAATAAAATAAAAATAAACTGTCAACTGTCAGCTGTCACTAAAAATGATTCATGGAAAAAAAATACATCCATTTTCTGTACCGCTTATCCTCACTAGGGACACGGGTATGCTGGAGCCTATCCCAGCTGACTCTGGGTGAGAGGCAGGGTACACCCTGAACTGGTCACGAGCCAATCGCAGGGCAGATATAAACAAATAACCATTCGCACTCACATTCACACCTACTGGCAATTTAGAGTTTTCAGTGAACCTACGATGCATATTTTACCCAGGGAAAACCTACGCAGGCATGGGGAGAACATGCAAACTCCACACAGGCGAGGCCGGATTCTAACCCAGGTCCTCAGAACTGTGAGGCAGGCATCCTAACCAGTCACCCACCGTTCCTCCACAAAATACAATAAAAATATAAAGAAAATATTGTTCAGAGTTTTTGTGATGGCGAGTGTTTGTTTTGGCTGAGATGCAAAGGTTCTGACAAAATCAAAATGTTCCTGACAAAATATCAAGAATGTTCTTGAGAGGTGATGATAGGGGTTGGCATCTCTTTTATTTTAGAGCCGTCATTTCAGCGCATTCAGCCGGCATGCCCATAACGTTTGAGGGCGGTGAGAACGGCTTCATGATTTTGAATACTCATTTTACATACTTGGTGATTATTTTTTTTTTAATCATTCAGATTTTAAAAACAGCATTCTTCTCTGTGTTGTGTCATATATATATATATATATATATATATATATATATATATATATATATATATATAATATACAGTCTATATGTGCCCTGCAATTGACTGGCCCGTCAGTCAGACAGTCCAGGATGTACCCTGCCTTTCGCCCAAAGTCAGCTATGATAGGCTCCAGCTCACCTTCAGCCCTAATGAGAACAAGTGGTATAGAAAATAGATGCATGGAGTTATAAGTACTGTGCAGTCTCCAAAAACTTGGAACGCACAAACTGTGCTGCCCTGACAAATTAGTAACACTTTGGTACATAATGTTCCTCATTATAGAGCAATCTCTTACCTAATGTGTTGGCGTGATCTGTGTATGAGGTGTGTGAATGTCATCCACACGGAGATTAGTGCCGCTGTTTGATTTGAAGCTGCGTGTTTGAACTGCTACCTATCACAACAAGCTCCCCAAAGAACAACAGAGACACATACACAGCTATGCGGTGTTGGTAGAGTAGCCTATAGTTACACTGCCTTTCCCAAGCCACTGCTCCCTTTGAAGCCGCATTGTGTGTGTGTTTGTGTGTGTGACGGTTAAATGGACAGTGGAGCGTGACAGACAGACAGGCTCTCACACTCTGAGGCCCACTCTGCCCTCCAGCTACGCTTAGTTCAGACAGACAGAGAGCGAGAGAGACTGTGGCCAACAAAAAGAAGTTTTTTTTTTTTAAATTAGCTGCTTGTGTCCCTAGGCTGTGAATTCCACTGGGAAGATGAGAAAAGAGGGGGAGGATGGACCAGTTGACAGAGATAAAGGGGAAATAACAGACAGAGGTGTTGATCCCTAAAGATTGTTCAAGCATTTCATTCATGAACCAAACAAACGGAGGTCATCATAACCCGTTAGGTGCATTTGGTGAAGGTGGGGCGACATGCTCTAACCAACGGGTGTGTGTAGGTGTGTATTTGTGTTGGCCAAGACTGACAGAGGTCAGTTGGTCACAGAATGACCATGTCCCCCAGGCTACTAGGATATTAGCTTCCACTGACACAGACATCACACAGGAGGCCAACTCTTATCTGACTGCCATGATTGACATCCACACACAAACAAAGACATTAATATACACACATAACATGGACAGGGCCCATCTATCAACAGCGAAAAGCAGATTACCTGTTGATTTGTCTGGCAGACAGTAATTGGGCGAGTTTTCAAAGTAGACAAGGTCATTTTTTGTGGCCTTCCGAAAGGCTTTATTAGCCACGGTGAAACCGGTCCCGTCTTGGTTCATCGTCACCTCGATGGCCCCGTTGTATTTCCTCCTCAGGTAGTCGCCGGTCTTTCTGAAGTCCGACATGGCCATCCAGCACGTCCGCAGCGTGCACGAGCCGCTCACACCATGACATTTGCACTCCAGCTTCATGAAACGCTTCACTGCCTAAATGCATAAAGAGAGGTGTGCAGTGAAGTAATGTTTTTTCCCCCCCCAATGTAATTAGATTGGTGTGACTAAACGAATGATGAAAATACTTCTCTATGCAGCTCTAAAACTCTCAACTCAACGTGCGAGAATAACATAGAATTTAAAGAAAAGACAAAATAAATCAATCATAATACAATAGCACCTTGACTTACGAGAAGTAAAATTGTCAGTATATACAAATAAGTTGAAACATTTATATTGGAATCCAACCATTTAATGCCACAGACATATATATTCGCCAAGTATGATCTTCAACGGGTAGGCGTGGAAGAGCGTGTCACCCAGCTTGTCTGTGAAATTCAGATTTGTAAACCACCGTAATGACCAAGAGATCCTTACAGATGGCGGCGTTGCATTGCTTTGGAGTTGAGCTCTGCACCGCTTTTGAGTTGTAGATAAAGATTAGGCGGTGAATATCGTCTTGTCACATCGATTATGAGGGAGAGAAATCCCAACACATTCGTAATCAGACAAGTTTAGGTACCTCACACTCAAACAGAGTATGTACTCTATATGTATGGTATCGATAGTGTATTTGTCGCGGTAAATACTGTAGTAGAACAAATAAAGCAGTTCATGGAGTGAATGACAAATTGCATGTAAAAATACCACTGATGTTCAACTTAAGCCATGTGTGTCAGTGTCTCTCAGGGTGCATTTCTTAGTTGTATGTCTGGAAATTAATTATTTTGCCAGCAAAAGCCCCTTCTCAGTCTTGTTTTTGTTGTTTTATAGTTTGAGGTTTTGCAAAAGCAAAAAAAAAAAGAAAAAACGTCTCAAAGTCACTTTGCTGCTTCACGTATCTTTTTGGTGGAATGGTGGCTGACTGGTTAGCTAATCTACCTCACAGGTCTGCGGACCCAGGTTCAAATTCGGTCTCACCTGTGTGGCGTTTGCATATTCTTCCCGTGCCTGTGTGGGTTTTAGAAGTCTAAATTGCCTGTGCGGCTGGTTCTTTGTTTATATGTGCCCTGCAATTGGCTGATGACCAGTTCAGGGTTTACCCCTAGCAAGGAAAGGCCATTTCCATTTTTCCTTTTTCAACACCGCTTATCCTGGTTAGGGTCGTGGGACGCTGGAGTCTATCCCAGCTGACTTCGGGCGAAAGGCGGACTACACCCTGAACTGGTCACCAGTCTGTCACAGGGCACATATAAACACGGACAACCATTCGCACTCACATTCACACCGTCACTGAGTGGGAACTGAACCCACGCTGCCTGCACCAAAGTCAGGCGAGTGTACCACTACACCATCAGTGACTCGTAAGGATAAGGGGTATGGAAAATAGATGGATGGATGTTTCTTTTCAGAAAAAGCTCAAAGTTTTTTGTGAAAACAACACATGCGCTACTGCTTACTAAAGCTAGAAACAACTTTTTTATCTTGGTGAAAGAAGAGCGTTTACTCTTTCCTTTGGTAAGGGCAGTACTTACATTGTCACAGAATACAATCTTTTGTGGGTCTTGAACGATCAGTCAAATTGCTTTTAAACGGCTGCTAATACGGGGAACGCTGCTGAGAAAATATACTATTTTAAAAAGCATTACTATTAACATTTAGAGTAACAATAATAATTGACTATTAATAAAAGGTAAGACTGTCAAAATTTTGGCATTATTCCAGTTTCTGTGCTTGGCAGGAGTAAAGAAGACAAGTGGAAAAATATTTTAAAATATCCGGGGTTAAAAATGTGCCATACGGATCATGCAATGACTAATACAGTCGTCGCACACTCACAGTTCTGCCACAGCGATTGTTGTGCAGGTTCATGAGCGCCCGTGCATCACGGACAGTCCTCTCTTTGGCATCTATGAAGGCTTTGGCAAATCTGATCCCATAGTTTATATTGTCACTACATCCCCCCCAGTCAAATTCTCCTCTCTCATCCTTGTGTCGACCACGTTTGTGCGGATCACAGTTGCACATCTTAAGATCTCCTTGGCTGCAGGCACGAGTAAGCGCATACACCACCCCAGCGGAGGAGATGGCGTAAACAAATGCGGCTTCACGGCTGCCTGGAACAGAGAGAGAGTGCAGAAGACCCATGAGACTGGTGACACCATCCATTTCACATCCAGAATTAGTCAGTCCATCGGTTTCTCCAAGACGTAAAGGCTTCAGATCCACATCACAACGTGACCATTGCTGGTATGAACTGTCAAGACTTGATGGTGAACATAATGCGGAATAAAGGATACATTTGTGGAAAGATCCTTATGGAAATAATCCTAATAGCTCATAGACATCTTCATACAAACATCCATTGTAATGCCTTTTCAGTTCTGAAGTGCTGTGATTTGTGCAATGTTTTGAAAGAAGAAAAAGAATGCCTATACTTGATGTCCATGTAAATCTAATTCAATGGAATGAATAAACAAAAGGAATGTGAGTTTGCCATGACATGCAATGAGTGTGTTAAGGCTCCCCAGGATGATTGACTATGAAGGCTACTTAATCTTGATATTAGCAGTTTCAGTTCTACTAACCTAACGATGTGTTATTTGATAGACTGAGATTGAGATTACACAAAACGAATGCAATCCTGCAAAATATGGTTCTGCAGTATATTTTACATTGTTGATAATAAATGAAAGGAAAGAATAAGAGCCAAGAATAATCTTTTATCCAACCTGTTGACACTGCATTGACTGGAATGTCTTGTTTCATCAGTGGGGGTGGGGTGGGGGTTGGGGTGGATGAGGGGAGTGGGTGACGTGAAGGTGTTTGTGTGGGAGGATGAAGGAGGGCATTGCGGTTCATCATTCAAACTAGTGCTGTTTGTCTGACAATGAATCCCTCTAAATATTTACATCTTCAATAATGTTTATCCCTCTGCGCCACACACACAGCCTGTATCTCCATATCTAATGCTGATTTTTCCCAGTGCATTTCTATCCCCAACAAGCATGCTCTGAATGGCTTTCAGTAGTGCAGACCTCTGCCAAGACCGAAAAATGTTAATTTGATCCACACCAAAGTACTCGCCGTCACAGAGCATTAAACAAAATTCGCATGATTGACTACAGAGGAAATTAATTATCTATCCATCATTTCCTCCGCAGTTTTGTGAAAATGTATCAGTTAGTTTTTGTGTAATTCTGCTAACTGTCCACGCCTGCAGTTGAGCACCAGTTTGAAAAGTTTTATGGCTGTCACACTGCTCCGAGGCATATTACAGTACACGCTATCTACGGCAAGTTTCTCAAAACAGGATCTATTCTTGACCAACCATGCAGAGGAAGGCCTGCTACTACCGCCACTGATGAAAACACAGAGCTCTTACAGCAGGCGTTCGCACAAAGTCAGGGAAAGTCTTTTCGGAGGGCTGCAATGGAACTCAGCATCGCACAAATGCTCATCCCTTGCCCTTGAATGGGGTCAAGAGCAAGGTCTCAGCCAGTGGGATGATTTAAAGAATATAATAATTATGCAAATAATAGTAACAGCGCTATCAATGACTTTTTTATACAGTGATTCAGAGGGGTTGATTCATGAATGGAATACGTCGACATAAAATACAAACTCAGAATCTGTCTGCCTGTGCCCCTATCAAATTCACCAAAATCGCCTTAGACCAACAGTCTAGGATGCGCCAAAAGTTAGACATGGGGCTCGATTTTCTTGACTAATGGAAATCCGGTGTGGCGCGTGGCGTATCTCTGTGAGGGGGTGGGTTAGACCGGGTTGTCGTATTTTCGCAGACGCGCACAGTGGTGTATTTCACTGAAGGCGCAGGCCTTTAGTCTAGCCTGTGGTCTGAGGAGGTGTAAGTTTAGGCCGACCTTCTGTCGGGCACATGTTAAAAGGGCACGCCCTCGTTGCACCGGTAGCCTACGGCCAGCTTGTCGCAAACCGGTCTGCTAAACTGGCAAGCATGCCTTGCGCTTGCATGAAAATCAGCATACGCGAGATGTGCCTTCTATGAAAATAGAGCCCTATGACTCAGGTTTAACAGCTTTTCTATCTACTGTTTGAAGAGGATGCTGCCTCATTGTGCCATTGAAAGTGCATATGTTAAATCATATGTGAGGTACGGTTTGGTCGACAAATGTACTTACTTCTCAGCAAGACACGCCCGAACACAGTGTGATCGCGTTCAAGTGTGGTGCAGTTCCAGCGATGGTGTCTGAACTGGTGCTGGCACTCTCTGATCCATTCCTTTGTTCCCTCACCGATGGCCTGCATGATGTCTGGGTGGCGCTGGCACAGTTGCCGCTGTTTGTTGACTAATGCTGGGATGTTGTCACAGATTACGCGGGCACCCAATGCACCTATGTACCTGTGTATGGAAAAACCAATAAATACAAAAAAACATCAATTGATCCGAGTCTTCCGTTAAATAGCTATCAAGACATACTGTGATACCTAAGTTTGATTCCCCATCATTGGCCAAGAGGTACCACATACAACATATATATTCACAGCCGAGGTGCTTCCTGGATGCTGGACAGCTGAAAACCTCATTATATTGAACGCATCAATTAAAACAAGGCACTCTAACTACAACAATTGAGGACAAGAAGGGTCTTCTAGATTTAACTAATTGTTAAATATGTGTTTATTATATATCGAAATATGTGTTTATTTCTGGCATTCCTTGCCATGTCCACAAATCTGCTCAACCAGTGAATGACCAACAGCAGTTTATGCTAACTCATCTATCAGGACTTTGGCTTCAGAACCTGAGGGTTATGGTTCAAGTCCAACTGGGGGAAAGAAATATAAAATTGCAACTGCAGTGGTGCCTTGACATAATGGTAAATGGAGTGCACTTATATACTATAACACTTTACAGATGTTCACATTCACCCATTCATACCCCAGTGGGCAGCTGTTGCCATGCAAGGCATTGCCAGGCCCACTGGGAGCAAACTTGGGTTAAGTGTCTTGCCCAACTAAGGACACTTCAACTGGGGACAGTTGGAGCTGGGATTGGAACCACCAACCCTTTGGTCACTGGACAAACCACTCTACCAACTGAGTCACAGCTGAACTCTAATAATAATAATAATAATCCATTTTATAAAAATACAGTAATGTCAAGTAAATAGTATTTGTCACATTGCGTCAATTGAATGGACATTGTGCTGCTCTTTCTGGTGTGCCTGTCTTGGCCTGTCACCTTTCCTTTTAACAACACACAATTAGCGTTTGGGAACTGAGGGCACTCATTGTTAAAGCTTTGTAGGTAGAATTCTTTCCCGTTATTGCTTGATGTACAACTTCAGTTGTTCAACAGTCCGGGGTCTCTGTTGTCATATTTTGCGCTTCATAATGGGCCACACATTTTCAATGGAAGACCGGTCTGGACTGCGGTCTTGTACTCATGCCTTTTTACTACGAAGCCACACAATTGTAACATGTACAGAATGTGGCTTGGCATTGTCTTGCTAAAATAAGAAGGGACACCCTCGAAAAAAACGTTGCTTGGATGGCATCCCCTGTATATAGCATTCATGTTTCCTTCACAGATGTGCAAGTCACCCAAGCCATCGGCACTAACACACCATCATACCATCATAGAAGCGAGATTTTGAACTTTGTGGTGATCACAATCCGAATGGTCCTTTTCCTCTTTGGCCCGGAGGACACAAGTTCCACGATTTTCAAAAACAATTAGAAATCTGGACTTGTCAGACCACAGCACATTTTTCCACTTTGCGTCTCAGATGAGCATGGGCCCAGAGAAGCCGGCGGCATTTCCCTGTGTTTTTGATATATGGTTTTCGATATGCATGATGCAATTTTAACTTGCATTTGTAGACAATAATGACAATAATATTAATAACTAATTTTACATATATTCATCTTTCAAGCCACTCAAGGTCACCAGACAAACATAGTTTAAGTAAATCAACCTATAAAATTTAAATAAGAAAACATAAAATATCAATTGACTTGGCAAAGCACTGTGTATCCATCCATCCATTTTCAACACTGCTTATTCTGGTTATGGTCGCGGGGCGCTGTAGGCTATCCCAGCTGACTTCGGGCAAAAGGTGGACTACACCCTAAACTGGTCACCAGTCAGTTACAGGGCATATATGGACACAGACAACCATTCACACTCACAATCACAATCACAACGACACTGAGTGGGAACTGAACCCATGCTGCCCACACCAAAGTCAGGCGAGTGTACCACTACACCATCAGTGACTCGTAAGGTCAGTGACAATTACCGTGTGAAATGTTAAAGTGAATAGGCAGTCCGAAATTGGTGCTTCTTGAGTTAATTTGAAGAGGGTTAATGAGTCTGTGTTTCGAGGTTAGCTGAGTTCCAGACAGGGAGCTGGCAGAGCAGCTGAAGGCTCTGTCCCCGACGCTGGACAGATGGGCCGAAGGGACTGTGAGGTGAATGGAGTATGACGATCTGAAAGAACGAGGGGGCATAGCAATGTGAAGGAGTTCAGCAAATATGGTGGGGCGAGGTTATTGATGGCCTTGAAGGTGCAGATCAGTATTTTACATTGAATGCCGTTTTGGACAGTGAGCCAGTGGAGTTGTTGCAGGGCTGGACTGATGTGGTGAGTGGAGGGGGTTGTGATAATACGGGCGTACAGCAGAGTTTGGGAGAAGCTGTAGTTTTTGTAGTGACTTGGGGGAGACCGAAAAGGAGAGAGTTGCAATAATCCAGGCGGAAAGGGATAAGGACTAGGCAGGGTAGGCGGTGAGTGATGTATGGAGGTGAGTGATGTTTCATACATGAATGTATGCAGACCGGGTGATGTTTTATATTTGTGCTTGGAAGGAGAGTGTGCTGTCAAGGATGACACCCAGTCTTAACCTGACGGGAGTGGGAGACAGAAGAATTATCAACTGTGAAATGGAATTGGTACCTATGCGTACGATTTTGTTTTTATCCCTGTTGAAATTAGATGTAGCGACGAACTGTGTTAACTGACAATGGTTTTCAGAAGTGTTCTTGAGCCCACGTGGCAATATATTATACACAATGATGAAATGTTTTAATACAGTGCCGCCTGAGAGATCAAAGGTCACGGGCATTCGATGTTGCTTTTCAGCCTTGCCGCTTAGAGTACGTGCAGAGATTTTTCCAGATTCTCTGAATCTTTTGATGATATTATGGACAAGATGATGACATCCCTTAATTCCTTGCAATTGTACGTAATATTTGCTCACGCAGTTGTTCACAAAGTGGTGAACCTCACCCCATCCTTGCTTGTGTACTACTGAACCTTTGGGGTATACTTCTTTTATACCCAATCATGACACTTACCTGTTTCCAATTACCCTGCACAGCTGTGGAATGTTCAAAAACTGTGTGTGGTTTTTGTTTTTTTTTTAATTTATTTTAGCATTCCTCATTTTTCCCAGTCTTTTGTTGACCCTGTCCCAGCTTTTTGGAACAGGCAGGCATCAAATTCAAAATGAGAGAATATAAATACAAAATAAATAATAATAAACATTAATTCATTCATCTTTAGTCCGCTTGTCCTCACTAGATAGAAATACAAACAATAATGTTCATCAGTTCGGAGATTCAGTGTTTTCAACTGAATATACTGTAGGTTGAAAAGGATTAGCACATTTTTGTATTCTGTTTTTATTTTTACGTTTTACACAATGTTCCAACTCATTGGAATTAAAGTTTGTAGTTGTGCCTCAAAGAGGATAAAGCATATATGTACATGTTCTTGCTGGACCGTTTGTTTTCAATCCATTGCTTAAAGGCTTAGCTCACCGCAACATAGATGCTAATTAGTGTTAGCATTAAGCTAGCGGACTGAAAGGATAACCAGAGGAAGCTGTGGTTGTTTTAAATACAGAAAGTATAGTTCTCTTAGATTGATGTTTAATTTGATAGTAAGCTTCAACCTGGAGTGACAATAAACAGCTTGAAGCCTCTTTTTTGAAGAATTGTCCATGATCTGCCGAACTGCTGCTTTTTGTGAAATGAGTTGTATTCACTGCCACCATTTAGCGCTCGTATCTCATGGCTTCGCTCGCAGGTCAAAGCTGAAAATAACCCAAATGACAGCTTGTGTCTTGAAAAATTGGTAAATTGAGTCACTCGTATCTCAAGGCACCATTGTATAGTAAAAAAATGGTATCGAGAGAGCAAGATAGCATCCAAATGCTAGGTGAACAGCGAATAAAGCCACGCCAAGCCGAGTTGATACCATCCAGTGGAGAAAGGTGATAGCGTTCTCCCTTGAGTTCAAGTTTAACAGTTTAACGTTTGTGTATAGGAGGGAGAAGGAAACCATTTACTCTTCTGTGCAAATAAACAGGCTCCTCTCTCCACCTGAATGTGTGTCTTAAATGCTTCCCAATGAGACAATTGAAACCACACAGTGTCACAAATCAGAGCAAGGGGCCTCAAATAACCCTGTCCATTTGAGACCACCTTAACTCTAATTTTCGTTTCACTCATATCTCTCCCACGCTCTGTCCAATCTTCAACACAACCTTAATAAAACAGACATGAAACACTGCAGCCAGCTTTTCCACGGTAGTGTCTGAAAGTGGTGTGTGTGTGTGTGTGTGGGTGTGTGTGCATGTGCGCGTGCTTGTGCATAAGTGCGGCCAGCGCCTCGGTGGGTCATTGAGGAGGCGTCATGAGGTGTGTGGCTGTGTCGTGGTTTTACGAGGTCCTGCGAAAGAGAGGATGGAGACCAGCGACACTCTACCCCCCAAGAGAGGGATTAGAGAGGAAGACGAAGAGAGTGCTCATCAAAGGCAAGGACAAGCCAAGCGGCAACTCATCCTTAATTTCTCCTCTTTCTCGCTTGAGAGTCAAGAAGACTTCAGGTTATTGGGTTGTAAATCATCGTCCACACCACACACCTAAAACAGCATGCTTGTGGGCTACATAGTGGATGAGGGGAGGAAGATGAGCGAGAGAGAGGAATACGATCGGGAGGGTGGGGGGTCGGGTTCTGAGGTCTTCCACTGATTGCCATGTTATGTTCTCAAGCCATCCTGGTTTGTGTAGATTAAAACACTCAAATGTAAACTTGAGCGTTCAGTTTTTCCATGAAATTACTGACAAATTAGTTAATGTACAGATTTGTGTGTGTGTGTGAGTGTGTGTGCCCATCAAATAAGACATTGAGATTAAAGGCTTCTTTATACTCGCGACCGCACTGACGTCACGCGGCTGTCCCGCGTGCGGTTTGCCTTTATACTGTAGTGCAACCCACGCGCACAGTTTTGAAAATGTACTGCAGTTCATCTCCAAGTCGAGGGTGTCGCTACGGCTGGTATTGGCTAGGACGCCACAGGGTGGAGTTTCCGCTGCATTTTTTTGGCCATTTCCGTTAGCCGTTTTTCCTTTCCTTCCCGTAACAAGGGACAAAGCAACAACAAAGGCGACCGTGGAACAGTGCTAGAACAAATGGACCTAGATGACCAGATGATACGTTTAATTATGCTGCAAAATCGATCAAGAAGGCGGCGGTGTAGATGGTATGTAGAACCAAGGGGCACGCTGAGTACGTCATCACAGCATGTGACTAAAACGGACCAATCACGAAAGATGATCTCCGCGGCATTCTACACGCAGCAACAATTTGTGATGCAATGCGGGTGTTGTTGGCCGCGTGAGCGCGGGAGTATAAAGAGGCCTTAACCCTCTGATGCATGCGGTCACTAGAGTGGAGCTACTTATAGGAATCTCATTAGTCATGCATCAGAGGGTTAAGAGTGGGCTTACTCTATTTTTGTCATTTTTAAATTAAATGTAGAAATGAATACAGAATAGGCATATCTTTCAGATGAATACTAATCTACAACCCCAATTCCAATGAAGTTGTGTTAAACATAAATAAAAACAGAATACAATGATTTTCAAATCATGTCCAACCTATATTTAATTGAATACACTACAAAGACAAGATATTTAATGTTCAAACTGATAAACTTGATTGTTTTTAGCAAATAATCATTCACTTAGAATTTTATGGCTGCTACACGTTCCAAAAAAGCTGGGACAGGGACATGTTTACCACTTCACCTTTTCTTTTAACAACATTCAATAAACATTTGGGAAGTGAGGACACTAATTGTTGAAGCTTTGTAGGTGGAATTTTTTCCCATTCTTGCTTGATGTACAGCTTCAGCTGTTCAATAGTCCGGGGTCGTATTTTACGCTTCATAATGCACCACACATTTTCAATGGGAGACAGGTCTGGACTGCAGGCAGGCCAGTCTAGTACCCGTACTATTTTAATACAGAGCCACGCTGTTGTAAAACGTGCAGAATATGGTTTGGCATTGTCTTGCTGAAATAAGCAGGGGCGTCCATGAAAAAGATGTTGCTTGGATGGCAGCATATGTTTCTCCAAAACCTGTATGTACCTTTCAGCATTAATGGTGCCTTCACAGATGTGTAAGTTACCCATGCAATTGGCCCTCACACAGCCCCATACCATCACAGATGCTGGCTTTTTAACAGTCCGGCTGGTTCTTTTCGTCTTTGTCCCGGAGGACACGACATCCACAATTTCCAAAAACAATTTGAAATGTGGACTCGTCGGACCTCTCCTTGAGCCGTCACCTTATCATGGTGGAGGGGTTTGTGTGTCCCAATGATCCTAGGAGCTAAGTTGTCTGGGGCTTCTCGCCCCTGGTAGGGTCACCCATGGCAAACAGGTCCAGCCGGGCACAGCCCAAAAGGGTAACGTGGCCCCTTCCCATGGGCTCACCACCTGTGGGAGGGGCCATATGGATCGAGTGCAGTGTGAGCTGGGCGGTGCCCGAAGGCGGGGACCTTGGCGATCCGATCACCAGCTACATAAACTGGGTCTAGGGACGTGGAATGTCACCTCTCTGGCAGGAAAGGAGCCCGAGCTGGTGTGTGAGGTTGAGAAGTTCAGACTAGATATAGTCGGGTTGACCTCCACACTCGGCTTGGGCTCTGGTACCACGCTCTACCCTACGGTGAGAGGCACCGAGCAGGTGTGGGTATAGTTATTGCCCCCCGGCTCGGTGCCTGTACGTTGGGGTTCACCCCGGTGGACGAGAGGGTAGCCTCCCTCCGACTTCAGGTGGGGGGACGGGTCCTGACTGTTATTTTTGCCTATGCACCAAACAGCAGTTCAGAGTACCCATCCTTTTGGGAGTCCTTAGAGGGGGTGTTGGAGAGCGCTCCCGCTTGGGACTCCATCGTTCTGCTGGGGGACTTCAATGCTCACATGGGCAATGACAGTGAGACCTGGAAGGGCGTGATTGGGAGGAACCGTGTCCCTCGTGGAGTCCTGTGGGGGATGCTTCGGGAGTATGGGGTACCGAATCCCCTGATACGGGCTGTTCGGTCCCTGTACGACCGGTGTCAAGAGTTTGGTACGCATTGCCGGCAGTCAGTCGGACTCGTTTCCAATGAGGGTTGGACTCTGTCTGACTGACAGAATTTCTCGGCGCAGCCGAGGTGTAGAAGGGGTCCGGTTTGGTGGCCTCAGTATTGCATCTCTGCTTTTTGTAGATGATGTGGTTCTGTTGGCTCCATCAGGCAGTGATCTCCAACTCTCACTGGAGCGGTTCGCAGCAGAGTTTGAAGCGACTGGGATGAGAATCAGCACTTCTAAATCTGAGACCATGGTGCTTAGTCGGAAAAGGGTCTTTTTTCATTCTATTCTTTCTTTATTTTTTTGTCTTTCCATCATTCCTTTTTTACTTTTTAGCTCTCTTTTCTGTTTATTTGATTATATGTTCAACGGAATCAATTACTCATTCAAGCAATCAATCAATTAAGTAATTGTTGCCATTCATAAATCATCAGGATATATATTCCCCAGATTTTATTGCAACCATAAAACTTTAAATCACTCCTGCAAATGACAACAATGGAGTAATCCCACTCTAGTTCTAGCTCTTGAAACCATCCATTGTTTTCTCTAAACTGTAAACTGTAATCAGTGCTCAAAACCAAACATTGTTGTCAAATCAGACCTTGAGTCATTCAGAAAAGTAAAACTGACGCGAATGAACAGTCATTACACTCAACATCTGATCGGAAATAGGTACAGTAATTGTTCGTTGTCTTATACCTCCTCTCTCATCTTCCTCCTCGACCACCTGTCACTCTTACTCTGCCTCTTTCTCTCTAATTGTCTCTATCAGAGTGAAACTTCAACAAACAGTCCTCACTGAATCAGAATCAGAATCATCTTTATTTGCCAAGTATGTCCAAAACACACAAGGAATTTGTCTACGGTAGTTGGAGCCGCTCTAGTACAACAATTTCAATTTACAGAACACTTTGGGGACATAAAGACATTGACAAAAAACAATTGTGCAAAAAGATGCAGAGTCCTCTAGCACTTAGAGCAGTTCGAATGACTAATATTGCAATAGTCCGGTGCAATGATCATTGTGCAAAGGGGGCTGAGACTTCAAGGAGTGTATGCGGTTTAAAGTGACGAGTAGTGCGATCATCTGGGACAATGTTGGTTGTGCAAATGTTACAGATACTCCTCAATCAGTGTGCAAATGGAGCAGATGCTACTCTGGCATGAGTGGCCAGTTAATGCAAATAGTGCAGCATGGCGAGACAACTACAGTGAGTGCACGAGTAATACATAATTGGCCCCACAGAAATGTGACAACGAACTCAAATAAAAAAAATTCCAGCTTGTTGTAATGGAATTACAGGTTAGGTGTTTAAGAAGTTGATCGCAAGAGGGAAGAAGCTGTTGGAATGTCTACTAGTTCTAGTTTGCGTTGATCGGTAGCGCCTACCTGAGGGAAGGAGCTGGAAGAGCTGGTGACCGGGGTGCAGACGGTCCGAGAGGATTTTGCACGCCCTTGTCTTAGTTCTGGCAGCGTGCAAGTCCTCAATGGTGGGTAGGGGGGTACCGACAATCCTTTCAGCAGTTTTGATTGTCCGTTGCAGTTGGAGTTTATCCTTTTTTGTAGCAGCACCAAACCAGACTGTGATGGAAGAACACAGGACTGATTCGATGACCGCTGTGTAGAACTGTCTCAGCAGCTCCGGTTGGCAGGTTTCTTCACATCATTAGCCACAATTGTGATAATTTTATAGTTGCTGTGTGTGTGAAACCTTTGCTTCGTGTTTCACTTTTGCTACCTGTGCTTACCCGTATGCAACACAAGTGCATCAGAGTGCAAACTGTGTTTTAGTGGGTGAAAGTGCAAATTGCAAAGTGGGTTTGCAAGTTGTGTCTATCTAGGTGTAAAGCGCTGACGTTTCTACCCAAAGGGTGACCAATTCAATAAGCGGGTTCAGCAAACTGAGCATTTGGTTCAGACCATAGGGTTTTGTGTTTTATGCTAACACTAGCATCACTGACGGTGGAGTGGTTCACTCGCTTGACTTCAGTCTGTGCAGCGTGGGTTCAGTTCCCACAGTGTCTTCTGCCTTTCAGCTGGAATTGCCTCCAGCTCCCTACGACCCTGAACAGGATAACCCGTATAGGAAAGGGATGGATGGATGGACAGATGGAAACTTTTGGTTCAGATATTAGCAGGAATCATGGAAGTTGATGCACATGATTTGCTTTCACAGGCCAAATAAAATGGTGTGACGAGCTGGATATGGCCCCCAAGCCTTGAGTTTGACACCTGTGCCATACATTGAACAGTAAAGATCAGCTAACGTGTCAGAAGTGCCATCTGTCTTTCTCTTATGATCTCTACAAATGTTATAAAGTCCTGCTTCCCTGCGAGTGTCGTAATGACCAGAATTTATACTGGCTGTAGATTAAAAAAAAACTAAACAAAAACAAAAAACTAGCATCGCTTTGCATGGATGCAGTGCAACTTCCCACCAGTGATGCTATTTTCTGTTTATTTAGACCGAGAAATAGCGAGGACTGAATCAACAGCACATCTGCTGGTTAGACCAAAGTAATGCAATCCAATTAATTAGCAATCAGTGTGAAGACATACATGACTGTATGAAGTGTGTCAGAAAGGTTGCAGGACTAGTGTGACAAAAGATAGAGGTTACAAACAATGAGGTTTTGCTTTCAATTTGGGCCCTACGATCAAGCAGTGCATCAACAAAGAGATCCTGTGCCGTTTTTTTTGGTTCTGTACATGAGAAGAGGTAAGAATTGTGACAGGGCAACACACCTGTTCACAATGCCCTGAGTATCCGACACTTTCTGGTTGTGCAGGACCTCACCCGACCTGGCTCCTTATGATATTTCCTCTTTCCCAAGTTCAAGAGGCCATCAAGGGGACCTGTTCCAAAAATGCGGATGTTATGAAGATGGTTGTGATGACGGAACTCTGGAGGATATCGGAACAATACTTCCAGGAGTGCGTGAAGGTGTGGCAGAGAAGGCTAGGAAAGTGGAGTACACTCCAGGGGGAATTACCTCCAAGGGGAAAAAGTGTGGTTTGAATTTGAAATAGAGCTTTGTTGACACTACATATATACAGTACATGGGAGAGGCATTTTGAATGCAGTGATGCATTGATAGATGAGTTATTGTTTGGGCGATGTTTTGCTTTGACTTGCGAGCGCAGACTTGAGATACGAGCGCTATTTGGCGGCAGCAAAGTTAACTCAACTCACCTAACAATGAACAGTTAGGCAGATAGTGAACAATTCTTCAAAAGAGAGGCTTTAAGCTGAATATTGGCACTCCGAGCTAAAGTTTACTGTCAAATTAAACATAAAATAAAGAGAATTATATTGTGTATTTAAAATTTTGCCTTAGGAATGTTGTCTTAGCTTAATACAAACAAGCAATGTAAAATGCCATAGACAGGCTAACAAATGGCATCGGTGCCGTGGTGTTAAAACCTTTCCAGGGACGGATATTTGAACAAATGGTGGCGCATCACATGGACGGATAATATAACAATACTCACAGACATACATTTTTGATTGGCTGCAAAAAAAACAACTAATACTGTATTACTGCATCTTACTGAGGAGTTGTGACCATCAACTCTGTCTACATGTATATCCGTAGGTCTTTAATATACTGCTCCCAGGTGGCCAAGGCGTGCACACCAGAAGGAGCCGCAAAATCACATTGGATTAATCATGATGCACAAATTCTTTAAATTCTAAATTCTGATTCTTTACATTCTATTAAATGAAGTGGCTGGTGAGTAATCATCACACAGCAAATACATGTAGACTATACAGATGTTTTGATAAATACATAGATTTTTCTAAATACAGGAGTGCGTAAACCTAAATATAATAACGGCATTGCATTTATGGAATGTGGTGGCACACATACCGAGCCTTAATGCCACAGAACCGCTTTTAAGATCCACAATCTTTTGGATGTTCACCATCAGCTCAAAACTGCCTACACACAGACATGACTTTTGACATTTTCACCAATATTTCCTGACCCCCCCATACACTCTGGTTTGGGGGTATTTCAGTGACATATATGTGTGCATATGTGTACGTTTAAATTAATGACTGCTCTGCCTTGTCCGATGCCAGTTCCAGCTGAGTCGAACATGTGCCGAGCCAAGTGCTGCATCAATTAATTTTATCGCTCCATTATTATGGCAGACTGACAAAGTGGCAATGCTTCACGAACACAATGGATCTCTTTCGTCGAAAATCCTGCTTAATATAAAATACATGTAGGATAACAAACTGTCATTACAAAGTTCAAGTTTAGTAAAGCAATCCTCCATCGCAAATTGAGCCCCCCCCTCCCCATTTTTCTATTTAAAAAAAAAAAATACATTTAACAATACATGTTATATATATATATATATATATATATATATATATATATATATATAGTGACATTTTTGCCCCTCAGGTGACTATCAGTAGAGTAATGTACAACCCCAATAACATTGAAGTACTCTTTAAAATGTGGAATGGAGATCATGAGCATTAGATTAGCGACATCTTTTTGTCAGCCAATCATGTATGTCTGAGTGATGGAAAGAGACTCACCACCATGAAGAATCCACTCGTGGGGTGACCACCAGCAGCAGCAACACACACGCACCGTAAATCCTGGAAACGGCTCTGGGGTTTTGTCGTGACTTGGATGAGACTCCCCGGGAACCACAACTCTGAATCCGGGCTGCGCGTGTGCACAGAATCCTGTTTAAAGCCAACATGGTCGCCTCCGTGCTTTCCCTCTCACAAAAGCGTTTGGAATCAAGATGACGTTGCAGATAGCGTTTGACGATGACGGAGAAAAGTCAGGTGTCGTTATCCAGCGTGCGGCTCCATGCTGCGCACTAAGAGGAGTGGAAGGAGCGCGTCATGGGTGCCATGTGCGCACAGGACTCTCCGTGCGCCTTCTGCCTCACCTGAGCGCACCAGCAACAAGTGTGGCCGCTTCACCTCTGCGCACAAACTCCGATCCCTGTTTAGGGACGATACAAAGGGAAATGAATCCGGTCCGAATTGCAGCCGGAGACAAAAAGAGAGGGTGGAAAGGCGAGCTCGGACTGGTTCTGTCTGTCGCCTGTGTGCTGGAATTGATGCTCAAACCGGCCCAGTCCTTTATCAGAGTGACGGACACACTGACGGAGCTGAGGGGGAGGGGGAGGGGGGAGGGGGGGGGGGAGATAGGGGGAGGGCACCCTGCTGACGCCCATTGGAGGTTAGGGGGTTTGACGAGGAGGGAGATATTGAAGTGTGTGCGTGCGTGCGCGCGCGCGCGTGCGTGGCTTTGGCCCACTTGTGGCACAGTAAAACAACCCAGTACAAGGCAATAAATCTCATTTTCCTTTCCAATTGGCTTTAATAGGTAATAAGACACATATGACAATACTAAAGACGATAAGTGTTGAAATAATAATAATAATTATTATAATAATATCCTCTATAATAAGGTCGTGGGTTCAAATCCGGCTCTGGCATTCCTGTGTGGAGGTTGCATGTTCTCCCCGTGCCTGCGCGGGTTTTCTTCGGGTACTCCGGTTTCCTCCCACATTTCAAAACTATGAACGCGAGGTTAGTTGAAGACTCCAATGTGAATGGTTGTTTTGTCTGTATGTGCCCTGCAATTGGCTGGTGACCAGTTCAGGGTGTACCCAACATAACCATCATAAGTCTGCTGTTGCCAAAGTTTTCTGAATACAGTTCCAAAATTGAAAAAAGACACAACTTAATGGTCAACAACCAGTTTTTTAAATACTTCTCTCAGTGCTTCTTTGACAAAAGCTAAAGTTTTAAACATTGATTGGTTGGACAATAACAATCAAAGAATGGAGTTGCCAGAATAATGATACAAAAATAATGAGAATTTTTCTAACAATTCTAATATGGTCCTCATACGGGTGCATTTAATAAACTGGGTTAAATGAGTAGTAGACTAAGTAGACACTACTTATCCAGATTTATAGTGCACTTGTCATCTCGGGGAAACCGGGGCTTGTTGTCACATGGGTAAGTCAATTACAAATATCTTCTCCACCAGAGGTCGCAACTAAAAAGTAGAATGCTAG
The DNA here is from genome assembly GCF_024500275.1 of Phycodurus eques. Taxonomy (NCBI): domain Eukaryota; kingdom Metazoa; phylum Chordata; class Actinopteri; order Syngnathiformes; family Syngnathidae; genus Phycodurus; species Phycodurus eques. Next base: position 7,904,336 of record NC_084525.1, on the reverse strand, counting down.
TTTTCTTCCTTTACATGGTGAGGGGGTCGTGTCCTGTCTGAAAAGAGAATCGCACATTGTGAGCTGAGATGAGCACCAATCAACCTTTTTGCACAACCCAAAGTAAAAAAATAATAATAATAATAATTAAAAGTTAATTGCATGTATTTTCAAATAGGCTTTTTCCAAATAAAAAAATATTAATAGTGATACACGTGGACTTGTTAGAGGAGAGATTGAGGCATCTTGACATATTGTAGTAATTGTTCCGTTTTAAGCTAACTTTAAACTAGAGCTGGCATTGGCAAACATTGTAGCTTGGGGCAAAACGTCTCAGTCATTTTGGGATTAGTTGTCACATGTGTTTTCATAATGAAGCAAAGCTTTCTTTTTTGTAATTCAGTTGAATCTTGAATTTTCATTTTAAGAAAGGTAAAACATGCATTTGAGACTGAGAGCCATGACCTATGTGCTAGCAGTTCATTAGGACTTTAATTAAGTGCGTATTGCATAATTTTAATTTTATTATGTTAACATTTGTTCTATGGTTATGCTCAATTACTTTTTCTAGCTTAATGAGAAACATTTTCTGTGCCTGATTTCAACGTTCACTTTCAGGTAAAAAAAAAAAAAAAAAAAGGGTCCTTGTTTTGTTAGTTACAAATTCCTGTGTGACATCTCATCCCATATACTGAGACAACTTACCCGATAGTGTAGCAACCATTCAGATATTCACACTCTCTATTAGATTGCTTATAAGTATGCACTGAAACAAAATGTGAAGTACAATACAAAATATATTCCTGAGACTTTGGTCTTTCATCTGGTCCACATTTTGTTTTTATATGATGGATTGATTCCAAGAAAAACTGTACAAATCCAAGAAAAAAAAACCAAAAACATCTGGGTTGATTCTTTTATTGGTTTTGGTAATATACCTATAAATGTACCTTTTTCACATGCCCCTTCATTTCTAATAAGTAATACATTATTCTTTACGATGAAATTCAAACACATGAAGAAGGTATGTATGAAGGTTTGGAAGAAGATGTGCATTTGACTGTAATGCTAAGCCAGCGTAGGTAGAATAGTTGCGCTTTGGTGAAGGTTAAGTCTGTGTTCAAACTCAGAGCCATGATGATGACATTTGATGATGTCATTTTGGAGAACTCATTCTGCAATGTTTACAAAATGAATCTTAAACCATGTTAAATCTGCTAGTGGCTAATTTTAAATAATTAAAAAGTGTTGTTGCTCGTAGAGAAAACTAGCACTGTAGTTTATTACCGGAGCACTTTTTTGTTTTTTTTTAAAACATGATTCCTCCAGCTTCGTAGCACCTACCGCATTGCAAAAAGTCCAAGAATTTGGCCAGAGAACGAAGCCACATCGTCCATTGGAACAGTGCGATCTTTTAAATATGAACCACATGTGTACAAGATAGATCGCTCAGACAGCTTTAGAATAAAAATGATACACACACACACAAACACACACACACATTACTTACCTTACTTTTGCAGGTATAGTCCAAATGCTTGGCAGTGAGCTGTCATTTGAAATTCTCAGTGGTGTTTGTCATACAAATACCGCAGGTGGTTGAGCTGACCCACAAACAAATAAACAAATCAGGAAAATCCCTCATGGAATTGAAATTATTAGATTTAGCGACTTCCAAACTGCTATTTCATGAAAACGCTTGAGAATACAGTTCAAACCTAATCTTCTTTCAGAGACTTTTGTGTTTACAGCTTGACCGGCAGCTGTCCAAACACCCTTTAGGGTCACATGAGACAGTATGGTGCACCTTTGGGTCAATTTGGAGGCAACCAGTGAAAAAAAGAAAATAAATAATGCTAGTCATATTTATATGCTGAAATAGGGTAAAGGTGGTGTAAAGGTGAGTTTTACAGTCTTGGACTAATCCCACTGATTTCTACGTTGATACATTTTAATCACTTAGGTGTATTACAGACTGAGACGTTATAAACAGTTGATCGGCACACTGGCACAGGACTAATTGGCCCTCTAATGTGCCCCATGGGGGCAATTAAATTGAGAGCTGTCCTCAGTCAGGTAGTCCAGCGATGAGCTCAGTGTGTATTCTGGTCCCTTGGCTGGATGCAGCCGGAGCGGATGGTTTATTGTAAGCTAGGTCCCGGTCCGGGTCCTGAATTGATAGACCCAGAGAGGCCATGCCAGTACAGGAATGACTCAAAGTAGAATAGTATTAGTAACACATTACATTTATCGGGGGCTTGCTGGGTACTCAAAGACAGACAAGAATTGGTAAAAATGTATCGATATTAAAACGTCCATCCATCCTTTTTCTTTATATTTTGTCATCATTAGGCCGTAGGTAACTGGAATAAAGTCATTATTGAGAGAAGTACTGTATGAAAAAGGCGCTGCCAGTCTACCCTCCCATGGTTGGTGCATGTTTTCTTTGTGTAGGAGCTCTTGTCTTGGAATTGTTACGTTTGGCAAAATTATACATTATCTGAATAAAGGTGCAGATTTAAGGATTGTCGCTCGTATTTTTGCTGTCACAGTCCACTTGCATTGGGCTCTAGTTTTCCATTGATCAACCAAATCCACCCAAAGGTGCTGCACTTACAATCCTGGAGTGGAAAAGTATGGCCTTGCACACATTATTTTTCAACGAAGTATTGTAAGTCAGACACGTTTCGTGGTCAAATATACAGTAGTATAGATCAGTGATTGATCAAAGTGTGTTACTGGTATGCTGGCTCCCTCGAGAGGAATGAAAAAGAATCACTGAATTTAATGTCCAAATTGTGCCTCCTGTTACAATTTTTTCTTTTAATCAGTTCAGCTGTATTTAACTTTTAAGTACACTACATTCACATTTGTAACTGTTTATTTTCAAACATTTATTTTGGTAAAATGACATATTCAATATATTCAAATATTCAACTTTTATGCAAAATGTACATTTTAATTGAATCCTTATCTAACTATATTCCACCCCACCCCCCCCCCCCCCCCCCCCCCCAATATTTCAACACTATACTGCTCAAACTTGTCATAATGTTACAGTGGCATACATTGGTATTCAATATTCTTTTTAGCAATGATTGATTGACTGGTCCTATACATTAATAGATCAATTTTTGGCCATAAATTTACTGTAAATATAACTTGCATCAGAGTAAGACGTTAACATAGTATATACACTAGAAAACATGTCCTTATTGACAGTTATACAAATATGTCTCCCTGGGTTTATGGCGAGCTGCTTTAAACATTCTCCATCCATCTTTTTTTTCTCACTGGCGTCTTAAAATCCATCCATCCATCCATTTTCTGAGCCGCTTCTCCTCACTAGGGTCGCGGGTGTGATGGAGCCTATCCCAGCTGTCATCGGCCAGGAGGCGGGGTACACCCTGAACTGGTTTCCAGCCAATCGCAGGGCACATAGAAACAAACAACCATTCACACTCACAGTCATGCCTACGGGCAATTCTCCAATTAATGCATGTTTTTGGGATGTGCGAGGAAACCGGAGTGCCCGGAGTAAACCCACGCAGGCACGGGGAGAACATGCAAACTCCACACAGGCGGGGACGAGGATTGAACCCCGCACCTCAGAACTGTGAGGCTGACGCTCTAACCAGTCGGCCACCGTGCCGCGCGTCTTAAAATAATTTTAATAATTTTTTTTCTGTATTTCCAGACAAAGATTTGTATGGGTATAATCATAAATCAGATAAAATTATGTGATAACTAGCCACCAACTGAGAAAGATCAGACTATGACTGCGTACTGTAGACGTGAATCAGCGGAATATCCAGCAGCAAAGGTCGGAACATAACACAAAGCCTAAAAATACTTTGTCCTCGAGGGACAGATGAGCCTCAATGTGTGAGTGTATGTGTGTGAACAAGAACAACAGATCTGTGATAATTTATTGTTGAGTAACTTTAGATGTCCCGACATTCAGCGGCCCTGGAAGTCCAGAAGCTTCTGGAATGATTGGCCAGCTCTCAGAAGAAGTGTCGGGGCCTGTTGTCAGATACTTTTCCCTATGTGTGAAGGATGCAATAAACCACTTGCGTAGAGGCTGGGGGGGGAAATACTCACAAACATGCACACAATTGATGCCAGGCGTGTATGTTACAGTTTAGTCCAAAGGTATTTGGACAGGAACAAAGTTTGTATGATTCATCATCTAGCCACCAAAACAGCCGATTGTAAATAAAACTTGAACACTCCACCTTTAATTTAAGACGTTTCACAATACACTGCCTTTATTATTTACGGATTACAGCCATTTTAGAGACTATTCATCACTGAACTTCAGAATTTTTTTTTTCACAGAGTATTTTTTGAAGGCCTGGACGAATTCAGTCACAAGCAGGAAGCCAATGTGGATGCAATCATATCTCAATTCATCTGTCTTCACTGAAATTAATTGAAACAGCAGTAATCCATTCCAGCCTCCTAATCCATTCCACCCTAAAAAAAAGTTTTTTTTGCTACTTTATAAAAAATTATACATTAATGACATAATTAAATAGAAGCATTTTATGTTTCAATTCATGAACATTTTGCTCCTCCTTCTGAGATATGCATCTTGGCCACTTGGTGGGAGTATAATGCATCCATCCATGCCTTCTCTGAACCGCTTATGCTCACCAGGGTCGCGGCTGTCCTGGCGCCTATCGTGGCAGACTTCGGGCACCCTGAATTGGTCACCAGCCAATCGCAGAGCCGATCATAACTCCTTAGTAAGCCACGCTAATATTAGTTGTTCTTTGCAGAGGATAAATAATATATGCCTGTGAGTATTGTTATACTATCTGTTTATATTGGTTACTCTACTGTTTGTGTTCAAATATCCATTGGTTAAAGGGTTATAACACTGTGACACCAATGTTATTCGTTCTCCCTTCTCTGGCATTTTGCATGGTTTGTTAGCATTAGGCTATACGGACTTTCGAAAGGCAAAGCAATGATAATTGTTTTAAATACACAACATGTGATTCTCTTTGTTTTACGTTGAATTTGACTCTAAACTTCTTTTCTTAAAGAATTGTTCATTATCTGTCAAACTGCTGCTTTTTTTGTAGTGAGTTGAGTTGAGTTCACTGCCACTACTACTGCTACTCGTATATCAAACTTTTGCTCACATATCAAAGCAAATAAACAGTCAAACGATGGCTCATATCTCGAAAAACTTGTAAGTTGGCTCACTCATATCTCAAGGCAGCACTGTTGTATGTTCAAATAATTTTGAGCCCCTATAAATAGGTACATTTTACACAAGCTGTTGGTGATGCCTGAATGGTATTTTTGTGAAATCCTTTAAATTAACTTGTGTCTAAACTCTCATCACATGTCGATAGTTGAATCTCTGTCTGTTTTGAAAGTGTCTTTAAATGTGATGGTGACAAGTCCTAAAATAATAAAATGCTTACTGGGTCATCAGAATATGTTGTCATGCTTGACACATTCAGACCATTCATACTTGAGCATTCACACACACACACGTGCACATAGCAGGTGAGCTGGATGAGATCAAAGCGATACTTTAGACGTGGTGGCCTCTTTGGCATTAAGGTTTTGCAGTTTTGCACATTGGTCTCAGTCGAACTGTGTGCTGAGTTGTTTCCTGTTCATGTAGGGCATCATCATCATTATCATGCTAACAGCCTCCACCATGAAGCTCCAATATGCTAATGACAACGTTCACGCTGAAACAGACCTTCAAAACATCATGGATGCTTTTTTTCCCCACTGCCTACCAACTCCTGGGACTTGACATCAACATCAAGAACTCAGATTCAATACCAACCGGCTCCTGACACCACGGTCCAGGCCTCCATGATCTATGTGGACAGCAACCCTCGAGAAAATGTGGCTCTTTTCCCCTACCTTGGCAGTCTTCTCTCCATAAGAGCTGTCATCACTGCAGAAATTCACCAGCACATAGGGTGTGCCAGTGCAGCTTTTTCCAGCTCAGAGTTTTTTTAAGAATCATGACGATCAAACCAAGAGCAAACTTCCAGTCTATTAAGAATAATTATACATGAAAAGTATATCACGCTTTTCAGGATACTTTACACAAAATAGATAACAAAAAACAAAAAAACAGACAAGGGGCAAGCGTGAAGTAATGGATCTGGTCTCCATGCTGCTGTCAATCAAAAGAGACAGGACGCCCTCCTTGCGGCAGACAGTTCCAGGCAAGAGCCTCGGTAGACACAGTGGGGACGTTGATGAGGTCCAGAGCCCTCCACCGAGATGATGCTCTCATGCAGAAGGAGGCGCCCAACAGCCGAGCCCAAGGAGCCACACGAATGTTCATTGTAGTGCCACAACCAAATCTGGAAAAGAGCAAATGCAGGGGGTGGACAGCAACCGCAAGAGAATGGATGGGAGAAAATTGAGCGGGATGTACCAGAGAGTGGCAGATTACGAGAGCTAGCCGGCTAGCCAGCTAGATAGCTGGAGTCGGGGGGCAGAGGTCCCAACCAATGACAATTTATGTAAACCAGCCCAGGGTTTGCCCACAGTATGGTGATTGATTCTGGTAAAAACAAACCATTAAAGCGGGAGTTCTGCTCACTCTGCTTTATAGGGTTAGTAGCGGGACCACCTACAGGAGAGCAGACACCTTAAAGCCTTGGAACATTACCACCAGCGATGTCTCCGCAAGATTATCCGGATACGCTGGAAAGATTCACAAACCAACATCAGTGTTTTGAAGAAAGTCAACATAGGCCGCATCATCACAACTCAGTCGACACCAGCTATGATGAACAATCCACGTCATTTATTTATTTAAATAATCTGAATGAATGGTATGCACTTGCATACATGCTGATCCCACACTTCAAGTTACCTATTCTGCTATTGGTACAGTTTTGTAGTTTGGTCTGTCTGCAACATAGTTTGTGCTGAGTCGTTTCCTGTTCATGCAGTTCATTGCAGCTGCAGTACAGTACAGTATGCATCTTAGTTATAGAAGGAACTGTTGACGTAGTGCCTCTTACATTTGGCTCTGCCAAAACCTGTACTTACTCTCCCTAGTTGTAGTGTGTCCTTTACACTTTGGCCTTGCAAATTAGCCGACTAGTGTGTCTACAGTATTGTTGGATTTATCTTGCCAAACATTATAATGAATAAACACAAAAGGAATGAAGACGCTGGTCTTTTTACTCATGAGGTTCAGATTGTTCAGATTACAGCCTCTCAACACGCTCTAAACAATCTCTCCCGTCGCTCCTGCATTTATTTTAAAATAGGGAGGTTTCTAAGTTTACAAGACACAACACACTAAGGGGAGGGTTTCAAGGTGAAAACATGGCACCAACACCTGCCACGTCCCGGCCACGTCCTTCTCTCTGATGATTCCTGCTGAGTCATCTTCCTGAAGGCGAGACATCTTTCTTTCTAAAAATTGTCCATAATACTAATGCAAGCTACAATGCAAAATACTAATGCAAGCTAAGCAAATAAATGATAACTTCTAAAATATATCTAACAAGTATACTGCTAGAAATTTGTGCATTCATGGGTACAGTCTTAACCACTGGTTCTGGTGTCCACACATTGATCACTTTGAGTTGGTTGGAGACACTAACAATATGCTCAGACAAATTTAAGCATCTTCACTTCAGATGACTGAGCAGATTTAAATGTTTTATTTTTTATTTATCTCATAATAATATGATACCAAAGTGGATATATCCATCCATTTTTCATACCGGTTGTTCTCATTAGGGTTGCCGGTTAGGCCTATCCCAGCTGTCTTTTATTATTTATTTATTTTTATTGACCCAGGTAAGGCAACTGTTGAACAGGTTCTCATTTGCAATGCTGACCTGGCAGCAGACAAAATAAAGCAAAATAAAAACTAATACAAATACATAGACAATAACCACAGTCTGATACAGTTATATAATACCTTACATTACATAACATTACATCATAGCACACTGTGAATAAAAGGTTAAAAATAGTAATCATTTACATTATCCCTAACTAACTAACTTAACAGATGACATTTGGATAAAAGAGGTGAGTTGTATTATTTGTTGCAGTGTTCCAGTTAGTTGTGGCAGAAAAATAAAATTAAAAAAAAGATCAAAAGTAGTGTAACCTTTGAAAATGAAGAGGTTCATAAAACTGCTGGAATGCAGATTGCGGGTGGTGGTATGCATGGTGAGCAGAGACAGAAAAGATAGGGTGGGGTCTTTCCAATAAGTGTTCTATAGATAGGTACAGCCCAGTGAATTTGTCTGTGTGAATAAAGAGAGGGCCAATCGACCAGGGAGTACAGTTCACAGTGGTGGGTGTTAATGGGTGGGTCTGGTGACAAAGCGGATGGCAGCGTGATATATGATGTCCAGCTTGTGGTGGAGAGTTTTTGTTGTTGATCTGTATAGTACATCTCCGTAATGTAAGATAGAAAAGTGCTGATGAGTTTTTCAAATGTAAGCGAACTGTCAAGACAGATTCCCAGGTATTTGTAGCAAGTGATGTATCCTTAAAAGTTCCCTTAAAAGATACCTGAACCATGAATTTCTGAAAGTCATGTCCGCCAAGTGCCACAAAGTAACCTAACCCTTACCGTAAAGTTTAGTAGGTTAAGGTTGACCATGTAGGAGCCGGCTGTGTATGTTTTCAAGCTGTGTGATTGACGTCGGTTCTATAGTGAAGTTTTAGAGGCTACCTGGTGTTTTGGGGTGAATGTGCGTATGTGACTAAAAAAAAAAAAGGCCTAGTGGGCTCCATGCTGCAAGGATGGGTCCCTCCACGCCCTGAGTAATGAGGGCATGTTTTAACCGGCTACAGGTGCACTTGAGAAGGGCAGGCTGGGCCTTTTGAAGTGGAAGCCAACTGGGAGCATGGCCCATCTCTGACCAAGAGCCAGCTCAGACACATTCGCTTTCAATTAACACTCTTGCTTCACTCCTGAATGCTGCTCTTTTTCTTTCTGCCACTGTTGTGCGTTTGAATAAGGCCTCCCGATAACAACTACATTTAAAAAAAAAAAATCAACAATAAACGTGACGAATATGGTGCAGTCACAATGAAATTCATTAGAGAGAATTTATTCTATGCGCAGCATTTTGTTATGGTCAGTGTCCAAAGAACTGTGAGTCTTCAGCATGACATCCTTTTCATTCAACTTGATGTGATGCCATCATAGAACTTTCCTGTCTTTGGCAAAGTGCTGAAAACATACCAGCTCTAACATTTTGTACTTTATTGCATTTTGTACTTGCTGTATACACAAATAAAGTTACTGCATAGATGAAAGTGCGTACAATATGCACACATGTCATTAAAGAGAGTGCAAAAGAGAAATACATGGATATTTCGATGGTAAGCTCCCTGGAGAGAGCTACATCTGGCTCCTGTTAGCCACAAGCGTATAAAAATCAAATGAGAGTTAGTTGCAGACACACACAGATATACACACTCTCTCACACACACACACACGCACGCACACACACGCACACACACACACACACACACACACACACGGAGGTTTAGGAATCTTGTCTTGCATGGTGGTCACCCCCACTGGTCCCTGTATATCCAGTGCCAACCCTTATGAACCTAGAAGACGAATGAAGGGGCTCAGACAGAGACTAGCTGGCGCAAATAAGCAACAACAACTCATATTCAGCATGCATCCAAATATTAAATGCCTGAAACTGTCTCATGGATGTCTGCTGACATTGTGATGGAGATATGTATTATAATAACACACACACAAAAACAACTTTCAACGATTTGAACTGAATATATCTATACCCGAGCATATTTTTTCCACATATGAGATACATTAGCTTTTGTCGGTTTAGCATGTAAAATGAGGGCGCAGGAAGTTGAGTTTGCTGAGAGTAAGTACGAGATAAGCAGACACTCACGGACAACTTTTACATGACAGACGTCCAAACAAATCTGTGTTCACTGTGTGACAGGTGCAGCAAAGTTCCACTTAAAGTTGTGAGTCACTGTCATCTAGTGATGGTGAAATTACTGACACACTATCAAAGCATTTACACTCTTATCCTAGTGTGTAATAGTATGTGTGTAATAGTATACAAATGACTTATTAATATAAAAATATATATTAATATAAAAAAATTAAAAGTGCAAAAATAGGGAGGTGAACTCACATTTAAGGCTCACATATTTCCCACACTTTAAGCTCTTACATTTTTAAAAGATCCTGCAATTTTATGGATAGTTGTGCACTTGTGTTTCGATGTTACTGAGGTCAAAGCTTGCTCATCCTGGCCAGGAGGCATGTCTGAAAGAAGCCCCGTGAATATCCCGCTAGTCTCCAATTTCCTGCCATGTTAAATCCCGGACAAAGCATCTGTCTTGATTTCTGCTTGGGTGGGATCGGCAGCACTTCAATAACTTCTTGTATTATTGATATTAGCATGTAATGTCAGAATATGTCCAGTGATATAATCACCTACAGGAGGTAAAAGTTTGAAAACCAACTCTTTCTTAATTGTGTTAGGTTTGAACAAACAGGGTTTGGAAATGCATTCATCCCAAATGTTCTTCTCTGATAATCCTGTCTTGTTGTTAAGTAAAGACTAGCTCAATATTAGAGCCTTTGCCAACATCAGAATTAAAATGTTTCTTGCTCAAAAACAACATATTTGACACTGTGCTTTAACTATTATTGTGTTGTGGCCAGTTGAAACGCTCCAGTAGAGACTGGCATGTCCTTGGCAGTAGGCTACCTCCTTTCCTGGACTGTCGGCGTGAAATGTTGCCCATATGTTGGCTCGTAGACTTTCTCTGATTGATGGACGGCGGAGTATCTGGAAATCTAACATGAGCATGACATCACTTATTAGTTTACGGCTTTGAAACTGTTAAGCTCTATGTGGACCCAAAAGCAGAACATTTTCTTTTGGACCAGTTCTGTCTTGTCAGTTGGCAGTCCAAAGTGCACAAGTAAAATAGGGGCAATCGGGGATCTTGAATGAGGGTTGTAGTCCTGGTCATGGATGTTGTTTTATCAAAGAAAGTGAATCTACAAAACTGTAGTCTGCAGTTCTGAAGTGATGACAGAGAAGAACAATTGGCCAATCAGTTGAGTATCGGGGTCAACAAATAAGGGCTCAGGACAGAGATCACATTGTCTCATCTAAATCTGTTTTCATTTAGATTTTGGATACTTTTGGACCGTATTGTCCCATTATATTTATCATCGTATTAATATTCTACTGTCTGTTGTTGTTCAAAAAGAGGCGCCTAGGAGTCGGCAACCCGTTACAACAGCTTTGTTACTTTTTTTCCCTTTATTTGTACTTTTCCACTATTTTTTGTCATTTAATGTCCGTTGTGCATCGTGCTAACCCATTCTGGACTGTTTTCAACGTTGGCCGTGACATTCTTGGGCGGAGAGTATCAGCGCTTGTTGTGTTGCACCTTCACCAGCAGCCTGTTTTCAACAGATCTGTTATTTTTTCCTTTATTTTACACTTCTTGCCTTTTTTGCATCGTGCTGGGCCATTCTGATCTCTTGCAGCCTTTTGGCTGTGGTACTTTATTAAGCAGAAAATATTGGTTGCCATTGAACCTTCGCCATTTCTCTACAATGTTTCAATTGCGAGGAGCTTTGCCTCAACTTGGAGCTGGCCGACGTCCATTCGGCGAAGAATGCGTCCCGGAGGAGATATGGAAAGGGATGAGAGCTCGGGCTAAAATGAAGTTACGTGAAACGAGAGCGAGGACTAAATGGAACAGGAGAATTGAACCAATCCTTCTGTATGTGGGTTACTCCCTAACGGATTAACTGTCGGCTGTTAGACAACTGCAGGTGTTTGTTTACATTCAAACTTGGCTTGTATCATACGTGAGTGACATCATGCACACTGTAATTACTGGTTGTTGGAGACTTCAATCTTGTTCCTCGCTCTCATCTACTAACAGCTGCACACAAAATGTGCAACAAGAGGGAATAAAACTCTGTACCTCCTGTATGCTAAATGTCCAATATAAAAGGAGTTCTTGTATATTTATCTTTAAGTACAGCAAATAGATACAATAGATGAATACTTTTCATTACAGTGTGATGGTCTCGCTGGATGTCTCCCCAATGTCGTTATCAACAGAGAAAATCCCCTTGAGGTCTCTCCTCCAAGGTCCTCCGTAGTGGTCCTCTGTCCCCCCACATTGATGCCATACTGAATGAGTCCACAGCCGTATCCTCAGCTAACGCTCATCCTTAGAAAATACGTTATGAACTGAGGATACAGCTTCATCGAACGTTGAGAGGAATTTTTCAGTCTAGAAGACAAAAGAAATGACACACAGTGAAAGACCTGACATGATGCTCTGAAACAAATCTCACATACTGCCTTTTGACGGCAAGTTGAAACAGACGCCCTATTCCTTAATAGTTTGTATGCGGGCTTTTGTGTCCTGTAGCAGACTGAGAAACGCATGTCCACACTGAAGTGTTTTCACTGATCGTGCTGATACAGGAGATGAAAGCACAGAACTATGTCAGGCCCCGGTGAACAACATGGCTTGTGTTGTTATTTAAAAAAAATATATATATATCATTTTAACACTGCTGCAAAGAATACACAAATTGTCGAAAAGTACTTTTATGACGTGTTAATGTTATCCTGATGCTGTGGTTGACTTTAAAGGTACTTAAAAGATTCTGGTTTTGGTCAAATGGGTAGTTTGGTCAAGGTCTAGGGGTATGTCCGGATAAAAACTCAAGATAAAAAAAAAGATTGTTTGCTCAAGTGCAAAAATAATTAGTGGCTATTACCGTGGCCTCTTTCTAGATGGAATCTGCTTTCTGATTCTAGTAATAACTCCTGCATCTATGGAGCAGTTTTCCTTTGGGGGGTGACAGCCTCAGTCAATTATTTGGATATAGGTGTTTGTTAAGGACATACTATCCATTCCGACTTTCAACACAAAGAATTTAACACAATGTTGTTGGCATCTCCTGAAGGTGAGGATGAAGAGAAAAGAAAGGAGGTGGGGGGGGGGGGGGGGGGGGGAAGAGCGCCACAGTGACTGATTGCAAGTGCAAATGAGAACCAGAGAATGTGAAATGTCAGTGGTGCTGTAGATTTATACTTTAGGCCTACATTCTCCCCTGAGATCTGCCACACATACACCCGCTCTGAGCAGAACAAAAGAGTAGTGAGGGAGGGACGTGACAAGGTATGGGCACAGAGTCAAAGGTCAAACAGTACAGGAGAATTAGCAAGGAAGTCTATAAAGATGAGAGAGAGATCGAGGAGAAAACACAAAAACGTCAGCTGGGGCTTATTTAGACCAACCTTTTATAGTCGACAAGGATTGCTGTACGCTCACATGTACATCTGCCCTCCTTATGTTATATTGTACTCCACTGGGTGGGCTGCCCTTTTTGACTTTAGCCTCTTATCACGCTGGCTTGTCTGCAGCGTGCAGCAGTATTAGATGCCTCTGTCTGCTGGAGCAGAAACCACTGATTCATGCACAGGTACCGGTGATTACATTGTGTTGATGCCTGTGACAACACAGACATGCACATCATCCTACAAAAAAAAATTACTGATAGGAAAAAATAATACAGTTCTTTGTATATCCTATCCACAGTGGAAAGAGTTTCTTTTTTCTGCAAACTTCAGGCCAAATTTTGAGAAAGCGTGTTTGATGGATACTACGTGAAAACATAACCTTCTTGGTTATGTGCGTAAATGTAATTTTATCCCCTCAGCTGGTAATGGTGCTGGTCTACATTAATAGTATGTTATTTATCCAAGCTATCAGTCGGCGGGCAACTTATCACGCGGCCAGGTCGAATACAGTTACAATCTGACAGTTGTGTTTTGTCTCACTACGCTCAGCTTGCAGAGAACACAGCATGAAACCACCAACCGACAGGCGAACACGACAGGACACGCTCGCTCTGTCAGCTGACAGACCGCTGAGGTGTAAATTGTGTTCCTTTAATTGCTGCCAGTTACAGACAGAAAATGAACACAACTAACAAAATAACAAAACAATTCTTTATTGCTACATCTATAGACTACTTTTTCACAAATATGACAAAATACTATTGGTCTATCCCCATGTTTCTGCGCATTATTAGCCAATTTAAAGTGTTGAAAATACCTGTAGCTTGAGAAAAAAAATCTATTAATCCTCTTGAACAGTTGGACTGTCTGAGAAGTATTGTAAAAATCCACCTCTTCCCTCACTTTGCGGGAGCCGTGCAAGCATTTGTCAACTCAAGACTGAAGGTCTGGAGGTATTTTAGACAATAATGAGTATAAATAGTTAGGTTAGATACATTTGAATAAGCCTGTTTGGTTAAAAATCAATCAGTTTAATGCTTCATTGGAGAAGGAACTGGTCAGTGCATGTAGATCCATTTCCGCCCATTAATCTGCTCAGTCAATTAATCGTTTTTAAAAAAATTTTTTTATTGCAACACTCATGGCAAGTTTGGGAAGGTTCTTTAGCCGCATTCGTTTACTTTTGTGAAGTATTAAAATATTTTTGTGCGTTTTATGCGGAGACTTTGATGCGCACAATTGGCGGTGGCGACGTGTCCGTACCATTTCAATCAATGACAGCGTAATAAATTATCTTTTTTCTTGTAGATTATATTTACAATGCGATGATTTCCAACCACTGTGTCATGGTAAATGTGTCTCGCCTGCATGCGTGGGGTTTCTCCAGATACTCTGGTTTACTCCTACATCCCAAAAACATTCATGATAGGTTAATTGAAGAGTCTAAATTGTCCGTAGGTATGAATGTGAGTGGGAATGGTTGTTTGTTTATACTGTATGTGCAATGCGATTGGCTGGCAACCAGTTCAGGGTGTACCCTGCCTCCTGCCCGATGATAGCTGGGATAGGCTCCAGCATGCCTGCGACCCTAGTGAGGATAAGCGGTGTAGAAAATGGATGGATGGATGGATAAACAGGCCAAGATTTCACACTAAGTAAATACATTTGTGAATGAATTTAGACAAGTTCATCATTATTTTGGTACTGCATATACTCTGTTGTGACATTTTATGAACACATGACAATTTTTTTTCCTCGCCATGTCTCTCATTAAGATCTTAAAAAGTTGTGTGTGTAGGGCACTTAAGGGAAAAAATAGATTTTAGACTTTTATTGCCTCATTTCATACAACCCCAATTCCAATGAAGTTGGGACGTTGTGTTAAAGATAAATAAAAACAGAATACAATGATTTGCAAATCATATTCAACCTATATTTAATTGAATACACTATAAAGACAAGATATTTAATGTTCAAACTGATAAACTTTATTGCTTTCAGCAAAAAAAAATCATTAACTTCCAATTTTAGGGCTGCAACACATTCCAAAAAAGCTGGGACAGGTGGCAAAAAAGATTGAGAAAGTTGAGGAATGCTCGTCAAACACCTGTTTGGAACATCCCACAGGTGAACAAGCTAATTGGGAACAGGTGGTTGCCATGATTGGGTATAAAAGGCGCTTCCCTGAATTGCTCAGTCATTCACAAGCAAAGTTGGGGCGAGGTTCACCTCTTTGTGAACAAGTGCATGAGAAAATAGTCGAACAGTTTAATGACAATGTTCCTCAACGTACAATTGCAACAAATTTAGGGATTTCATCATCTACGGTCCATAATATCATCAAAAGGTTCAGAGAATCTGGAGAAATCACTGCATGTAAGTGGCAAGGCCGAAAACCAACATTGAATGCCCGTGACCTTCGATCCCTTAGGTGGCACTGCATCAAAAACCGACATCAATGTGTAAAGGATATCACCACATGGGCTCAGGAACACTTCAGAAAACCCTCCATCCATCCATCCATTTTCTGAGCCGCTTCTCCTCACTAGGGTCGCGGGCGTGCTGGAGCCTATCCCAGCTATCATCAGGCAGGAGGCAGGGTACACCCTGAACTGGTTGCCAGCCAATCGCAGGGCACATACAAACAAACAATCACACCTACGGGCAATTTAGAGTCGTCAATTAAACTAGCACGCATGTTTTTGGGATGTGGGAGGAAACTGGAGTGCCTGGAGAAAACCCACGCAGACATGGGGAGAACATGAAAACTCCACGCAGGCGGGGCCGGGGATTGAACTTCGCTCCTCAGAACTTCGAGACAGACGCTCTAACCAGTCATCTACCGTGCCGCCACTTCAGAAAACCGCTGCATCCGTAAGTGCAACTTGAAACTCTACTATCCAAAGCAAAAGCCATTTATCAACAACACCCAGAAACGCCGCCGGCTTCTCTGGGCCCAAGCTCATCTAAGATGGACTGATTCAAAGTGGAAAAGTGTTCTGTGGTCCGACGAGTCCACATTTAAATTTTTTTGGGGAAATTGTGGACGTCGTGTCCTCCAGGCCAAAGAGGAAAAGAACTATCCGGACTGTTATGGACGCAAAATTCAAAAGCTAGCATCTGCGATGATATGGGGCTGTGTTAGGGCCAATGGCATGGGTAACTTACACATCTGTGAAGGCACCATTAATGCTGAACGGTACATACAGGTTTTGGAGAAACATATGCTGCCATCCAAGCAACGTCTTTTTCATGGACGCCCCTGCTTATTTCAGCAAGACAATGCCAAACCACATTCTGCATGTGTTATAACAACGTGGCTTTGTCGTAAAAGAGTGCGGGTACTAGACTGGCCTGCCTGCAGTCCAGACCTGTCTCCCATTGAAAATGTGTGGCGCATTATGAAGCATAAAATACGACAACGGAGACCCCGGACTGTTGAATAGCTGAAGCTGTACATCAAGCAAGAATGGGAATGAATTCCACCTACAAAGCTTCAACAATTAGTGTCCTCAGTTCCCAAACGTTTATTGAATGTTGTTAAAAGAAAAGGTGATGTAGCACAGTGGTAAACATGCAGCCATCAAATTAATGATTATTTGCTAAAAACAAAAAAGTTCATCAGTTTGAACATTAAATATCTTGTCTTTGTCGTGTATTCAATTAAATATAGGTTGAACATGATTTGCAAGTCATTGTATTCTGTTTTTATTTACATTTAACACAACGTCCCAACTTCATTGGAATTGGGGTTGTAGTTGCTATCAGAATCAGAATCAGAATCAGAATCATCTTTATTTGCCAAGTATGTCCAAAACACACAAGGAATTTGTCTCCGGTAGTTGAAGCCGCTCTAGTACAACAGACAGTCAATTTACAGAACACTTTGGGGACATAAAGACATTGACTACCAGACATAAAAGATGCTAATTCTGTTTCTAACCAAAACAGCAGCAACTACCGAGGCAGATCAAGGTTGCCAAATGAATTAAGTGAGTAGTATTAAAAATTCCTGTTGCACCAACAATACTACCTAATAATTAATTTCCATGTTGTTACATTTTATTGTGTAACAGCAGAAAGGTCAAATTAGCTTTAACCTAAAAGTGCTTGGACTGTGTGGAAAGGTCAGAATGTTCTTATGGTGTGAGTGTTTGAGGAGAAGCATATCCAGATGTGCATTTGCTTGCTTGCGTACATGCAGCGGTCTAATGGCCCACAGTAACTTGCTGATCACAAAATGCACACGCCACAGGAAAAGAACACATGAAAGCTCTGTCAAAAGAAAGTCCTCGGGCCACCTGACAGGAAGACCCCATTACAACGTGTGCATCGTTAACAGCGGTCCCCCTATCTGCCCCACCCCACCCCCCCAACCTCCTCCCCTCAGTGGGTTCTTACTCAGGCTGTGCAGGTCCGACTTTCTAAGTGGCCTCTAGAGAAACAACATAATGGAGTTAAGGACCCCACTTATGTACCAGATAAAACTAATTTACCGTAACATCATGCAAGATCCCCCATGTTGTGTTCCTGAATGGCAAAACGATGCCATACTAAGTGACGACATGTGTACTAAGCCAATTGACATGGTCACACGCAAGAACAAATACGCAAGGGAGTCTGTCAAGTATTAGAGAGCACTATGTGAAATATGTGCTGACACATAATTTACGCGATAAAGATATTCAAAACCTGACGGCTTTATTTCTCGCAAATGTTTTATTTTGATCAGTAAAACTGCTGGAATGTGAAATAAAATTAAACGTCTCCCAAATGAAAGATGCCAAGTAGATAAAACACATGCATACGTATGTTCATTGTGTTGTCACAAGAATTTAGTAGGAAGCTCTACGAAAGGTGTAGCACTATATATTATGTTAAAACAGGACTTGCATTGTCCTGCAAAGTCATGCACGTGGGAAAAACCTGCAGCCCATTTTCAACCAATTACAAAGCATTACTTTTCATGCCACTCAACTGTCGTGAGAACAGGCTCATTTTTTTCCAAGAAATGCTGTCACAATATGGGAACAAATATACAGTGGTGCCTTGAGATACAATTCACCCGACCTATGAGTAATTTGGAGATGCGAGCTGTCGTTCGGCTATTTTTTTGCTTTGACTTGTGAGCACAAACTAGAGATATAAGCACTGTTGGTGGCAGAAAACTCAACTCGCTTCGAAATAAAAAGCAGTTTGGCAGATAGTGAACAGTTCTTAAAAAAAAGAGGCTTCAAGTCGCCAGTCCCAGTTAGGACTACATATAAAACTCAGTGAATTATACGTTGAGTATTTAAAACACCCAAACAACTTTGCCTTAGGAATGCTCCCGCTAGCTTAATGCTAACACATATTGGAAAACGCCCTAGACGGACTAACAATTAGCATCGATCGTGCTGTTATAACTCTTTAAAGGTTATGTGCAGTTAAAAACAACAACTCTTTAACATGTATGTCAAAACTTTCTCTCTGAGTAGAATACTGTATTATTAAAAAAAATATTGAAAAATCATCCTTCTCTGGCCCCATCTTATGCCAATAATAAAAATGTTTTTTCTGTAATTGTAATTTTAATTATTTTTGACACTCATTTTATTATTAAACTTGTCCCGCCATGACAGGAACAACCTGTCAGAGACTGGCAGAAGGCGTGACCAAATAGTTTGTCAATCATTTTCTCATGCACACACACACACTAATGCACACTCCGTCTGCCGCACAATGCAGCCTCGCACTGATAGTTTTATTGAGCGGATTAAACTCCAGTAAGAGATTAAGAAAAAAAAAAGTAATTGGACTGCTCTCGAGACAAAACAAGGGTAAACCTGTAGTGTTGAAGTCCTATGCGGATCACTGCATCACCATTCTCACCATGTCATCAAGTAAGTTGATCACCTCTCATATTTTTAATTGATTGTACATTCCAAAAAATACAACATCAAACCGGTAACATTTTGTGATGAGCAACTTTCTAGCATGAATACCCAATGCTACCAATGTAGCAAACCTAACATCCAGCTTGTTTACAGTGCACGTTACGTTCAGTGCATGTCTCATGCACATTTGCGGCGGCTTTTGATCAGAGATGCAGGGGTAGGTATATGCCCCCATATCACTGTGCTGTGTACTTTTTTTGTGTCCTGAAACGCTCAGTACAGGCATTAAGCTACTGTCTTCATGAGTGAGTTGACAGCTGGTGAAGTTGAGCCTGTCGTCTGTCTTCCTCATTGTAAACAATGAGCGGGCCACATCCAGCCCATTGATCATTTCAATCCGGCCCCCCAAAGATTGGTAAAGAATCGCCCAAATCATATCAAAATCATGACTGCATTCATTTGACCTTGTCCTGTAATGCCGAGTGGTTCCACCAGGTTGTCCTACAATGCCGAGTTCTTCCACCTGGTTGTGCTGTAATGCTGAGTGGTTCCACCAGGTTGTCCTGTAAGGCCCAGTGGTTCCACCAGATTGTGCACTTGACTTTGGCTGTTCTGTTTTTACTCTGCTACTGCTCTAAACCCTTCTTCAACACTGAGTGGGCCAAAGAAAAAAAAAGTCTACAGTGAGTGTTTAATATACAACCCCAATTCCAATGAAGTTGGGACGTTGTGTTAAACATAAATAAAAACAGAATACAATGATTTGCAAATCATGTTCAACCTATATTTAATTGAATACACTACAAAGACAAGATATTTCATGTTCAAACTGATGAACTTTTTTGTTTTTAGCAAATAATCATTAACTTAGAATTTGATGGCTGCAACACGTTCCAAAAAAGCTGGGACAGGGTCATGTTTACCACTGTGTTACATCACCTTTTCTTTTGACAACATTCAATAAACGTTTGGGAACTGAGGACATTTATTGTTGAAGCTTTGTAGGTGGAATTCTTTCCCATTCTTGTTTGATGTACAGCTTCAGCTGTTCAACAGTCCGGGGTCTCCGTTGTCGTATTTTACGCTTCATAATGCGCCACACATTTTGAATGGTAGACAGGTCTGGACTGCAGGTAGGCCAGTCTAGTACCCGCACTCTTTTACTACAAAGCCACATTGTTGTAACACGTGCAGAATGTGGTTTGGCATTGTCTTGCTGAAATAAGCAGGGGCGTCCATGAAGAAGACGTTGCTTGGATGGCAGCATATGTTTCTCCAAAATCTGTATGTACCGTTCAGCATTAATGGTGCCTTCACAGAAGTGTAAGTTACCCATGCCATTGGCACTAGCACAGCCCCTTACCATCACAGATGCTGGCTTTTGAACTTTGCGTCCATAACAGTCCGGATGGTTCTTTTCCTTTTTGGCCTGGAGGACACGGTGTCCACAATTTCCAAAAACAATTTGAAATGTGGACTCGTCGGACCACAGAACACTTTTGCACTTTGCATCAGTCCATCTTAGATGAGCTTGGGCCCAGAGAAGCCGGCGGCGTTTCTGGGTGTTGTTGATAAATGGATTTTGCTTTGCATAGTGGAGTTTCAAGTTGCACTTACGGATGCAGCACCGAACTGTATTTACTGACATTGGTTTTCTGAAGTGTTCCTGAGCCCATGTGGTGATATCCTTTACACATTGATGTCGGTTTTTGATGCAGTGCCACCTAAGGGATCGAAGGTCACGGGCATTCAATGTTGGTTTTCGGCCTTGCCACTTACATGCAGTGATTTCTCCAGATTCTCTGAACCTTTTGATGATATTATGGACCGTAGATGATGAAATCCCTAAATTTGTTGCAATTGTACGTTGAGGAACATTGTCATTAAACTGTTCGACTATTTTCTCATGCACTTGTTCACAAAGAGGTGAACTTCGCCCCAGCTTTGCTTGTGAATGACTGAGCAATTCAGGGAAGCTCCTTTTATACCCAATCATGGCACCCACCTGTTGCCAATTAGCCTTTTCACCTGTGGGATGTTCCAAACAGGTGTTTGATGAGCTTTCCTCAACTTTCTCAGTCTTTTTTGCCACCTGTCCCAGCTTTTTTGGAACGTGTTACAGCCATAAAATTTTAAGTTACTGATTATTTGCTAAAAACAATAAAGTTTATCAGTTTGAACATTAAATATCTTGTCTTTGTAGTGCATTCAATTAAACATATGTTGAACATGATTTGCAAATCATTGTATTCTGTTTATATTTATCTTTAACACAACATCCCAACTTCATTGGAATTGGGGTTGTAGAATGGACCACTAAATATTTTTTCACTGAAGTCCGGTCAAAGGCTTTATGACTAATTTGTTAAGAAACCATTGCGGTTTTAGAGGAATATAACATTAGCCGTAATTTTTCTACCAAGCATGCTGATTGTGCTAACAGCCAATCAACGCAGGAACTGATGGCTATGGGTCAGTGGTTAAAATCCAGCTTGCAGGCTCAGAAAAACACCATTATCTGACAAACTGCCCTCCAAGAAACAGTCACACAAGACCATGAAACAACGCCACGGGAGATGCAGATAGAACTGATTGATCTCCAATGTGATACAGTCTTAAAAGAGAAGTTCAACTCTCCAACTGGATGAGTTTTATGCTTCATTAAGCGCAGACAAATTTCCAAAAATCCAGAAAAAGGTACAGAAGATGATGGTGTTTGGCTCTATATATGTGTGTGAACAGACCTTTAGTGTGATGAACACCAACAAAACATCCGACAGAGCCCAGCTGAGTGATGAACACCTCAGATGTGTTCTGAGAATTTCCACAACAAAACTAACACCACACTTTGATGCATTGGCAAAAAAAAAAAAAAAAAAAGGTGATCAACAAAACAACACTGTTCCCATTAAAAGTAAATCTAAGTATCAACACTACAATGCCTTTTATTTTTTGTTTATTTTTTATATGTAAGCATCTGATCGTGGTTGCCCACCCCTGGACTAAATGGTTGCTCAGAACATACACACACACACAAAATATGAAGCAGTTGCGCTTGCTGAGGCATAAACACCACGTAGTGTAGGCCAATCTGTTTATGAGTGAGCTTCATCTTGGTCAGGATTAGCGAGGTTGTGTGTGTATGCGCCTGTGTGTGTGCGTGTGTATGTGTTAGTGAAAGTGTCATTACAGGCAATTCTTCTGTCTTTTCATGATCAAAAACACCAACATGAATGCAGTCTCAATGTTTTGGTTTATTTTTTTAATAAGAGAAATTCGTAGGATTCCCTTCTGTTATGCAACTTTCTTTTGCTTCAGAATTTTCATTACAATAACGGAGACAATAACACACATTACAACAACACAGTTTGGCAGTTGATTAACTGACTTCTTGTATCCATTAAGAAAAATGGTTGTGGTTACGGGTTGGTTACTATAATCAGAAATGGGTAATAACATGATACTATTACTCTGTCACATTTACTCAAATAATTTTTTGATAATTGTACTTGTCATAGTAGTGTTACTGCAACATACTCTAAGTTGGTATTTTAAAAAGAAACACTACTTTTATTCTGTTACTCGCTACTTTTATTTGTAATTTTTTTTATCTATCTACCGTATAATTGCTTGATTTATCTTTCACATGACTTTGTTTCACCAATCCAACGTAACCACGAGTGATGTTCAACCAATTTATTTTGCAATAATTTATTATTGTGTGAGTTGAAGTAACATCGTTGGGCAATATCTGAATTTGCACCTTTTTATATTTTTGTCTATTTGAAATTCATGTTTTGTTTAAAAAATATTGAGTTACTCAGTACTTGAGTTGAGAGGTTTTTCACTGAATATTTTCAGTGAAATATTGCTTACTCTAAAACAGAGGTCACCAACATGGTGCCCCAGGGCACCAGGTAGTCCCCATGGACCACACGAGTAGCCTGCAAGCCTGTTTTAAAAGTATCTTACCAGTGATTGTGATTTCCAAGGAATATCGTAGAAGTGATTATTTGAAAATGTAAACACATGCCCAGATTTATAGAAATAAAATGCATATTGATATTTACAGTGTCAGTGCCAAGGAATAGCTCTAAGTTTTGAAAAAGTTAGTGAACCCTGTTCTAAATTAACAGTAATGTTTGGTTACTCTATAGCTACCTGTCTATGATCATTTGTTTTTGTTGTTTCATGGTTTGAGATTTGAGATGTATTTTCATGTATTCATAAGTTGCTCTTACAAACCTTTTATTTGTAATTTGTGATATTGTGTTGCTTGTTGTTGTACTTGCCATTCATGGGATCCACCTCTGAATACTAAATTTTTTTTTTTTTTAAATGCATAGTTAGATATGACACATATGCAAACTCATTGGTGTTGCAAGTTTATGACATTTTGCCAAGGGTCAAATGGTTCCCGTACAGGAGGACAGATCGCATCTCACAAGGCCAGGACTGTGTTTCAGTTCCTCACACACACACGCACGCGCACACACACACACACACACACACACACACACACCTGTGAGGTATTCCTCTGATAGACCTAATAGTTTCCAGTGCTCACGCCCAGATAACACCCTAACTCATACTGACAGGCCTTTAAACGAGAGTGGTACAAGTCAAAGGTCAATATACATGCACTCACACAGTCATGTAAACCAGGCACTGTGTTTCTTCATGCTGTTTGCTAACTAGGTTCACAGAGTTTACTGTATAGTGTTTTCCTACGTACTCACTGATGGAGTAGTCGTGCATTTGCCTTACTTCGGTGCAGGGAGCGTGGGTTCAATTGCACTCTGTGATCGTGTGAATATAAGTGCGAGTGGCTGTCTGTGTCTATATGTACTCTGGGACTGACTGGAGACCAGTTCAGGGTTTAGTCCGGCTTTTGCCCCAAGTCAGCTGGGATAGGCTCAAGTGCCCCACAACCCTGAACAGGATAAGAGGTATTGAGAATGGGTGGATGGATGTTTTGCCACGTCAACACTAAATGCATGAGTTTATATATATATATATTGACCTTGGTCTCATTTTATATATAGCAACTATATATTAGCAACTATATAGCACGAATGGTTGTTTGTTTATATTTGCCCTGCGATTGGCTGGCGTCCAGTTCAGGGTGTACCCCACCTCTCGCCCGAAGATAGCTGGGATAGGCTCCAGCACCCCCGCGACCCTTGTGAGGATAAAGCGGTACAGGTAATGGATGGATAGATATATGTATGTGCGTGTGCGTGGGTTTGGGGTCCACTTTTTCCTTCTGGTGTCCACTTCCAAGTTTTCCTGGTTGTTTTTCAGGTTTGTGTCGCCGCCTGCTGGAAAAGGAAAGCACGTGTGGAGAAGGCAATTTGCAGTCTGTACACAAACATAATAGGCAAAGCTGCAAAGAAATATACATACATTTAAAAGTATTTGGAAAACGCATGTATATTAGGCTTTATTGTGAAAATCTATAATAGAGTGATTTACTGAAGGGAGTTTCCGCTGTGAAATTGGCAAAATAAACTATATACACTTGCTGGCATGCATAAAAAGTGTTTTGTTACTATGGACAAAAAAGATTAGCATTACCCTAACACTGAAGATAGATATAAATATGAATACCCCCCCCCCCCCCCCCGTCCCCCCCCAAAAAAAAGAAAGTCAAACTGTGGAGCGGAACCTTTGTTAGGTCGGGGAAACCGGAAGTGTGTCCAATTTATGTGACAGTGAGCGGAAGAATTTAGCGGTCTGTCACATTGGAAACGATCATTTAATTGAGGACGGTCATTGTTCGTTTTAGGTAAAGTAGTACATGATTACACGTACGCTGTCAGTTTATGGACCAAAATGTATTAAAATCATGGGCTGCGTTGAGGGTTAGCATTAGCAACAATTCCGCCGCTTGTACAGGGTCAACGGGAAAGTGGAACAGAACTGTATGTACAGTATTGCAAGCTGAGGTCCGATAGTAATTTGTGTCCATCGGTATACTTTTTAAAAATATATATATATTTTATTTTTTAATGAGGCGACACGTAAGGACGTAAATGACGGGGTTTTTTCCTCATCAAATTCTTTGTTCTGATATGATACCATACTGTAAATACTCTATACTTGTCTGAGTTGTTTTAATGTGACGCTACAACACGTCAGGAATACTATACGTTCAGGTGTTGTCGATTTTCGAACGTTTGCTTGAATATACATATAGTGTCCCTAATTATTAACATTCCACAGGACCTTTGTCTAAGCAAAGATCCCGATGATTCGACGTTGATCCGCTTCAACAATGTTTACGGCAAACCTCCTCCCTCGTCTCCGTCTACTTCACAGGGCAACTTGTAAGTATGAACTAATGTTTTTTTATTTTGTATATATTTTTTTAAAACATGCCATTAAATGTACAGTAATCCCCCGCATATTCACATTTCACTATTCACCTATTCGCGTTCCCCAGCTGTTCGCTGAAAAATTCTCCGATCCACGATTGCGCTTTCTACAGTCCTCTAAGAAGCTAAATCCCTGTTTAAGTAAGAATTTATGTCAATGAATTATTTTGAAGTGATACCTCTCAACTGAGTGACAAGCTTTGTATGTTAGGAAGGAGCTAAATTTTAGCCAGGGTTGTTAGTGGAAGTTAGAGTGAGTCTTCACACGTACACAAGCAGCTTCCTCTGCATTTTCTTAAAAACAAATAATCTAAAAGCCCTTTATTTTAAGAGTAATGTTGAAGGTGAACTTGAACTGTTCTGGGATCGTAATATGTGGTATATTTAAGCTGTTCATCCAGTGTTCAACTGCACATTTGCGATTCGCTACTCACTAGGTCTGTCACGTATAATTTTTTAAATTGTATTTTATTGCTTTTAAATTAGTGTTGTTATTACATTTATTGTTGTTACTATTATTGTTTCCTTTCTTTTTTCTTTATGCAATTGTTTTCTTTACTCTGTAATATGGTTCCTATTGGGTCTGAAATAAAGAGCTGCAAGATTATCCTGGTTTACATGGAGCCTTCTATTCCGATTATATGTTGTTTTATCAATTTTTTTTTTAAATTTTTTTAAAATGAACTTTTTAAAAACAATACCAACTATTGTCCTGAATAGACGATGGGCCTCCATCTTGAGAAAAGACGACCAAGTGCGCATGTCACGCGGCTGTTCTGATTAAATTCAGTAAACTACTGGCCAAATAACCTTTGCCACTGAGCTTATGCGTAATACGCAGTTAACGTTCCCGTGTTTGTGTTAATTGGAGACTAACACACACAACGTGGAGCAAAGCGCTGATGTTTTAAATGACATCGCCGCGGTGGATAGCTCAACTCGTTAGCTCGCGAGCTAGCTCGTTTGCTCGCAACAGCAAACAGTAAACAGTCTCTGTTGTGTGACTCTATATCACTGCAAATGGAGCAAGAGTGTGGAGCATTAGACAGAGCCAACACCGGCAAGATTGTACCGGTCCGCTGGCGTTTCATGAGTCCATTAGTGGCTAATGACACAGCCGTCCAACTCTGTCGGCTCGCTGTGGGAGCCGCACGTTGGCTCACCACAACAATGACTATTTATCGAGTCCGGAAAACTATCATGTCAGTTTTATTTATTTAACAATAAGTCAATATAGCAATTATCGTGACAGACCTACTACTTGCATATTCACCTATTTGCAGATGTTTTTGGAACCTATGTGATTGGCTGAAAAACTCAGCTACTTGCTCTTTTGGTGCTCAGGTCATCACCCTGTCCAAAAGGCAAGTAGTGCTTTGTCACCAATTTAAGGCATGTACAGATAGTTGTTTTAAACCTTTTGGGGCGGGGGTCAATTGCTTGTGGATTTTGGCTATTTGTGTCAGGGCTTGGTCCCTATTGGGGATTACTGTATTTTGATGTGTACATGTCGTCTGTTGTCCTTTCTTCGTGACTAGTTTTCCATGGAGACATTTTAAGTGGATGTGTGCGGCCAGCGGTTCCTGCGTGCAGCTCGTCACTCAATAAAAAAACAAGATACTACTCAACCGCGGCCGACAACAGATATCCACCTCGATGGGTCCAACTGGAGCCTGAGCTTGACGAGGCCCTCGTGCCACGAAAACTGTCAGTAAGTCCTCTGGAGACCTGGCTCTCGCTGCGCTACACTCTTCCCCCACTGCCGGAGTCTGCTCCGCCGCAGCAGGAGCGCGGCGACCAGCTGGAGGAGAAGGTGCTGCCACCCGTGAGTGTTCCCGTTCTTGAGGATGGGGACAATGCGGCGATACCCCTCCGATGTAAAAACGTTCTGGAGATCCGACGACGCAAGATGAACCGGCACAAATACAAGAAGCTGCTAAAACGGACTAAATTCCTGAGGAGGAGAGTGCAGGAGAGCAGGGGCCGGAAGAAGCAAGTACGTTTTGGAGTTGATTGTCTGGTTAGATAAGAATAGACATTGCTTCATGTTTTTTTTTTTGCAATTACTGATGCATCCTCACAAGTATTTGACATACAGTGGATAATTAATTCTAAACCACCCTGTTTAAATGTAAGGTTTTTGTTATATATAAAAAAATGGGACCAAGGACAATCATTTCAAAACTTTTTCCACCAGTAATGTGACCTATAACTTGTACATCTCTTTTTTTGGGGGAAAAGTATTTTAGAGAAGGGAAATAAATTTTAGATAATGTGGTTGCCCAAGGGTGGACACCTTCTCAACACTGGGAATGTGGCTGTGTTCAGAATTAACCATATATAAACTCATTTAAAAGAGATTCATCACCTGCCTCTATTTAAAGTGCCTCTTGATTAATCTCAACTAAAGTTCAGATGTTCCAGTAGGCTTTTCTGTAATTTTTGTAGTCACGGCTTACAGCAGAAGCCATGGTCTGTAGCCTGTTTCCAGCAGCATCAGAAGGATTTAATTGTTTAAAGGTTAATTTCAAGCTGGTTATAGGTATCAGTCATGAAATGGGATTTTTTTAATAAGTCTTCTTCCCCCCCCCCCCCCCCCCCAAGTCTTTAACTATACCATGGAAAACAGTGAAGACAGTCATCAAGTAAAGGAAATATAGCAAAAGTGAAAATACCATGAACTGGATGTCCTTCCAAAATTTTTTTTTTTTTTTTTTTTTTTTTTGGGGGGGCAACGAAAAGAAAACTGGTCAGAGAGGCTGCCAGCAACACTGAAGGTCTTCAGCTAGGAACTGGGGCCTTAGTCAAGGTGGGGGGAAATTATGAACAGTTTCAAATAGTAGTCAGTGTCAGTGCAAAACCTTCATGCTTCTGCTAGAAAGCAAACATCATCAGGTAAAGCCCACTGGAACATCTGAGGTTAAATTTGGGGATGGGTAGATTTCTTCTATCCACTGCACAGTGCTCAACATAAATTGGTACACTGCAAGAGATTTGTTAAAATCTTGAGGTTCGTTTCAGAATCAATATTTTCTCTGGCCTACTGTACTACAAAATACTGGGTCATTGATCAATTAGCACACGCAATCATTCCCCCCCACCCCAACACATTCTTTTTATTTGCGCATACCAATGCAATTCTTTTTTATTTTATTTTATTTATTTATTTATTTATTTTTAATCAAGAAAATTAAAGTGCACTAGAATCCAACCCCAGGTGAGTTTAATCATCATTCAGATTCCGAATATTGTTGGAAATATTAGAAGCTTAGTTTTAAAGGGGGTATTCTTCATTTGTGTTGAGCACCTTAACTGAGGTGAAAGGAACCTGAATATGAAAGCATTCAGCTCTTGTAACAGTAGTTTGCTTTTTTTACAGAAACGTTTTGAGGAGGATCTGAAAAGGATCTGGAGGCGGGCTGGACTGAAAAAGGCTCCAGAGGGATGGAGCGCGCCCAAGCTCTTCATTAAACAACACGGCAACAGACGGGACTGAGTCATTTGAGAGTGTCACATCTTTTCACACTGGACAACTTTGCTCACGATGCGCCATGTTTAGTTTTATTCTTTAAAAAAATAAATCATGTGTCAACATTGAGAACGTTTGCAGTCTCTCTTTGAAAGTCCGTCATGATATCCATCCAATGTTGCGTTGTTTGTTGAACACCAGGCGCAGTTCCCCTTCAATACTATAGGTGGTGATGTTGTGCTAAGTGAGAAACATGCCCACTGCAATTACCACAACTCTCATTAGTCAGTCTAGACATTCTTGCAAGGAAAATAAATTGTTGAAAAAACGTCGGGTGTGATTATTCAAAATCCAGATGTTGTCAAACATCACAGTGAACGTGTCTCGTTTCGAGCTAGTTGGGGGGAGCACATATTTGACACCCCAGCTATATGAAGGTCTTAGTTTGCGTGCTGGATACTGTGTAGACGCTTGGGCCAGTGTTGGGTTTCATGTGCTCCGGAGGCGGAGCGTCTGCGGACTGCGGGTCGGCATCCAGAAGTGCACGACGGCGACGCAAAACACAACAGCTCGCTCTGCTCTGAAGTTCTTTTGTGGTAACCGTTCGTACACCCCGTGCTAGAGACTCACGCAATTATGACGCTGCTGCCAGGTAAGAATTGTTTTTATTTGGAAGTCAGCGCGACTGAATCTGGGTCAGTTACATTTGGGTTCAAAAGGTGAAAAGTCTTTTGTGTTGGGATGTCCACGAAGTTAAGATTTTGCCTCTCCATCCCTGCTCTTTAAATCAGATTTTTTATTATTATTTTTTTTGTTTTGTTAGATTTACCTAACTAAACTGTTAACCGTTTTTTTGTATAGGTTTATCAACGTCCTTTTTAGTTATTATCTGGGTCAGTATTCCAACTAAATGTCGTGGAAGTAGTAGGAGAAAAAAAAAAAGAGAGAGACGATACTCGTGAACTTTACTTTGCCAAGAAACATGACTCGTTTTGGCCCGGGGGATTTTTTTTTTCCGTGTGTTTATGGGAATTTTTGGGTTTTGGCCCAATGTGTTTCTTGTTAGCCGTGGTTTGAGCAGAGGAGACAAGTCAGCATTTTTCACCAGCCCTTCATTAAATGTGCAATGTGCGTCACTAATGAGCGTTTCTCTGCGAATGAAACAAGATCGGCTCTAATGACTTTTGGTGCAGTTAACAGGGACCTTATAAGGCACGGGTCTCAAACTGGTGGCCCGGGGGCCAGATCCGGCCCGCCACGTCATTTTATTTGGCCCGTGAGAGTGTGCATCGACTTCGTGTTTCTTGCTAAAATACTAAAATTGTAAATTGGCAATTTTACAATTTTAATAACGGCCCTCCGAGTGGAACCATAACTGCGATGTGGCCCGTGACAAAAATTAGTTTGACACCCCTGCTATAAAGTCTTTAGGCCTCTAGTCTAGATCTGGCAAAGATCAGAGGAGTGCTTTCATAATTTCAACCGAAATATTAAATATGACCCGTTTAAAAGAAAGAAATTTACCAAATTAACCTTAATTTTATTAAATATTTATTTATTAACTTCTATATTTAATTATAAAATCCACATGTTAAGGTGGAGACACAAACTTGTACAGTAAATCTTGACCTTCTTCCATATCCACATGAATCCATCCACGCCAGCGTCTGAATGCGCCTTTATACTTGTAACTAAATCTGCAGCTGCACAGGTTTATTCCCAGCTGCCGTGATGTGGCCCGTGAGTAAACATCTGACACAGCCCTGACATCCATGAATCACACATATTGTGCAGAGTAAGGACATACTTTATATTTGACTCGCTCATTTTGGCTTCAACGCAGGAGTGGTGTTTATCTGATTGCTGCAGTTGCAAAAGTTCAGTTTGCAAATGACTGTTATTGGTGATTAAGTGGGACATTGTTAAAGTCTTTATGGGGTTTAAGCAGT
Organism: Phycodurus eques; assembly: GCF_024500275.1. Taxonomy (NCBI): domain Eukaryota; kingdom Metazoa; phylum Chordata; class Actinopteri; order Syngnathiformes; family Syngnathidae; genus Phycodurus; species Phycodurus eques. The sequence continues at coordinate 7,873,367 of NC_084525.1, read as the reverse complement.
CTTGTGACTCATCAAGGGAGAGTTAAAGTGGCAAATTATAGGGGCTCGGATGGGACACTTTGTTTTACCTTCACTAGTGAAGCCGCAGTTTTCAAGCATGGGGTCTTTTCTCCACTGCCAGAAGTGTTATTATGGTGCAAGTAGCCACCAAGATGTGACTGTTTCCATGTCTCTAATATCTGTATTATACCTGCTTCTCAGACTACACTGACCACTGTGTGTCGTTACTAACAAGTTAATTACTGGACATCATGATGTCATTATTTGCAGTATTGCTTGCCTTTACACGGTAGCCACCTCATTTGTGGTTCTACTGCATTTAGTGCACTCTACTTTACATAATGGAAAAAACTGACTGCACTTTTTACAGATGCAACCATCGCAGTATTAAAAAGTAATTTGGGGCTTTACAATTCAAAATGCCATTGCTATAAAGACATCACGGTGTAAACGCCACACCCCTGGCAGACAGAGGCAATAAAACAAACATACTCCAGACGACAGCAGCCTTCAGGGTCACAGTCAGCCAACTACCTTCATCCCCACAAGATCACAGCCCTGTGACAAGCCAGCAGAAGCACGGTTGGTTTCTGTGTGCATCTCCACCAGCCGGCTCACTAAACACACCCCTTTTTAGGAAACAAAATTGTCACACAAAGCCAAAAAAACACAAACAGAAACAAATATATTTGAAGGGAACGTTGTTGATGGCGGCACGGTGGACGACTGGTTAGCACATCTGCCTCACAGTTCTGAGGACCCGGGTTCAAATCTGGTCTTGCCTGTGTGGAGTTTGCATGTTCACCACGTGGCTGTGAGGATTTTCTCCGGTTACTCCGGTTTCCTCCCACATCTCAAAAACATGCATGGTAGGTTATTTGAGAACCCTAAATGGCCTGTTGGTATGAACGTGGGTGCGAATGGTTGCCTGTTTCTATGTGCCCTGCCATTGGCTGGTGACCAGTTCAGGGTGTACCCCGCCTCTTGCCCCAAAGGTAACTGGGACAGGCTCCAACACGCCCGCAACCCTAGTGAAGATAAGCGGTATGGAAAATGGATGGATGTTGTTGACCTCCTGTCTAAATGCTTCCTCGTGTTTTGCTAATTGGATTTATTTTGCATCTGAATCAATTTGTAGCTTCTGTTTACTTCTAAGGTCAAAATGTATGAAGACTAAGGGGCAGAACTGATGCAACAGCAAAGGAGACTTGCCCTAATTAACCTTTTTTTTTTGTCTGTTTCAGTTCTTGCTCTGCTCTTTCTACCAGAAGGTAAACCAGTTCTTTTGCTGATAGCTCATGTTTGTAATTACTGGTGGTTTTCTGAAGCCATATGTGTGTTTATGGCATCAGCATGGGGTCAGAGGAGCAGCAACAGCAGACTCGGTGTGGTGGTTGAAGCCAAGAACATCACTTTCCCCGTTGGGAGTAAGGCCGTCCTGTCTTGCCAAAGCCCTCGCATGGTGTGGACCCAGGACAGACTGAAGGACCGTCAGAGGGTGGTGCACTGGGACGTGACACGCAACATTCCCAAATACTCAGTGGAGCGAGTCCTGGATATGTCCCCCGGAGCCCGCCTGAGGCTGTACAACAACTTCAACAAGGGTCGCGTTTCCATTCCAAACTCTGCGTTCAAAGATGGCAACTTCTCCCTTGTCATCAACAGTAAGACATAGTGTCACTCCATCACGTCATCCCTCCATTTACAATACAATTAATGGTGTTTCAGGGACACAGGGAAGTTGGAGTTTATCTCTGCTGACATACTGTATTAGAGCGGTGCTGTCAAATTTGTTTTCATGGTTGTCCTCAGGTCCACGGTTAAAACATATAAATGGCCGCGGTTAAACCATATAAATACCCAAAATTACGGTGGGGTATGTAGCTTGGTTTTAAGGTCACTGATCGGTTCACATCTGGTACAGTAAGGGGAAAAAAAATTGACAACAAACTTCTTATCTTCTGTTTAAATAGGGACAGATTCAATGTTTTCACATTCACATCTACAGGTAATTCCTGCTATAAGGCAGAAGGGCTAACCACTCTTCCATCTTATCATTGAATACTAAGCTCTATAAACGGTGATTCCTTTTTCTCCCAGATGTGGTCCAAAGTGACCGAGGAGTGTACACATGTAGTCTGCACCATCACTACTGCCAGAATCAAGAGTCTGTTCAGATTCAGCTCAACGTGACCAAGTCAGGTGAGACCTCTCTGTTTTTTTATTGCATCCGTTGTAATGCAGGCGGCATCTTTAACAGCGTTTCACACTGCGTAGCAAACAAGGAGAAGCGTTACTGGGATGGAGAGAAGACCATCTTCGTGGTGTTGTTGGGCAGCTCGGTAGTGTTGCCATGCGTCAACCGGCACCCCCTGTGGAGAGATGGCCTCCAGGAGGACCAGCAGCAGGTGGCCCACTGGGACTTCCAGCCCCCGGGGGTGCGCCCAGATAGAGCCGACCGCCTGGTGGACCTCTACGCTTCGGGAGAGCGTCGGGATTACGGGCCGCTCTTTGCCGACAACAAGATGAGCGTGGCCGAGGATGCGTTTACACTCGGGGACTTTTCGCTGTCCATTTCTGACTTAAAGCCGGCTGATAAAGGCCTGTACTCCTGCCACCTGCATCACCACTACTGCGGCCTGCATGAGAGACGTATCTTTCGACTCACCGTGGGACCGTCACTACCATCAACGCGCACCACAGCATCGACGGTCCTCCGCAATGAGGGGCCTGAACCAAGTAAGCATCTCACCAAATAACCAGTGAAGTAAATTCAATCATTTGTTCCTGAATAGTTTTACATCTCTGAAAATTATTACTGAAAATGTGTAAAGACTGAACTATGTAGTACTGACCTGTGAAGATATAGTGTTACACTGTTTTTTACCATTTCAGTTTTCCTGATTTTTTTGGGGCATGGCTAAAGTGGTGCCTAATGACCCACTGTGTCCAGCATGAGTTCCCCCTCCCCCACTGTTTACGAACTAGAGCGCCTTCGTTTGCAGGAGCTCTTATTGTGACATGCAGTTAGCTGGTTCGCCTCTTTGTCTTAATGTAGAAAAGCCACTGGAGGCTTTAAGTGGATATATTTTTGCGGCTTAAACATGCGGTGTTGTTATGTGTAGGCAATAAAAAGATACAAGATGAAGTAGCATCCAGTTTTCCAGGTCGTAGTAGTGGTATTTGATTGACAGCTGAGCGGGGTGTGGGTTCAGTACATTCAGCAGACACACCAACTTCATTCAAGAGGGGAGAGAACAACTTGATTTTTCACAATTTTGATCTTCATTTTATCTACAGTAGTCGGTGATTTGTATTGATTTATTTATTTTAAATCATTCAAATTTGACAGGGTTGTTTACAACATTCTTCGCTGTCGTGTGTCAAATTTACAAGATGTTAATTTTCACTCTTGATGGACTTTAACACGTTTTTCTTTAGGACATTCAGAATGCTAAATACTTTTCCTTGTTTTTTTTTTCTCCTCAACTTAGCAGAGGGGGACAGCACAGCTGCAGTTGCATTTATAGGCATAGTTGGTCAGTTAAGTCAGATCTCTCTTTGTGCCCACTTTCTCTTGCAATAGGAAGAGCACAAAAGCGATTACAATAAACAAGAAGTTTACAGTGAATAGTTTTGAAAAAAATGATGGAGTTCATTTTCTTAACCAATTTGTTGTTGGTTTATTTTTAATTATTATTCATCCAGCTGGAGACATTTTACAAACTTTAAGCTGAGTAGGCGCCAGCAATTTAGGGAGTGGAGGGTTGTTTCTTTCTGCGTCTGACCCAATTTCCTCAAAGTTCCAAGCACGTGTGCAGAGATGTTACACTATCCTATCTTGACTTTGGTTTGTTATGCTTTGCTTCGCTGGGCCTCGGTTATTTTCTCAGCTGATGAGTATCTGCCTCGGGTGGAGGCATGTTTACCAGTGGTCAGCGGAAGTCTGTTGCATCTATTCAACATCTGGACCAGATGTGTCATGCGAAGGAGGGAAGGGGGGGAATATAGTAGAGTTTAGCTCCCCCTCACCCTTTAAAGAAATGATCACCTACCTGCTTTAAATAAACATTAGATTCAGTTCTTTATGCACCGCTGGTCTTGGGGAGTAAAACCAACGTGTTTGCTCTCACTAACGGCACCACAATTCATCGGATATGACGAACAACGGGTTTGCACTTTCACTGCTGTAATCTGTCATGACAGTAATAAATAGATTGCAATTAAGATGTGATTTAAAATTAAATAAATAATAATTTGAAGATGACCAACATATTTCTATGTTGGGTTTCTAATCAGGTCTGGAATATGGCTGTAACATACCAAAATGTCGTAAATAAAGGGGTGTGAATACTTATGTAAGGCACTGCATAAAGCTGTAATTCTGCCTTTTATAAAGTAATAATGCTCACTTTTGATTGACACTGTCAGAGATTTAATATTCGACATGGGTGTTTACGTATTAATGTTGTTGTATATTTGTAGTATGTAGTCATATTGGAGCAGTGTTTCTCATAATTAGCAGAATAACAGAGTAAGATATTTCATAACTAATGTTGTGGTTGGTGAGTGTACAGTTGGTGTCAATAGAGCAACTGAAAGTCTCTCTTGAGTTATTTTCCTACCAAAAAACGGAAATCAGGAATATACATTAGATGTGATGTAGAAAATAGTGAGAAAGGAAATCAAAGCGTGACAGCTTACATAAGAAAAGTCGTCCTTCATCACACTTTTCCTCTCATTTGTGGTCAGCCTTGTTTTTTTTGTTTTGTTTTCTTTTTCTGGAGAGGGAAAAAAATGGGTCTGGAAATCATTACTGGCGACAAGAATTTTGACATTTAACTCGCTGCTCTCTCTGCTTTTTCTCTCTCTGACTTTGAAAAAAGAAATGCAAAAGAAGAAGCCTTGAAGGGATTCAAAACATTTAGTTGTGTTTACGTAGTTTGTACAGTAGACCCCAGCTATTCACGGTAGATAGGAAGCGAGCCCAAGCGTGAATAGCAAATTTACGCCAATAGTGGGGATCACGACCAAAAAGTGATTAGGGTTGCCCGTATTAGTAGTGCAAACCATAAATATACCACAAACTATGATCTTAAAACACTTGGGAAGCGTTTCATAGCACTTCAAACGCTTAGAAACATAATGTAAACTTAAGAATTGTTTACTATATTATGAAGTGAGTTGAGTTCACTGCCACAATACAGCAAAACAAATCAAGTGAGCGACAGCTTGTATCTTGAAAAACCTGTAAGTCCGCTCACTCGTATCTCAAGGCACCACTGTAAATACATGTCATTCCATTACGTTAATCCATATCTCAAAAGGTTTGCATTGTCTCAAATAAATCACCGTGATGCCATGTTCTCTTCTTTGCGTCTTCACAGGGATTGAAGAGGTGGAGAGTCCTCACGTGGTGAACGTCATCCTCCCTGAGTATCGAAACTATTTCGTGCAGCATTTGGGCTACTTCTTGACAACCTTCCTGCTTCTGGCCGTCATCGTTGTCGCAATCATCGTGCTGACCCGGCGGCGTAAAAAGAGAGGTGTCGTATTTTTTTATGATGGAAACTAGCATCTAGTAGAAAACACTCAGTGGATAGTCTTTTGACATGTTTTGAATATTCTTCGCAGGGCTGGCATATGACCTGCACAGATATGACGAGTAAGATTTATAAGCGCTACCGAAAATAAAACCTTTGTAAATTAAACTCACTTGTAAATTAAAGCCATTTAATATCTGCACAGGAGAAATGTCATGAATGAAGGCGAAAGCTCATTGGACTGCACAGAGCTGAAGACCCGCAACCAAGAACCACTGAATTCAGGTAAATCACATTCACTCTTTCAAAGAGGGGGAAAAAAATAATAATCCTGATATCACTCGTGTGTGTGTGTGTATGCGGTGCCGCACAGATTACAAAAACAACCTCCTGAAAGAGAGAGACTTGAGCAAAGACTGCAACAAGGGTGAGCTGCGACAGAATGCAGAGCAGTTACCTCACCTTAGTGCCACAGAAAATAAACGTTTGATCCCCCTCCTTCTCCTCTCCCCTCCCCCCTTCTTCTTGCAGACTTCGATGGGAAGCTGTGGAAGTGAGGCGCTTTGGAGACGCTGCTGGCAGGACCAGGGCAAACGCCACAAGAGAAGGCGAAGCAAAGCAGAGGAGGAACACTCCGTCTGCTGAAAGTCAACAGAGCACAAAGCTTTTTTTGACCTTCATTTTTCATTTCTGAAAATAAAAGTCACCTTCATTTGATATGTAATGGCTTATGTTGTATATGAGGTGTCATTCCTTTTTTCTATATTGTGACACAGTGTACTGTAACATACATTCTATTTCATTTTCCAGCATGGTTGATGTGTAATGTGCATGCATACAGAGCTGCTTGCTCACAGCTTTTTTCATATGATGGTAGTTGCTATTGTCTTTGTTTTTTTTGCACAAATTCTGCTGTATTGTCATTTGCAAATCATCAGTTTTTTTTACTGTATGTGGACAAAATCACCAGTTGTGACACATTTTGATGGTACAATGCAAACTTTTTTTGTACTCCTAAATTGTATCCCAATGTGTACGTACCCCCCCCCCCCTCCCCCCCCAAAAAAAATAAATAAATGAAAATTTTAAATAAAAGGCTGTTGGAATCAGTTCATCCAAACAGTACAACTTCAAAATTAAATAAAACATCTTAGTTTCAAAAATATTCCCAGCACAGGTCATGTTAACCCTTTTGTTTGCACCACATTATGTATTCTCTACACACTTAATCTGCTGGTGCATGGTGACAACTCAACTCAACTTTATTTATACAGCACTTTAACAACAACAACGTGCTGTACATAAGATCACAATTACAAGGTATCTTCATTTGATCACTGCAGTTGTTGAAACTTTGTTGACGTTAAAATTCTATTAAAATGTACAAGCGCCCTCACTACTGATGGATTTCCTTGCATGACTTGTAAAATATTATTGCACTTTTCAAACTATTATGTATAAAATGAGGTGGACTGGAAAGTCACTATATGTATTCGGCAATTGCATGTTAGTCTTTATCTGCCATGCGATATGCTGGCAAACAGTCCAGGGTGTACACCCAAAGTCAGGGACATTCTGATAAAAACAATTCTCATAGGGCGCCCTCATTTCTCTAATTTCGCATATTTGAACTGCTCACATTAATTTAGCAATGTTTTTTTTGTTTGTTTTTTTTAAATTAAAGCTTCAGTTTGCTACTGCATCCTAGTGAGAAGCACAAACTTTTCGATCAACACAGCTCAACATTATTTTCTCTACAACTCCATAATTATTCAAGTGTAACTAATTAAGTGTACTAATTAATGTCGTTATGAATGAACGTGGTTTAGTCTTGAATAAAGGAAGCATAACTGTGATTATATCCCTTGATGATCATTTGCAGTTAATGCGTCATGTGCTTTAAAAGGGATTAGTGATTTTGTTATGGTGACACAGTGCACGATTGTTGAGCACGTCTGCCTCACAGTTCTGAGGTTTGGCGCTCGAATCCTGCCTTCCTGTGTGAGGTTTGCATGCTCTCTCTGTTGGTTATCTGTAGGTGCTCCAGTTTTCTCCCACATTCCCAAAAATACGCAGCTGACTTTAAATACCCACATGGGCACTCGGCGCCCCGAAAACGTGTGACAATTTATTATTTATTTTTAACACATTCAAATATGACAGACCATGCGGAAAACCTTTCTTGTTCTTAGGGATAGTTGTCCAGTGTTTGTTATCACATAATTGTGTGTGCCCTATTTAAAAAAATAATTATGAATTGATAACTGATATCACCCAAATGGCCGTGATCAAAAGCTTATGTGCTATTGGATGTTTGGCCTAAATGCTGACACAGACAGGTTTAAATGGCTATTAAGGATAAGTGACGAAGAATAGGGAAATATAACTCGACTGTGTGACTGGAAGGACAGGCCCATTGCTATCATATCAAAAAAAAAAAAAAAAAGACCTCAGGGATTGTAACAACTTTAGGAGTCATGCTGCTATCAACGTCAGGAAAAGTGCACAATCACATTATTTTAGAGAGACTGCGAAAGGGTTCGATGATAAGTTCAGAGAAAACCAGGCCGGTTTCAGCAATAAAAGATCATGCGGTGACCAAATTGTTACCCTCAGGATCATCATCGAACAATCATAAATTGGCATACGCCTGTCTACGGCAACTTCTTTGACTTTGAAAAGGCATTCGACAGTGGTGACCACGTGTTGCTACGGAAGCTAATGGCGCACTTTGGAGTATACCCGCCAAAATATATCAAAATCATCAGGAGAACATCAGCGATTGCAATGTCAGGTACTCCATGAGGGCTTTGCACAAGATAAAATGCACTTGCTCACTGGAGTAAAACAGGGATGCCGTCTTTCCCCCTACTTTTTTCTCCTGTGCATTGACTGGATCATGAAACAAAACCCACAAAGCAAAGACTGGCATGAATATGGAATCCGCAGAGCAAACGAGGCAGAGGAAGGCCCCCGAAACACCCAGAGGAGGAGCACTGACCAAGACCCCAGGAAGAACGGACTGACGTTTGGGCTCGGCTGGATAAGACGACGGTGGAAACGTTTCATCAATGGCCTACGTTCCGAAGGGAATAGAAAGTAAGTAAGTGAAGTCAGTGAGTCAGGGTAAGTGACTTGTTGAATTGTAATTACGATCACACACACACATTAATTAGTGTGTGGTGTATAGTCAATGAGTTTCTACAGTAGGCTCTTGAGAGACCCCTAGAAATTTTATCCAGGGCTGCACTGACTTAGCTGGATACTGAGCCATGGGGAAAATTAAGAGCTGTCAAAGGATCAGCTAGAAAAGGTAGTTGAACTTTGGAAATCATGAAAAGGCTAAAAAAAATAATAATAATCATAATTGTAAATACAGTAAATGATTTGCAAATCGGTAGCGTTCAAACTCTGATAAAGAAGTGGAAAATTAGTGGTCGCTTTGATAGCAAGACACGGCTGTCAAGTGGGCCAATAAACTGCCAGGAAAATTGTTCTCAGTGCAAAGAAAACAGCGCAAGCAAACTCTGTTTATATACTGGGGGGGGGGTTGCCTGACCGATCATGTTTCCTTTTTTAAAGACTATTGGCCTACACATTTGACAAGGGTTTGTCAGGGTATGCAAACTTAGACGGTGGTTGGAGAAGGGGCCTTGGAGTGTAAAATGGTTGCTACATCTCCAAGCAGCAAAAGAATGAGTTTATATAAATATATAGAAATATATATATATAAAACACACCGATCGCTCCACTTCTCCACATCCAATAGGGCGGCGACGCTGACGTGCGATTCGAATCAGCATTTATGTATGACGCTGTTCTATGTGCACGACGCACTCCCCGAAGTGGCCGCTAGATGTCAGCACGGTCTCGCCATTGAGCCGCTTGAAAACGTAGCAAGTATATTCCTAGCAGCAGGCAGCATATCACAAGGATGTGGACTGTCCCTTCCTGTTTTACAGCCACCGTAGCTCCGCGGAGCAGAAAAGACGAGTGGTCCGAAGGCAGACATGTCGGGATCCACGCAGGGCTCGTCCCCCACGCGGACGCGGTTTTATTAGCGTGTGGCGCTCGCTGCTAAAGCTTTAGCAGGCCTGCTTGCTTATTGCCATTCTGTTCAAGTCTGCCAATGCTCGCCCTCCTCTCGGTCTCATGGCGGAGACCAAAATCATTTATCACATAGACGAGGAGGAGACTCCCTATCTGGTCAAACTGGCTGTTTCTCCTGACAAAGTCACCTTAGCCGATTTCAAAAATGTCCTCAACAATCGACCCGTCCACAGCTACAAATTCTTCTTCAAATCCATGGACCAGGATTTCGGGTGAGTGGCGGCGGCCGACGGGTAATTGACACGCTTGTTGTTGTGCTTATTGTGTTGTTATCGTGGCGATCGTGTGCCGCTTCGTGTGGCACCTGCTGATGGTCCGGTGCGCAGCGGACGAGCCCGCATTTGAGTGCTCGAGCTCAGACCAGATCCGTCCAGTGTGTGCTCGTTCATGACGCACACGCTTGCATGTGTGCACACGTTCTCGTTTTGTTCTTGTGTCATTTGTTGAGAAACACTGACTGCAGGTGAACAGCTCGGCGATGGCGAGGGAATGTCATAATAAACGTTTGCATACATTGATAAACGCATACAATTATGCTTGGTTGCGCGAGGACATGTTTTGGTTTATTTTAATACGTCCATGTATATTCAATTCAGAGGTCTACTGTGCAAATCTAAAATCATGATTTTTTTTTTTTTTTTCACTCGCCATCCGCACCGGCTCAGTCTCATGAGATGATAATGCAAGAGCTGAAGCAAACATTCAATCAATAATTGTGATCGTGTTGAGAGGACTGCAATTGCTATTAAAATCCACAAAAGTGAGAATTATTGATAAGGTGGAATAATGGGTTTCTGGTCTACCTCGGCGTTCTGAGGTTTGGGTTCGAATCCCAGCTGGAGCTTTCCTGTGTGGAGTTTGCATGTTCTCCACGAGAGCATTCATGTTGGGTTCAATGAAGACTCGAAATTGTACATTGGTGTGAAATTATGAATGTGAGTGTTGTGAACCTGCGATTCGCGCCCAGTCCAGGTGTACCCCACCTCTCGCCCATGTCAGCTGGGATAGCCGCCAGCTGATGAGCACTATTAAAAAATGGATGCACGGATCTTACAGCATTCCATTTTTGACGCCAACTAATTACAACCTCAATCATAAATTTATTCTTCAATGAATACCTCCTAAACAATGTCAGTCATAGTTGAAGATCAATATGTTGTTAATTTATTATTATTTTTTTTACACAGTTTTTTCTGTTGTCTTACTGAATTTTTCAGGTGTATCCCATAACGTGTGGGGTGGTGATTGTACACCATCTTGCACCTAGATTCAGAAATGTAACAAAAGAAATAAAAAGATAAAATAAATGTCTACCTTTGTTCAATCACGTACATTGGCAGGAGAAAAATAATTTTAAACTAAAGTTCCGTGTGGCGTCTTTGTCCCAGTGAGAAAATCTGTTGGGCCTCTGCTGAGCACGACATATTTATGTCAGTTTGTCATACCACGACGAGTCGTCATCTCGTAACACGCGCTGTAAATGCAAAAATGCGATTGGAGGAAGTAGGAAGGCAGGCGACGTCTATATGCACACCCAGATGTCATAGATTTCCACTGCAGCCTGACCTTGGAAGGGAAACTGCCTCTTCCTGGTGGCAGGCCAGGCTTGGTGTGTCTCTTTCTCCTCTCCTTCCTGCCTCTCTTTCAGCGCAAGGCAGGCTGCTCCCTGGGCCTCAGGTGATCAACAAGCAGATTATGGAAACAAACAGAGCATGTTTGCTTTCTCCATTTACAGACGCAGCTCCGTATTGTGGAGCCCTGCATGTGTACCAGCACAGTGTGGGCCTCGGTTGGACGAAGGCTGGTTTGAGTATAAAGGCGTCTCCGGGAGGATTTCGGCCTTTGAGTTAGGGTTGAATATCCGGCCTGTGTGAGGAGCGTACGGTTCTGGCACGCTATGGAAGCGAAGCCCGTCAAAGGCACTGAAACTGGCAGCTCTTTGTGGCAGCCACGCTGGTCGCGCCGCACAGAGGAACAGTAAGACTGCTGAGCAGAGGAGGAAAACATCAAATCCCTTGCAGTTATAGATGCTGTTTGAAATGTAAATGAGCAGCCAGTGCAAGGTCCTCTGTAGTAGACCCCCTGCCGTGCTGGAAGAAACAGCCATTTTCTTATTGGATTGCTGAAAAACATGTGCGCCATTTTTATCTGCTCGTTGAGTAACGGCCACGCAAAATAAAATATAAAATAAACGGTTCGCAAGACAAACCGCTCGACTTGTCCCTTTATTGCCGAGGACTCGTCCTACCAGTTCCCTCTGGAGTCCTAACTGCATTTGCATCAACGTGCATTATTTGCGCACAATTGATACTTCACTTGTTTTTGTTTTCACGCCACAATCAATATTCATTAGGCAAGTAGCTAATTGAGCGACCCGCTTTGCTTGTTCAGAGACTTTGAGGTGCTGGTGTGTTGCAGCGGGTGTCACTGCCACTGGTGTGCTCTAGTGGGCTTGAGATCTTACTGTGATCCTAGTCACAGGCACTGCGGAGGCAGCAGGCAAGCTCAGCCACAGACAATAAGGGGGGCTCACAGGAGGCCACACGATGCCAAGCCCCTGTAGTTTGCGCCTCACCCTGTTGGGATCTCGTTTGTTTCATAAGATCAATGAAAAGAAATAAAATTAATTATTTTACTCTTGTCATGATGCTGTCTTGGTAGTTCACTGAATATGCTTGTAATGTCCTAATATACTTTATCACAATAACTGTGTGTTTAAAGCAGAGTTAATAAGACTATCAAGGCAAATCAATGGGATTTTATATTTCTTATGGCAGTGTTGAGATTCTTGTTACAGCTGATCTTCAACCCTAACTGTTAACATTTGACCCAAACTGTAGGAAGAAAAGTATGGTCCAACTTGACAAAATTGACCGCTATCTGCAGAACATTCCGTGAGCAAATCCAGAAAACAGGTTAGCTGACTTCTTGTGTATGCTAACGAGCAAGACTACGGACGGTTTAATTAGATGATTATGGATGGTGTCGTCGGACAACTGTTTAGTACATGTATATAATTCATTTATACATATATATGTATATATGTGTGTGTGTGTATGTGTGTGTGTGTAAACACAAGAAAATCTTAATATATCAAATATTGTAATCTTTGGTGGATCTGTGATAACATCTTCTGTTAAAAAAAAAAAAAGACAGACATTTAAATTGCCTACGGTTGCATTGTAATGGGCCACTTGGCCATTCACCTATACCGGGAGGAAGTGCTGAGACCCATTTTGCCAAATGCAGAAGTAGGCTTGCACATATACAGGATTGTTAGGTCTTCCAATTTTAGGGATTGTTTACACGCAAACACATGGCTGAGGTGAAATCATGTACCTTGTCGTATTTTAAAATTAAATCTTCATTTGGGTTATTTGTTTTTTACCAAAGTAAGATCCCTCGTGATGACTGAAATTATTCAATGTGCTTGAGTCAGCCGGGGTCATTGGCAGGTTTTGTGTACATCTACAACCCCAACTCCAATGAATTTGGGACGTTTTGGTAAACATAAATAAAAACAGAATATAATGATTTGCAAATCATGTTCAACCTAAATTTAATTGAATACACTACAAAGACAAGATATTTAATATTCAAACTGATAAACTTGATTGTTTTTAGCAAATAATCATTAATTTATAATTTTATGGATGCAACACATTCCAAAAAAGATGGCACATGGTCCAATGTACCACTGTATTACATAACCTTTTCTTTTAACAACATTCAATAAACGTTTGGGAACTGAGGACACTAATTGTTGAAGCTTTGTTGGTGGAATTCTTTCCCATTCTTGCTTGATGTACAACTTCAGCTGTTCAACAGTCCGGGGTCTCTGTTGTAGTATTTTACGCTTCATAATGCACCAGGCCAGTCTAGTACCCGCACTCTTTTACTACGAAGCCACGCTGTTGTAAAACGTGCAGAATGTGGTTTGGCATTGTCTTGCTGAAATAAGCAGGGCTGTCCATGAAAAAGACGTTGGTTGGATGGCAGCATATGTTTCTCCAAAACCTGTATGTACCGTTCAGCATTAATGGTGCTTCGCGTAGTAGAGTTTCAAGTTGCCCTTACGGATGTAGTGACGAATTGTATTTACTGACATTGGTTTTCTGAAGTGTTCCTGACCCCATGTGGTGATATCCTTTGCACATTAATGTCTGTTTTTGATGCAGTGCCGCCAGAGGGATCGCAGGTCACGGGCATTCAATGTTGGTTTTCGGCCTTGGCACTTACATGCAGTGATTTCTCCAGATTCTCTGAACCTTTTGATGATATTATGGACCGTAGATGATGAAATCCCTAAATTCCGTGCAATTGTACATTGACGAACATTGTCCTTAAACTGTTTGACTATTTTCTCACACACTTGTTCACAAAGAGGCGAACCTCGCCCCATCTTTGCTTGTGAATGACTGAGCAATTCAGGGAAGCTCCTTTTATACCCAATCATGACACCCACCTGTTCCCAATTAGCCTGTTCACCTGTGGGATGTTCCAAACAGGTGTTTGATGAACATTCCTCAACTTTCTCAGTCTTTTTTGCCACCTGTCCCAGCTTTTTTGGAACGTGTTGCAGCCATAAAATTCTAAGTTAATGATTATTTGCTAAAAACAATAAAGTTGATCACTTTGAACATTACATATCTTGTCTTTGAGGTGTATTCAATTAAATATAGGTTAAAATAATTGTATTCTGTTTTTACTTATGTTTAGCACAACATCCCAACTTCAATGGAATTGGGGTTTTATTAGCAGTCGAGGTGCAACAATTGCTCATTGAATCAACAACTAATCGCTTAACAATTTTGAAACTCGCTTAATCATTTAGAGACCTTGTTTAACTTAAGTGTCCAAATCCTCGAAATTGCAGCCTCTCAACTGTAAATATTCTCAGATTTTTGTAGCCCTTCATGAAAGCAGACTTGTCATCTTTGCGTTTAATTAAAATAAGACATTTGCAAACATGTGCTTTTACTTTGGAAAACAATGATCAACATTTTTACCTATTTCTGATATGTTACGAACCAAACCAGTAACTGAATCATAATCAATTTATGTTTGTGCCTTTTCTGCATTGTCAATATGAAATAATGTCCTGTTTTGGAATCAAGGGATGGAAATGAGAAAAACTATTTATAAAAAAAAAAAAAAAAAAAAAAAAAAAATCCAATTCATCAATTAATCCCAAAAAGAATCTGCAGATTGATTATTGAAATAATTGTTAGTTGCAGCCCTTGTTTGTAGGCCTCATAAAGGGTGTCCACAGATCTTTAAACACTCAAAATGAAGGCCTAAATTATCCCTTAAAAATAACATGTAATCGTTGGATCTCTTGTTCTAAGGTCTTTTAAAATGCCACAGACAATGAACGTTGCTTTGTAAATATTCGTATTAGTCTTTGACGGATTAGTCTGCAGTCACTCAAGAAGTTTGATATTTATCACTGTCGAGCGGACAACCTGTATGTACAAATATGGTAAATTTAATATTGTTTCACAAACCAATACCATTGGTCTTTACCCACATCTCCTGTTATTTTTACACATTATTAACCAATTTATAGTGTTGAAAATAGCTTGAGAACAAAACTATGAACCTCCACTTCCTTGCGGCATTATGTCGCCTCAAGATTGAAAGTCTGGATGATTTAGACAATATCGAGTGAAAATAGTTGTTGTAGGTTGGGTACATTTGAGTAGGTATGTTTTGATAAAAATTTACAGTGTAATGCTGCGTTGCGAAAGGAAATGCGGCAGCCACGAAGGTGAGTTTGTGTGCAGATAAATATCTGCTGATTACACTCGATCTTTGAAAACGAATTTGGGAAGATGATGTAACTATATTAAATAGGCGGTGGCGTGTCCATACCGTTTGAATTAATGAGTGTTATAAATTAGCGATTTTGTTGAGTTTTTTTGGTTGTTTTTTGCGAGTTGAACATTATTTGGGGGTGGTCAATAGTAACATGAGGTATAATACCAATTTGTACGAGGCTCTGTTTGGTAAATCAAAAAGGTTGCCGTTTTTCTGATTTCCTGAAAAGTTGTGATTTTGGTGATTCGAGGATTCTGCCCTACAGCGCCAATATACAGTAGTACAGGGGTGGCGAACCCGCGGCTCTCGAGCCGCATGCGGCTCTTTGCCCGTTTTCATGCGGCTCTTATGACGGCATGAAAGCATATTGAAGTTTAGGTTTTTTAATGTGCGTACGGACTTTGCTTTAGTTCATTACGGTATTTGTGTGCGCGCTTTTCTTGCGTTCATTACAGTATTTTCGCAAAACTGGCATGCGCATTGAATGAAAATAGCTCGAAGTTTCCCCGTCGGATCGCGATCTTTCGAGAAAATAATTTGTCAAATTTGCTCTCAAAATGGCAGGGAAAAAAATTGACAGTTAAATGAAAATATGTGGATGAACACAGGACGTTTTTACCAAAGTGGGAGAGCTCATATTTTTTTGTTGAGCACAACGGCAAGGCACTCTGCCTTTTGTGTCAGGCGTCTTTATCGCATTTCAAAGGTTCAAATCTTCAGCGACACTTCAGCTCACTCTACGCTAACATCGACCTCGAATTTCCGAAAGGGACTGAACTTCGCAGTCCCAAGTTGGTCACAAAATCAGACGAGAAAGCAGGTGCAGCAGTTTATCAAAAAAATAATGAAGCATCCAGAGACTGTAACGCTTGCATCATATCAACTGGCTTGGAACATTGCAAGGGCCAAAAAGCCATACAACGAAGGGGAATTTATTACAAATGCCTCGGTGACGTCTCTGAAATCTTGTGTCCTGAAAACTTAAACGAATGGTATCAGACCTTCAACTGTCCCGCCACACTGTTGAACAGAGACTATCGGACATTAGCACGGCTGTTAAATCACAGTTGCACTCTGACCTCCAATCATGTGGGTATTTTAGTGTTGCATGAGATGAGAATTGTGACATGCAAGACAAACCTCAATTGGCAATATTTACACGGACTCAGTCAAACGATTGTTTGATGAAAGAAGAACTTCTTGATATTGTGCCATTAAAAGACATGACTCGTGGAATTGGTCTGAAAGAAACGATGGCTGCATTTGCGAAAGCAAATGATGTTCATGTGTATGATGTGGCTCTTTGCAGTAACACAGTAAAAAAACGTGGCTCTTGATTTCTGACTGGTTGGCCACCACTGCAGTAGTACATTGAATATATACAATAATATGTAATTAGTGATTGAAAGGTCTTACATTTCGTCGAAGTGGCCTTAAAAAAGGTCCTAAATTTGACCTCCTTGAACGTTCTGATAGCTTGTCATAAAGTTACAATCAACAGGGTCTCAAATGTATTTGTCTTCGACTTTAAATTTTGTTGCTTCTCCTGCCTGCTGTCTCCTTGAGGTTATAGACACCCGGCCTGTGTTTGTCTCAGAAAGCACAAACAAACCATCTAATTCTGCCCCACAGCTACACAAATATTCCCAGCTGTGGAATATTCTGTGAAATCTATTGTTGCCAATTTAAGATGTCACATGTGAGCCACAAGCTTCTGTCAACAAGATTCACCGCTTGAGTTAGTGCACTGTTTGTGCAAGTTAAAAAAAATCTGGTCCAGGTATCGGATAAAGGCTGAATTACATGTTGTATTATTGTGTCTGTTTCATTAAATCTAAACATGTTATGTTCTGAATTGATTTATTTAGTGAAGCTGCATGTGTGTTTTTGTAACACGTATTTAAAGGGTTAATCCATTCACAAACACATTCATTCCGCTAAACGGTGGAATCAATTAGGATAGCTGATATTTTGTTTATTGTGACAAGTCGCCTAACAGCTGCTAATGCGGCTTGCGAGAGAGGAGGAAAACACTTCCAACAAAATCAGCCGTCGCTACACTTTTCCTTTCCCTGAGGTGGATGAGGACACAGCAGCTAACCCTGTGGCCGCCACGTCCACAAGCCACAAAGGCTGCGGTATCTCCACTCCCTCGGCGGCAGCACACAACTAGCATGACGAATCGTGTCAGTGGCAGGGAAGTTCTCGCCAGTACAAAAGTGTCATGCCAGAGACCGGCCACAGCTCGCTAGTCACGTTTTCTCCTTTCTTACGTCTCAGTGTGACGAGTCCAGCTGTTGTTGAAAATTCGCAGCCTAAAACCATCTTGGTGCTAACATTCCGCAACCCCAGCTCCTACACAGAGATGTTCCGCACTGACTCAGGCAGAGCTCCTCCGCTATCATCTGCACTATCAGTCTGTGCTCACTGCTGCACCATCTGCTTCACAGCTGTCTTTATCACGGAAGGCTGTTCTGACTTGGGTTAATCCTCTACCACCTCGTCACTACTCTAAAAGAATTTGTGCCCCCACAATTAGCAACATGACAATATTCTTCCCAAGAATGACACTATGTCAAAATGCTGAGTCTGTTTGGACTGGCCACTTGAACCAGAGTATACCGTATCAACAATTTAAAAAATCGGATAATGGGTTCCGCAGGAGAAATTGAGTTTTTTGTGTCGGAAAAAAATGGCCTTTTTGGGGACGTGCACCAACCAAACCATGGCACTTTGCAGAACTGTCATAACACTTGTAGGATTTGTGGCACAATACTGCACATGTGTGTGAATCATAACGTAAAAATGTGGTGATTTATTAGTAAATCGCCAAAAATGTCTTCCCATGAAAACGGTCAAAGGCGGTAAAAAGTTTGGGGAACGCTGCCTTTGTATATAAAAAAAAAAAAAATTATGTTGTGAATCTTTTTTTTTTTTTTTTTTTTTTTTTCTTTCGGTTTGGTGGCCTCAGTATTGCATCTCTGCTTTTTGCAGATGATGTGGTTCTGTTCAAGCCGTGACCTCCAACTCTCACTGGAGCAGTTCTTAGCTGACTGGTCCTCAGTCGGAAAAGGGTGACGTGCCCTCTCCAGGTCAGGGATGAGTTGCTGCCCCAAGTGGAGGAGTTCAAGTTTCTTGGGGTCTTGTTCACGAGTGAGGGAAGAATGGAACGGGGGATCGACAGGCGGATTGGTGCAGCGTCTGCAGTGATGCGGTCTTTGTATCGATCCGTTGTGGTAAAGAAGGAGTTAAGACGAAAGGCAAACCTCTAGATTTACCGGTCGATCTACGTTCCTACCCTCACCTATGGTCACGAGCTGTGACCGAAAGAAAAAGATCCCGGATGCAAGCGGCCGAAATGAGTTTCCTCCGCAGGGTGTCCGGGCTCTCCGTTAGAAATAGGGTGAGAAGCTCGGTCATCCGGGAGGATCTCAGAGTAGAGCCGCTGCTCCTCCACATCGAGAGGAGCCAGATGAGGTGGCTGGGGCATCTGATTCGGATGCCTCCCCGACACCTCCCTCGTGAAGTTTTCCGGGCACGTCCTACCGGGAGGATACCCTGGGGACGACCCAGGACACGCTGGAGAGACTCCGTCTTTCGGCTGGCCTGGGAACCCCTCGAGATCCCCCCGGAAGAGCTGGATGAAGTGGCTGGGGAGAGGGAAGTCTGGGCGTCCCTGCTAAAGTTACTGCCCCCGTGACCCAACCTCTGATAAGCGGTGGAAAATGGATGGATGGATAGAATGTCAGTGCTAAGTAAATATTTACATAATTTTATCACCATGAATGTAGCAGTTGTACTAATAATTTCTTAAAAGTTCTTAAATAACACCATATAAAGGTGCTTAATATGAATGAATCACTAAAACCCAAGGTATTATATCATGAATATACGGAGCCAGTACAAGTTCTGACTGGGCCACCACACCTTGGCTCATGGTGGCCTGACGTGGTGCTCTGTCGCTGAAATGCACAGGTGCAGTCAATGGTCAGGTGGTCGAACATTGCCAACAGCTTCTCAAAATTTCCACTCTCTCCTTATTCTTGCCATTTTCTCTTCTTTGGGGCCATCCGTTACTTTCTTGACAATTGGGACATGCTTTTGTAGTACAATAAAACATTTGTATGGTAGAGTAAATTTTATGTCGAGCCTCAAGATACAGTATAAAGGGTTGGAGTTTTTTCATGGCAGCATGTTGATAGATGTGTGGTGCTCAATCACTTGGTGTGCGGTGAAGAGTCGCCAATTTATTTGTTTGCAATGAGTCCCGTTGCTCTGCGTGCAGCAGCCGCAACATTGCATTTTTGCCATACGCTTGGAGAAGTTCAGTACATTTCTTCAGTTTTGCTAGGAATTTCAAATGGATTCTGTGCTTCAGATTTGTGCCGCCCAAAGATATGTGACTAAGTATAACAGCCTGAAAAAGAAGCACTGTGTGAGAGACGTGAACATTCAAGCAGAATAGCATGTGGAGATGTTGTGCAACCAAGTGATTTAATCTGTAAAATTTAATTGGGCATACAGTGTACAACTGTACAGTACATTTTAAATTGCAACTGACTTACTTTCTGTACGGGCTTACTGCCTGCGACAGAAAGTAAAATCTGATGAGTAAAGTGTTCAGTCATTGCTGTTCCATTTAATTCCTAAAGGTTTCGGCACGACGCTATTGCAGACTGTCAAAACAAATCAAGAGGAAGGCTTTTCCGCCACCTGTGGACTTGAAATACTAATGCTAAATACATCTTTAACAAAAAGAAACGTGCGTCTCTGAATCTTTGTTGCCTTCGTCTGTTGAGAAAGAGACACAGATGTGTACACACACAAATCAAGGCTCGAAATAACTTCATTATTCATTTGAGGACCAACTCTAATTTTTTAGAGCAATTTTTTTGCAGGTTAAGCACAAAGTGACGTGAAGCAACAGTTTTATTAAACAATAAAAACACAACTGCAGCTAGCAAATATTTTAGTACTTGAGTAACCTACCGAAAATTCTGTCGAACATTCAGTATTTGGATAAACTATTTTTTTGCTTGGTTAAAGAGCAACTATGTTTTCGCTTCATAATAATCCTTTCCTTTTTTATATAACCAACACTTTTTATTTCTTAAATTCACATTGTGGATAAAAGATAAGGCAGTAATAAAAAAACCATTAACAGCCTTTGTGCATTTTAGCATTTCGTGACATATTAATACATTAGGTTCCTGGCTGTGCATTTATGCGCTTAGACCAGCTGACTAAGAATAAAAATATTATTTTTACTACTACACGTTTTGGAAGTGTTCAACTTGTTCAAACTAAAACGAAGAAACCTCAAGAGAAGACAAATATTTACTTCATCTCACTTCACCAAAACCCTTCTCTGTTTGGGTACATGACCGATTTTACTCATATTTCTCTCTGGCCACATTTGTCACGTTTTTCACCTACTTGACTCAAAGTTTTAGCACTTACAGGTCATCAGATGGTAGTATACTGACCATTTGTCACACAGTGACTATACTGAGCAAAAGCACCTATAATTAACGTTATGGTTGCGCACTGTACTTGTCAGCTTCGTAATAAACAAACCCACACATTTGATGCTACTCATAATTAACCGAAACGCACCGCCGGGCTATCGTCATATTAGTAAGGTAGACTAATGTTAATCTAGCTAATTTCACCTTCATCTCTCAGGCCCCATGACGTAGTGTCTTCGGCGGAGAGAAAGGTCCATGTTACAACAAACGGGCGCTTCCACACTTTCACCTATTTGCTGTCTTTTTTTTCTCTTTCTTCTCAATTCAGCGTCGCGTCGCATCTTCCCGCCCCTTCAACCGAATAACTTCACTTCCGCACAGCAGTGACGCAAGCGGGTTGTGTCACATACACACATTGTGCCCTGCGTGCGTGACACAACCCGTGTCACGTGTTTGACTCCACAACCCTCTCTGGGGTAAAACTGTAATTTGCAGTTTTGCTTTTCAATGTTTTTTTTGAGGTGCAAAATGCTAATTTTGACTCAAAAACTGCAACCGCTTAATTCGAGTTTTGCAAATCCCTTCGTAAAATGACTTTGGCTGGCTGTTCACCCACTTTGCGTGTGTGCAGTGATAAACGCCTCAAAGATTGAATGAAAGATCTCTCCTTCAATGATAAGAGCCCATAGCAAATTCCAGACATGCCTGAATTTCCAATGGGGACTGTCAATCATTTCTCATTTTCGCCTTTACACTGCTCCATTAACAACGACCCACAAGACTTTAAATCGACCCTTATTCAAAAATGGGTCTGCTGACTTGTCGCACCTCGTAAAAGACAGATTGCGACACCCAGAGAGACACTGATAATCATCACGTTTGTAAATGTGTTGGCCAGCTTATCTCCTCGCGTGATCTCCGTGTGCCTGGCAGGTGTGACACTGGCTGCCGATGAACTTTGTCCCAGCAGTTCAACGGTTAACTCCAAGGTATTTTTGCTGTGGAATTTACAGCCAGTAATGAAAGTGCCAATGCTCTTTCAGCTATTACAATGTGATAACCTAGACTTATTTTAAATGTTATGCTTAAAAGTACCGAGTAGCTGCAGAGTGCCTGAAAGAATCATGAGTGATGTTATGTTTACTACCTAGCAGGATAACATAAAAATAGCTTAAACCTCTTGACAGAACTTTGTGAAGGGGTGGGGCATGGGCTCGGCCAAGGCAGAACCCATTCATTTTGGTTCAGATATGTATGGTACAAAGTGTAGAATGTGAACTTTCCTTGGTTTCGCTGTGAATGATTCAGTAATAATTTGAATCTTTTTATTTACATTTTTTTATTTTTTTTTATGTACAGCATGTTATTTCAGCTGCTTTTGTTGAAGTGCTCTAGAAATAAAGTTGAGTTGAGAACTTTAATGCATGATCTCAATTAGGGATACTGTACATCTGTCAATACCCAATCATGGCACCCACCTGTTCCCAATTAGCCTGTTCACCTGTGGGATGTTCCAAACAGGTGTTTGATGAGCATGCCTCAACTTTCCCGATCTTTTTTGCCACCTGTCCCAGCTTTTTTGGAATGTGTTGCAGCCATAACATTCTAAGTTAATGATTATTTGCTAAAAACAATAGTCTATCAGTTTTTAACATTAAATATCTTGTCTTTGTAGTGTATGCAATTAAATATAAGTTGATCATGATTTGCAAATCATTGTATTCTGTTTTTGTTTCCCCTCCTTGAGCAGTCACCTTGTTGTGGTGGAGGGGTTTGTGTGTCCCAGTGATCCTAGGAGCTAAGTTGTCTGGGGCTTTATGCCCCTGGCAGGGTCACCCATGACAAACAGGTCCTAGGTGAGGGACCAGACAAAGCACGGCTCAAAGACCCCTAATGATGACGACAAACAATGGACTTCGTTTTCCCTTGCCTGGACGCGGGTCACCGGGGCCCCCCACTGGAGCCAGGCCTGGTGGCCGGGCCTGCACCCATGGGGCCAGGCCGGGCACAGCCCGAAAGGGTAATGTGGGTCCCCCTTCCCATGGGCTCACCACCTGTGGGAGGGGCCATAGGGGTCGGGTGCAGTGTGAGCTGAGCGGTGGACGAAGGCGGGGACCTTGGCGATCCGATCCCCGGCTACAGAAGCTGGCTCTAGGGACGTGGAATGTCACCTCTCTGGCAGGGAAGGAGCCCGAGCTGGTGTGTGAGGTCGAGAAGTTCCGACTAGATATAGTCTGACTCGCCTCCACACACAGCTTGGGCTCTGGTACCAGTCCTCTCGAGAGGGGTTGGACTCTCTTCCACTCTGGAGTTGCCCACGGTGAGAGGCGCCGAGCAGGTGTGGGTATACTTATTGCCCCCTGGCTCGGCGCCTGTATATTGGGGTTCACCCCGGTGGACGAGAGGGTAGCCTCCCTCCGCCTTCGGGTGGGGGGACGGGTCGTGACTGTTGTTTGTGCCTATACACCAAACAGCAGTTCAGAGTACCCACCCTTTTTGGAGTCCTTGCAGGGGGTGCTGGAGAGCGCTCCCGCTGGGGACTCCATTGTTCTGTTGGGGGACTTCAATGCTCACGTGGGCAATGACAGTGAGACCTGGAAGGGCGTGATTGGGAGGAACGGCCGCCCCGATCAGAACCCGAGCGGTGTTCTGTTATTGGACTTCTGTGCTCGTCACGGATTGTCCATAACGAACACCATGTTCAAGCATAAGGGTGTCCACAAGTGCACTTGGCACGAGGACACCCTAGGTCGCAGTTCGATGATCGACTTTGTGGTCGTGTCATCAGACTTGCGGCCGCATGCCTTGGACACTCAGGTGAAGAGAGGGGCGGAGCTGTCAACTGATCACCACCTGGTGGTGAGTTGGCTCCGATGGTGGGGGAAGATGCCGGTCCGACGTGGCAGGCCCAAACGTATTGTGAGGGTCTGCTGGGAACGTCTGGCAGAATCCCCTGTCAGAAGGAGTTTCAACTCCCACCTCCGACAGAACTTTGCTCATGTTCCGGGGAAGGCGGGGGACATTGAGTCCGAATGGACCATGTTCCACGCCTCCATTGCTGAGGCGGCCGACCGGAGCTGTGGCCGTAAGGTGGTCGGTGCCTGTTGTGGCGGCAATCCCCGAACCCGTTGGCGGACACCAACGGTGAGGGATGCCGTCAAGCTGAAGAAGGAGTCCTATTGGGCCTTTTTGGCCTTTGGGACTCCTGAGGCAGGTGATGGGTACCGGCTGGCCAAGCGGAATGCAGCTCTGGTGGTTGCTGAAGCAAAAACTCTGGTAAGGGAGGAGTTCGGTGAGGCCATGGAGAAAGACTTCCGGGTGGCTTCGAGGAAATTCTGGTCCACCATCCAACGTCTCAGGAGAGGAAAGCAGTGCACCACCAACACTGTGTATAGTGGGGATGGGGCGCTCTGACCTCGACTCGGGACGTTGTGAGTCGGTGGGGAGAATACTTCGAAGACTTCCTCAATCCCACCGACACGCCTTCCCATGAGGAAGCAGAGTGTGGGTTTTCTGAGGCGGGCTCGCCTATCTCTGGGTTTGAGATCACCGAGGTAGTTAAAAAGCTCCTCGATGGCAGGGCCCCGGGGGTGGATGAGATTCGCCCAGAGTTCCTAAAGGCTCTGGATGTTGTGGGCCTGTCCTGGTTGACACGCCTCTGCAACATCGCGTGGACATCGGGGACAGTGCCTCTGGATTGGCAGACTGGGGTGGTGGTCCCCCTTTTTAAGAAGGGTGACCGGAGAATGTGTACCAACTACAGGGGGATCACACTGCTCAGCCTCCCTGGTAAGGTCTATTCAGGGGTGCTGGAGAGGAGAGTCCGTCAGGAAGTTGAATCTTAGATTCAGGAGGAGCAGTGTGGTTTTCGTCCTGGCCGTGGAACAGTGGACCAGCTCTACACCCTCGGCAGGGTCCTCGAGGGTGCATGGGAGTTTGCCCAACCAGTCTACATGTGTTTTGTGGACTTGGAGAAGGCGTTAGACCGTGTCCCTCGGGGAGTCCTGTGGAGGGTGCTTTGGGATTATGGGCTACCGAACCCCCTGATACGGGCTGTTCGGTCCCTGTACGACCGGAGTCAGAGTTTGGTCCGCATATCCGGCAGTAAGTCGGACTCGTTCCCGGTAAGGGTTGGACTCCGCCAAGGCTGCCCTTTGTCGCCGATTCTGTTCATAACTTTTATGGACAGAATTTCTAGGCGCAGCCAAGGTGTAGAGAGGGTCCGGTTTGGTGGCCTCAGTATTGCATCTCTGCTTTTTGCTGATGATGTGGTTCTGTTGGCTTCATCAAGCCGTGAGCTCCAACTCTCACTGGAGCAGTTCTTAGCTGACTGTGAAGCGGCTGGGATGAGAATCAGCACCTCCAAATCTGAGACCATGGTCCTCAGTCGGAAAAGGGTGGCGTGCCCTCTCCAGGTCGGGGATGAGTTGCTGCCCCAAGTGGAGGAGTTCAAGTATCTTGGGGTCTTGTTCACAAGTGAGGGAAGAATGGAACGGGAGATCGACAGGCGGATCGGTGCAGCGTCTGCAGTGATGCGGACTTTGTATCGGTCCGTTGTGGTAAAGAAGGAGCTAAGGCGAAAGGCGAAGCTCTCAATTTACCGGTAGATCTTCGTTCCTACCCCCACCTATGGTCATGAGCTGTGGGTCGTGACCGAAAGAACGAGATCCCGGAAACAAGCGGCCGAAATGAGTTTCCTCCGCAGGGTGTCCGGGCTCTCCGTTAGCGATAGGGTGAGAAGCTCGGTCATCCGGGAGGATCTCAGAGTAGAGCCACTGCTCCTCCGCATTGAGAGGAGCCAGATGAGGTGGCTGGGGCATCTGATTCGGATGCCTCCCAGACACCTCCCCGGAGAGGAGTTCCGGGCACGTCACACCGGGAGGAGACCCGGGGACGACGCAGGACACGCTGGAGAGACTACGTCTTTCGGCTGGCCTGGGAATGCCATGGCATCCCCCGGAAGACCTGGATGAGGTGGCTGGGGAGAGGGAAGTCTGGGCGTCCCTGCTAAAGCTACTGCCCCCGCGACCCGACCCGGATAAGCGGTAGAAAATGGATGGATGGATGTATTCTGTTTTTATTTGTTTAACACAACGTCCCAACTTCATTGGAATTGGGGTTGAACACACCAAGACCACATGACCAGCCTGACATTTACGCTCCTACCTGTAGACATGTTAGCCGTGTTAGCCGAGATACTTAAGGTAAACATGGATGACAACACTTTTAGGCGATTGCCAATTGGATGATTAGCAAGTACTGAGTTTCACTCTGCACCGTCGCTCCCATCAATCAAAGCGGCGTGACAGTGTCGAGTGAAGAGAAAATAAGTGATGGTGTGATAAAGTATTGGACGAAGAAACGAGGACGAGCTGTGGGCAACCTCTTTATTTCGAAAATGAACAATTACTGTGCCGTAATCACACCCTAAAAACATCTGAGTGTTTTTCTGAACAGTCAGCCTTCATCTCTGTCAACACACATTCCCGCGCCTCTTTCTCGCTTCACGCCCTCCCGACTTACTCATCCGATCACAAATCACTCTTTACCTTCATGGCCTCACAGTCGTAAATTACAGAACTCTAGTAACAGTACACATAACACAACTGTTTGGCTGCTACAGTATCGCTACAGTTTTCCTGTTGCAGTCTTATTTTATAACTTGTGGTATTCTTGAGAAGCAGTCTCGTATTTTTTTTTTTGTACTCACTTTATTTTGTAGTTAACACACACAGCGAACATGGCACCCCGTCTATTCCTACTTCTACTGTCTTCTTCATCTCTTTTACATAGTGCCGCTAGTTTTCAGAGACACCACATAATTAAAACGTCTTGCGTTACAGCTCAATTCAACTTTATTTATAGAGCGCTTCAAACAAACAGTCACAGCTGTAATAAAGTGCTACACATAATAAAGATCTAACATAAAACATGACATGCTACATTTAATTGAAATGCGTGGCAATATTGTTGAACATGTATGTTAAAATATCAGTAATGACAAATTGTTACTCTAAAAAGTAATTTAGTAACATTTGAATGAAGCTTTTGTATGCCATGGTCAAGATAAGTTGTTTTGTGTTTTTGAACAATTTGTGATTGATATAAAAACATAATAGTAAAATTAAACATTGTCATCATTACAATTGCAGGATGTAATGGCATTATCGAGTATTGGTACTCATTATCGGCAAGCACTCAAATGTAAGTACTCGTGTTTGGCCTCAAAAACGTATTGGTGCATCCCTGGTTGTTTGACTGTGGCAGCCCCCCTTGCAAGGAGGACGAGTCACCCTGATGTCAGGAACAACCGCCTATTAACAAATTCACTTATTCGCGTTGTTCTTAAGAACCTCCCCTCAGCTATTTGTTGAAACTCACATTTGCATTGTTAGTGCTCTTTCTGTAATGCTCTAGGATTCCACTAGATGGTGACAAAGCCTTTAAAGTAGTAATTGGTGTCAAGGAAGTATATTTAAGTAATTAATTGCGATTGAAGGACTAACATATTTGTATGTTGGGTGCTAAGTTTAGCCTGGGTTGTTAGTGGACGTTATGACGAGTCACATGCACTTCGGCAGTGCTGTATTTATAAAAAAAAAAAAAGAAAAGTCTGAGCCATTTTTTTTTATGGTAATGTCGTACAGTGTGAAATGATAACATGTTTTGGATCATAGTTTGTGGTATTTTTATGATTTAAATGTGCCGGTGTCCTGATTATGTGTTTGTGTGTGTGTTTTTTTTTTCCTGCTCCATAGGGTTGTCAAAGAAGAGATTTCCGATGACAACGCCAAGCTGCCTTGCTTCAACGGCAGAGTGGTGTCCTGGGTAAGTGAGATGATGAGGCGTGCATGCGTGGCTCCAAGTGGCGCAGTTGTACGGAACGCATGTGGATCATGCAAATGTAAACGCCTCCACAGAGCTTTTTTTAAACACTTCATGTTGATCCCATGGCTCAGCTATACTATATAGGTGTGTTAAGCTCTATCCATCCATCCATTTTCTGAGCCGCTTCTCCTCACTAGGGTCGCGGGCGTGTTGGAGCCTATCCCAGCTGTCATCGGGCAGGAGGCGGGGTACACCCTGAACTGGTTGCCAGCCAATCGCAGGGCACATACAAACAGACAACCATTCGCACTCACAGTCAGAGTCTCCAATTAATGCATGTTTTTGGGATGTGGGAGGAAACCGGAGTGCCCGGAGAAAACCCACACAGGCACGGGGAGAACATGGAAACTCCACACAGTCGGGGCCGGGGATTGAACCCGGGTCCTCAGAACTGTGAGGCTGACGCTCTAACCAGTTGCCCACCGTGCCGCCGTGTTGAGCTCTATTATATCCTAAACTGCTTGAACATTCGTTCAGCAATGGATCAATTTGACTCCTAAAGCAAGATCTCTTACCTCTGGTGCAACCTATTTTTCACTCTGTTACTTCATTTGCTTTACAGTTTTGTGTAATTACCTGAGTGTCCCCAGGGGACAATAAAGGATGTCATATTAAATCAAGCTGTCGTCGTGTTAGCAAGGGATTTACATTTTAACCGTTCCACTCTCATTCAAGGATGAAGATAGAGGTTAAAGCTGTGGCCTGAATTATTGATGAGCTAAATTGTAAAGCAGGCTACCCATTTAATTTACCAAGTGGCTTTTGGCTGTTTTTTTTTTTTCATGTTTTGTTCATCCATTGTTGTCATATTTGTGTACACCTGTGATTAAAAAAAAAATAATGATGATGAAAATGATTTTTTTTTTAAACATTGCATCACAATTAGTTTGGATTTCATTTATTGATATTTGATTTAAGTGTATGTATTTGAGATTATCTTTGAGCAACAAGTCACTGGCTATTGTGACACTTTAACCTCAAATATATTTTTAAAGGCTCTGTCCCTGTCACATTTTATGAATTGTCGTTATTTTATTTCTGCATTTGGGCATATCTGTGCAATACTGCCAAACAGAGTATGTATATATATATATATATATATATATATATATATAATATATATTATATAATTCTATATATTATATAATATAGAGATATATATAATATATATATATATATATATATACGTATTTGCGTGTGATGATTATAGTAATAGCGTTGCCCCAGCTACATTGACCTTCATTTATTGTTCATACGTTAGTGTAGTGTCCGAGGTATAGGGTGTCGAAAATCACTCTTGTCACAAAAACTCACAAATTAGTGCTTTCTTGAAGCACATGCACGCTGCACACACTCATCCATTTCATCCATTTCCTTTTACCGCTTAGCCTCACTAGGTTCGCGGGGGTGCTGGAGCTATCCCAGTTATCTTCGGGCAGGAGGCGGGGTACACCCTGAACCAGTCGCCAGCCAATCGCAGGGCACACGAAACAAACAACCATTCGCACTCACAATCACACCTACGGGCAATTTAGAGTCTCCAATCAACACTTCTATTTATTAAATTGAGCTTGCGACAGTCGCTTTTTTGTTAGGTCATCTTTGCGTGTCACTCTCCAGGTATGACCCGCTAACTAACCCACGCCTAAGCCCACCGTTACATTTGTGTAACAATTGGATTGAGGGTAAATCAATTAGTCAAGGCGACTGTTGTTCTGTTACCGTCTTGGATGCTACATTAGTGTAGTAACAACAATAACCCAATCCCCCACATGTTAAACTAGCGATATAAACGATTGAGGGTTATATCCTAAGGTAACTGTTTTTATATCGTGCTATGATATATATGTCACAGCACTAATACTTAATATAAAATTACATCTGTACAATACTGAATGTACTTATCACTCCTTCAAACAATACCAAGAGTAATGTCTGCTGTGTCTATGTACTGGATGTTGTGAGGGCTCCATATCATTGTATAAAATTCACCCTTCATTATACATGTCTCAATCCGTCATTATTCTTGTCCGTCCCTTTCTCTCACTCTCTCTCATAGTTGGTGCTAGCAGAAAGCGCCCACTCTGATGGAGGATCGCAGTGCACAGAGAGCCATCCAGAGCTGCCTCCTCCCCTCGAAAGAACAGGCGGCATCGGTGACTCCCGGCCCCCTTCCTTCCAGTGAGTAGGCCGATCACTGCTTGTCGTGTATGCACAATTACACACACAGACACACACACATTCAAGCACACACACTGCTTGGTGACCTTTTTACGGTGCAGTCCGCCCATTTGAGCTTGCCACATGGATTCATCATCACAGGCTTCACTGGAAGTGAAGTTGCTGTGCGCAAAAGTGTGAATATGTCACGTATGTGTGAAAACTGAACTATAGAACCGTGCTCAGGGCCCACTTTTTTTGTTCCTCCTTACTCACCATGGAGTACAGAGGCGCTAGATCGCTCATATTCGTACAGATGATGCATATGCTGCTGTTCAGAGAAAGCCTTTGCAGTATAAACGTCTCCAGGCACTCGTTGAGAAGCATTAGTCACTCAAAGCAGTCATCCATGTGCTCGATAGACGTTCCTGTGCACGAGTATTAAGGACATACTGAAAAGAAAAAAAAAGAAAATGGTATAATGATAACGTACTCATGTTACCAGAATTAAGTCATGGAACAATAAACATAAGCTGTCTCATCAAACAGTTGTGGAAATGAAAATGACATTACCCGATGATCGACGTATTCGAGAAAGCCAGCATTGCTCGGCTCAGATGGATGTCGACACTGTGTGTGGGTGGGGAGGGGGTTGATATTAGTGTATCCTGCTACATATCAGATTTTTAAGTGGAACGAATCTTTATCACACAAATCCCTGTTGCGTCACAGAAATGTGTAATGCTTTCGCGAGAGCCACAGTCGTTGGCATACAAACACAACACAACGAGCACTCTCACGCAGTCAGGAGTTGCTGTTGGCCACAGCTCACGGCCAGACACTCACACGCAGACGAGCGTGTGCCATCCTCTTAAAGACACATACCTAATAGACACAATACATATGGTATTTTCTATTCATTTTATGCTAGCAATTTTGTTCGTGTTCATATATATTTGCAGTGGGCTTTAAGAAATGTAAATGTGTTAAGTGTGTGTGGAGTGGTAAAAATACTTTTTTTCAACTTTTTTTATGCTCTCAACAATTCAGATTTTCACCTCTGATGGATGGGTCTGGGGCATATATCCCTGTGATGACTGTATTACAATCTTTCCGATAAATAATACAACTTTAATCTCCTAAAAATGCAACTTTGTCATAGTATAATTATATTTTCAAGGGCCCTTATTAGTCACGAATCGTCATGACGTTTTCTCTCCCTTATGGCGCCCCTGGCCGTAACACTCCAGGAATATTTTCTTGGCAGCCTGTTGAGCAACACCTGGAGAATATCGCACCTCTTTGCTAAGGAGAACGTCCACTCTAAATATAGCTTGAAGGGCTGGCAGCATCAGGGGTGAGGGTTGTTGTCATTGCAGGGCCAAAGCAATATGGCCGAGGCTCTATATTGAGAACAAGCAATTTGTCATGTCTCAGTGTATGTCTTTATCCAGCGTTTGTCATCTCGGCTCGAGTTTGCCCTCTGCTGCTGGCCTGACAGCTTGCCCTCCTGGTTTTATTGTTCACAGCCAGGACTACTGCCACCATGTGGTGTCAAGTGGCAGCACATCGACCTTCACATTAATATTTCCCCCACCCTCCACTATCCCCAGCTCGCCCTTTCTCTTTTCCTCTTTCAGCCAGACAGGCAAGCCTTTTTCTCCGAGCCACCGAGTGAATCCCCCATTGTGAACCTCCTCGCTGTAGCCATCTTTTGCTAACTCTCCCTAAATAGCTGGAATATTATTACCACTTCATTTCCCTTTTGTGCCATATTCATGCCGTTCACGTGTTTCTCGGCTCGTATGGCTCTATTTGATGAGCGCGCAGAGTAGGTGTTTTGGCCTGAGAATGGAGGCAAGTGATGTGCTTCTATTTGGTAATCCGGATTAACAGACATTTAAAGCACCCATCTCCATTTCCCAAGAGGGAGGGGTGGACATTGGCAGCAAAGGGGCTGGCGGATTTAAAGTGTGTGTGTGTGTGTGGGGGGGGGGCATTGGTTCACAGCTGCAATTTAGCCTTGAATAATCTACTCTACTCCTGGATCCAGAAGCATGACCAGGCAGAAGACACTAGTTAACATAGTGTCTTGATAATTATTGAGGATGCATCATGCATCTTTCCTTCTGTTTATGCACATTGAATGTGCTCGTTTCGTGTATGAGCATGTGCATGAATTATTACAGCCATGCATTATGTATGCTTGTGGAAAAAACTAAATGTTTACCAAAGTGCATCTGACACACAGGTGTATAAAGTGACATTGTTGAATGGAGTTCTCAGCAGCATCAAGTTTCGTCAAGTCTCTTGACCCATAAATGCCTCCAGCTCTCTGACAGATTAACAATCTGCCCTTCAGCTCTTCCATAACCCCTGCAGACTCCTCCCAGACACCAAGAACACAGGCCTGTTTATTGCTCTCATGCTCTGCACGCACCTGATCTACCACTGCACACCTTTGTATGCAGTACGTCATTCACTTCAAATCATGTTGCAGGCACCATCTGGACTTTCAATGGATCTCATTAATGCCAACATTGTCCAGAGTAACTCACTCTGCAGCTATCTGGCCATTATTGACGGTGGAAACCACATCATCTATTGTAGAACAATGGCCGGCGGTAGTGTATTTGAAAGACAGTCCTCATATGAAATGCAGATCCCCCTGCAGCCAAATAAAAAAGCTGGAGAGTGCTTGTGTTCT
The DNA here is from genome assembly GCF_024500275.1 of Phycodurus eques. Taxonomy (NCBI): domain Eukaryota; kingdom Metazoa; phylum Chordata; class Actinopteri; order Syngnathiformes; family Syngnathidae; genus Phycodurus; species Phycodurus eques. The sequence continues at coordinate 7,840,671 of NC_084525.1, read as the reverse complement.
AAAGTGTAAATAGGAGTTGTCGTTGTTTTTTCTCTTCACCTAATCTGACTAAGATTTTCCTGATTTTAGCGCCAACGCAGTGAGCAGTCGTGACTGCCTGGATACCGAGACAGGCACAGAGTCCCTCCTGAGCCACCGGCGCGAGCGTGAAAGAGAGCGTGCCCGAAGGAGAGCTCGAGAAACCGAGCGTAAGTATGACAAAGCCGCGATTTGACACCTGACTTTGTATCCCTCAACATGTTCATTCAGACCCAGAGCCCTGCCACCAGTTATGCATCAGAACATGTTTTGTCATTCCACAAAATATTGGCGTCAGATGCTGCAAACCAAATATAGCTGTCTGTCTTTGTATTCCTTATTTCATCACAGCTAATCAGTGTGACTGGCTCATTCAGTTGTGTTCTACTTCCACGTTTATTTCAGGACTTGTGTTGAGGCAGATGTTATGATTTGAGCATTGTGACTGTGCTTGTGATTTCCAAACATGTTTTTTGTGCCCTAAGTAATTCATATGCAGCTGTTTTTTTCAAATTTGTTATTTTATTTTTATTTATTTATTTTTTTGTAATTGACTTTGTTTGCATGCACTGTCCCTAAATATTTATATTCTAAACTGCACACATCTCTGAGACTAGCGCTAAGGTATGACAGGTTTCTTGGGTGGTCCGTTAATATTATATATGAGTACTATACAGTTGTGCTCATAAGTTTACGTACATCCATCCATTTTCTACCGCTTGTCTGAGGTCGGGTCGCGGGAGCAGTAGCTTTAGCAGGGACGCCCAGACTTCCCTCTCCCCAGCCACCTCATCCAGGTCTTCCGGGGGATGCCATGGCATTCCCAGGCCAGCCGAAAGACGTAGTCTCTCCAGCGTGTCCTGCGTCGTCCCCGGGTCTCCTCCCGGTGTGACGTGCCCGGAACTCCTCTCCGGGGAGGTGTCTGGGAGGCATCCGAATCAGATGCCCCAGCCACCTCATCTGGCTCCTCTCGATGTGGAGGAGCAGCGGCTCTCTCGCTGAGATCCTCCCGGATGACCGAGCTTCTCACCCTATCTCTAAGGGAGAGCCCGGACACCCTGCAGAGGAAACTCATTTCGGCCGCTTGTATCCGTGATCTTGTTCTTTCGGTCACGACCCACAGCTCGTGACCATAGGTGAGGGTAGGAACGTAGATCGACCGGTAAATCGAGAGCTTCGCCTTTCGGCTTAGCTCCTTCTTTACCACAACGGACCGATACAAAGTCTGCATAACTGCAGACGCTGCACCGATATGCCTGTCGATCTCCCGTTCCATTCTTCCCTCACTCGTGAACAAGACCCCAAGATACTTGAACTCTTCCACTTGGGGCACGATCTCATCCCCGACCTGGAGAGGGCACGCCACCCTTTTCCAACTGAGCACCATGGTCTCAGATTTGGAGGTGCTGATTCTCATCCCAGCCGCTTCACACTCTGCTGCGAACCGCTCCAGTGAGAGTTGGAGATCACTGCATGATGAAGACTGCAGAACCACATCATCTGCAAAAAGAAGAGATGCAATACTGAGACCACCAAACCGGACCCCCTCTACGCCTCGGTTGCACAGAATCAGTGACATAGGGCACCTTGGCGGAGTCCAACCCTCACCGGGAACGAGTCCGACTTACTGCCGGATATGCGAACCAAGCTCTGACTCCGGTCGTACAGGGACTGAACAGCCCGTATCAGAGGGTTCGGTACACCATACTCCCAAAGCACCCTCGAGGACCCTGACGGGGGTGTAGCGCTCGTCCACTGTTCCACGCCCAGGACAAAAACCACAATGCTTACCAGGGAGGCTGAGGAGTGTGATCCCCCTGTAGTTGGAACATACCCTCCGGTCCCCCTTCTTAAAAAGGGCGACCACCACCCCAGTTTGCCAATCCAGAGGCACTATCCCCGATGTCCACGTGATGTTGCAGAGGCGTGTCAACCAGGACAGCCCCACAACATCCAGAGCCTTTAGGAACTCCGGGCGAATCTCATCCCCCCCATGGGGCCTTGCCATCGAGGAGCTTTTTAACCACCTCGGTGACCTCAACCCCAGCGATAGGAGAGCCCGCCTCAGAGAAACCAGGCTCTGCTTCCTCATGGGAAGGTGTGTTGGTGGAATTGTGCAAGTCTTCGAAGTATTCTCCCCACCGACTCACAACGTCCAGAGTTGAGGTCAGCAGCGCCCCATCCCCACTATACACAGTGTTGGTGGTTCACTGCTTCCCCCTCCTGAGATGCCGGCTGGTGGACCAGAATTTCTTCGAAGCCATCCGGAAGTCTTTCTCCTTGGCCTCACCAAACTCCTCCCATACCTGGGTTTTTGCTTCAGCGACCACCGAAGTTGCATTCCGCTTGGCCAGCCGGTACCCATCGGCTTCCACAGGAGTCCCACAGGCGAAAAAGGCCCGAAAGGAGGGAGGCTACCCTCTTCTCCACCGGAGTAAACCCCAACGTACAAGCGCCGAGCTGGGGGGCAATAGGTATACCCACACCTGCTCGGCGCCTCACACCGTGGAGAACTCCAGAGTGGAAGAGAGTCCAACCCCTATCGAGAGAGGACTGGTACCAGAGCCCAAGCTGTGTGTGGAGGCGAGCACAACTATATCTATTCGGAACTTCTCGACCTCACACACCAGCTCGGGCTCCTTCCCTGCCAGAGAGGTGACATTCCACGTCCCTATAGCCAGCTTCTGTAGCCGGGGATCGCATCCCCAAGCTCCCCACCTTCGGCCACTGCCCAGCTCGCACTGCACCCGACCCCTATGGCCCCTCCCACAGGTGGTGAGCCCATGGGAGCGGGCACCCACGTTACCCTTTCGGGCTGTGCCCGCCCGGGCCCCATGGGTGCAGGCCTGGCCACCAGGCGCTCTCCTTCGAGCCCCACCTGCAGGCCTGGCTCCAGAGGTGGGCCCTGGTGACCCGCGTCTGGGCAAGGGAAAACTGAGTCCATTGTTTGGTTGTCATCATAAGGGGTCTTTGAGCCGTTCTTTGTCTGGTCCCTCACCGAGGACCAATTTGTCATGGGTGACCCTGCCAGGGCCATAAAACCCCAGACAACTCCTAGGATCATTGGGACACACAAACCCCTCCAACAGGATAAGGTGACGGCTCAAGGAGGAGAGTTTACGTAGACACTGTCAGAATTTGTAAAATGTGGATGAGTGATCAGGCAGAGCTTTCATTCATTCATTCATTTTCCGTACCGCTTGTCCTCACTAGGGTCGCGGGCGTGCTCGAGCCTATCCCAGCTATCTTCAGGCAAGAGGCGGGGTACACATTTCATTCATATTATTCAAATTTTCCAAAAAATAGCCAATATTTAATTAATTCTGCCAGAGTATATAAACATATGAACACAACTGTATACTTATCACTTTATTATAAGCCAGTGCACTATTCTTGGGATTTAAACAATTCATTTCTGTCTTTGCTTGTTTTTACCTTGAAATTCAATTATATCTGTCACTGAGACTTATTCTTACCATCATTTAATTTTGTTGTCTGGCACACCCATACACACACACACAGGCCTGCGTTTCTGCTAATTAAATGGAACCAGCAGTGCAGCTGGTTGTTTCCTGGGCGCTGCAGCAGCAGTTGTGCTCTTCATAAATCAACCAATCAAGCAAAGCCAGAGTCATCTAATTCATTTGATTTACATGGGCTGGCTGGGTGCAGCCACAGTCCCAGGTCCTGGATGTGAAACCATAACCAAGACGGAAGTAGAAGCCTTGCCGCTCGCAGCATCAGTGGCAGGAATTCCCCAGTCACCTGATACACCCGCTCCAAGTGATTCTGTCACAGAGTCAATGTAGTATTAGAGTGATCGCTTGAACCCGTTAAGCCTGGAAATGTATCCCTTATTACTTTTCTGCCCGTGCACTGGTGTTTTGAGATGAATTATGCAGTTGAAACTCTTGGAAGGCTGAACAGGTGTTGGACCCTGAGGGTCACTGTAGTTTGTTGGAGGGATTTGATCTGTTTCAAGTCCAATCAGGTGATCAGATTTTCTGAAAGATAAGTTTGATATTGTTTTAATGGAGAGAACACAGTCACTTTATGTAGGGTCATGTGTAGTGTTGAATCAAAGCTTGTATTACCATGTTGAAGCATTTGCAGAGAAACAGCTGGTGTCCATAATAGAAGAAAAAAGGCCCAAATCTTTTTTTATTTTTTTCATTTTTATTTTTAATTTTTAAATTCCTAAAACACACAGAGGATGTATTCACCTGAGGCAGCAATGGGTGAGAACATCGCCTCATCGTAAAGCTCCTCTTACCTCTCTGTGCTCTGATTGGTCAGAGGCAGATTAGCAGTCATCCTATAAAGTCGTGTGTGATGAGAGGCAGCAAGTAGACAACGTTTAGTCCAGATTGCCAGTGCGTAGCATGAAGGCTTGCTATCGGCTGTGGTGAGACACTTCTGTTTGTTTTACGGCATAAAATAATTATTTGACTTTTGAGTGTTAGAACTGTAATGTCAAATAGTGCCAGACGTTCTTAGATGGTAATTTATGTAGTTTTTGTTTTGGGGTCATATTATGATGCAATTATAGAAAGTTAGTTCAAGTCAAAGCTTTTAATAGAGTGTTTATTTTTTTGGCTGGCCAACGAACAGTGCAGATAGATGCACAAGTGTCTGGAGGGGCTAGCCATCGGTGTGTGGGGAGCAAATACGTGGCAGTAAACTCAAGCGGAGGATGTTGATTCAGGCTTTCCTTTTCTGAAACGCACCTTGTTGCGATGGGAACGACCACATTGCTGGAACGTTTTGCTGGAGCTTGGCAGATGTGTTCTCTGCCTCGCCCTCTTCGCCTTACCAGACCGTTTCGGCCAATGCGCTGTTACCCGGAGGCGCCCCCTCCCCGCTGGCAGTGTATGTATGCTGTGTGTGGTTTCATGACGCTATCATCTCTCTTCTTCTAGTTCCCACCGGCTAATGTTGGGTATTGCTATCTTTTTCAGTCAAACTGAATTTGAATTTTCACTTCCATCACAATTTCAATTTACACTCATCACCTGAATGAAATACTTTACAAGAATTGTATTGAGATTTCTGCCTTAACTTAAACTTAACTAGTTTCTAATATTTTGGCTACCCTGTGGACCTGTATGATGGGACAGAATATTAGAAACACCTCTCAGTGTGATGCAGTGCACCAAACGTCAACCGTAATGAGAAACATTAACAAATTAATACCTCTCAGACAGTGGTCAAGCATAACATTTATTGGCTTTATAAATATAGAGCTTTTTGAGACAGCAGGAAATATGTAGGTGTACCTGATGTTGTGGCTACATTCACGACCTCTTACTTCCCTCTCCTCCTCATTTTCAGTCCCTCGCATCAACGGCCACTCTAAATCGGAGCGTACTGCGAGGGACTCGGCCATGGGTTACGACAGCACCTCCGTGATGAGCAGCGAGCTGGAGTCCAGCTCGTTTGTCGACAGCGAAGAAGATGAAAACGCAAGCAGGTAAGCTCTCTCCTCGGGATGCTTCTCTGACTCTGCTTCTCTGTCACTGCAGCGTTTCACTCTTTATTCCTGAAACTATACACCACTACAGTATATTTCAATAGGAGACCTTTTATGGAAGATTAATGTTTTATCTGTTTTGGGAGCCCTCTCTATAAGCAACAGGCACCACGCACCTGTCACGTCTGTCATTGAATAAATCCTCATGTTTTATTATTGATGTCATTTTAAGCAGTGGGGAATTACACTGTGATATGATTTAAATTCTGTCCTACATATGGTTTAGCACAGGTATTATCACTCTAAAGATTGCAAAGGATATTTCATCTTGACATACATTGAAATTAAGAAAAAGTTTGCATGTCACTCAGTTATAAAAACTGAAAACAATAATTGGCAGGTTTTAAAGATTTCTATCAGAAAATAAAATAAATGTATGCAAAAAGTCGACATATACAATGTAGATCCCTTTTCTTCACAGTTCGCACTTTCTATAAATGATATTCCTAACTGCTGATTGCAACAATATGGAACCCATCTGATTCTCAAACATGAAACTCGTTGATTTGAAGTACAACTGTGTTACTAAAATAATGACAGCAAATGTGTATTTTCATGACGTTAACATTGTACAACCTGTTTCACATGTTTCAGTTGAAATCATTTTCTTAATCTCTTTCTCTAGGCTCAGTAGCTCCACAGAACACAGTACCTCCTCACAACTGATGCGCAGGCACAAGCTCCGCCGGCGAAGGCACAAAGTGGCCAAAATAGACCGGGTGAGCGCTTTTAAGACACATTAGTTCTCAAATTGGCTGTGACGCTGAGGGACAAATGAGCGGTCTCAATGATGTTGACTTGGTGCCACATTGAGTTATTTGCCACGTGCATCACATGTCGTATCCTTCCTCTGCTTTTGCAGTCTTCATCCTTCAGCAGCATCACCGACTCCACCATGAGCCTCAACATCATCACTGTCACACTTAACATGGGTAAGTCTTCAATTTAAGTGTCATAAACTTACATTAGACTGGATTTTTAAAACACAGTATGGTAGGGGGGATTCTAGGATATTTCATGAGTGCTCAGCCCCTAATCAGAAGAATAATTTATCTTCTTACTAGTTAGTCGTTTAAGCATTAACCATAATGCCCAGTGAAATATTTTTGTTAAAATTTGCTTTAAACCACTACGTAAAATTCCGCAGTATACTTCCAACTTCAGAGGAATAGTTTGGGAAAGACCCTTCCTATGTTTAATAAATGCATACAAATTCAAACCGACACAATCAAACATCTTGTAGGAAGTCTTCCTAGAGGAGTGTGAGCCGTTTTATATTTTCTTGTATATTTTTGTACATTTTTTTTATGTATAAAATAATATCCAGATGTCCCAGGTTTTTTTTTTTTTTTTTAATAAATCGTTATTTAATGTCTCTGCATTGATATTCCACTCTAACTTTCTCCATTCTGTCTCCCCAACAGAAAAGTACAACTTTCTGGGCATCAGTATTGTCGGTCAGAGTAACGACCGTGGTGACGGCGGCATCTACATCGGCTCCATCATGAAGGGCGGAGCTGTGGCTGCTGATGGCAGGATAGAACCGGGAGACATGCTCCTGCAGGTACACAAGTGCATCCTCGTTGATCAGGAGAACTGACAAAGGTTTGCTTTTGCGTATAAAAATAGAGCACGGCTCTTGGGGAGATCATTGTATTTCTTTTTATAACCACAATGCCGTGTATTCACTGTGGTGGCTTGTCAAATTTCTATTTTTGCCTCTGCTTTTGCATCCTGTTGTTGAGTTGCTTGGATCTTTTTTGCCCTTTTTAGTTCAAAATACAAGACATTGCTGACCACCTTTTTTATGTGGACGCTAGAGGGCTGCTTTGAGTCAAAAAGTAAAAAAGAGGAGAGATTTTATATATATATATATATATATAAATAATATATATATATATATATATATATATATATATATATATATATAAGACAGGCATAATCATAAGATTATGCTATGCTATTCCTAATAAAGTTGCATTGTCCTTCTTTTTTGTTATTTTTCTTCATATTTCATGTCACAATCACTTCACTTCCCAGTTCCTATTATTATTTTTATTTTATTTTTTGCAGAAAGAAAATATACTTAGCTTTATATAGGCAGCTGAAAAGACATTCACACAGCTGAGGCTCTTGCAGAAGCTTTAGGATCTCCCATTAAAATGCATAACTTAACCTTTTTGTTACCACCTGCACAATATAATAGTTGTACATTTTCCAATTGTGGCTTCAGAAAGATACTGATGGTCAGTTTTAATTGAGGTGGGCTGATATGTTTATTGATAGTTTAAAGTTGTTCCGAGATGGACTGCATGATGCTGAGAGGTCATTTGTAGATTAAATTATCACAACCTCTAATAGTATGTACAAACGTAAGTAATGTAAAAATGTGTTATTTTTCAGTCATTGTTAAGTTGTTGTAGCTGTGTGGGTGTTCTAGTGGGTTGATGTTGATCAGTTAGTTTATTGATTGTTGATCAATAAACTAATTCTGCTGTTTGTTTGTTCAGGTGAACGATGTCAACTTTGAGAACATGAGCAATGACGACGCTGTGAGGATCCTGAGAGAGATCGTTTCCAAAACTGGGTAAAAACCTTTGTTAAATGCAGGCTGCTTCCCCTTTTTTGGTCACAAATCCAGGAAGCCAATTACAAATTCTGCCTTCAAAGTGTTCAGTTTGTGGCTGAATTTGGCACATTAGTATGCTAAAGAATAAAGTTGTTGCGTTTTTAAATATGACTGAGTTGAGTCATGTGTTCTTCTTTTCAGTCCTATAAGTCTTACTGTTGCCAAATGTTGGGATCCATCTCCTCGAAGTTACTTCACCATCCCTCGTGGTATAAAAAATATTTCAATCATCTCAAAGATGATGTAAACTGATATGAAGTGAAAAACTGAGTTGTATTATTGTCACTATGAGCAGCTGAGCCAGTGAGACCCATTGACCCTGCCGCCTGGATTTCACACACCACTGCCCTGACAGGACCATACCCCCACTATGGTAACAAACCTAACGACCACCACCATCACTTTATGATGTAGCAATTATTAGGAATCTGTTTTTAAACATTTACAGAGTTCGACGATTTGCCTCTATCAACGAGCAAAACAGACATGGCGACCATCGTCAAGATTATGCAGTTGCCGGACTCTGGCCTGGAGATTCGGGACAGAATGTGGTTGAAGATCACCATCGCCAATGCTGTCATTGGTGAGTAAAAGAACTCAATGCAAGACTTTCTTTGTGTTTTCAAATAATGTTTTGATTCAGGGCAGCATGGTGGACTATTGATTGCCACATCTGCCTCTCAGTCGAGAGGTTCTGGATCTGAATCTCTGCTCGGGCCATCCTGTGTGGAGTTTGAAGTGGGATATCTTACATATACACACTCCTGTTTAGTGTAGCACATTTGCATACTCTAAGGTCGTACTCACATTAGGCCATCCGAACCATGCTTGAGCTCACTTGACACCTAAAGTCGAAGAAAACTGAAGCTGTACAGTAGCTACTTCTGGAGACTCTTGTATACTAGCATAGAGTAGCCGCAGCTTGGTGCCGCAGTCTAAGTGTGGCTGTGATTGTGCTCGCTGTGTCAGGCGCTGACGTGGTGGACTGGCTCTACTCCCGAGTGGAGGGCTTCAAAGACCGGCGGGATGCCAGGAAGTATGCAAGCAGTCTGCTGAAACATGGCTACCTGAGACACACTGTCAACAAAATCACCTTCTCTGAACAGTGCTACTACACCTTTGGGGACCTCTGCCAAAGTAGAGTATCATAAAAGTTAAAGTATATTGTTATATAGCCAGACAGTGATTCAACTTAAACGTTGGCTTCTTCTTTGTTCAAAAAGACATGGCGTCGCTCAATTTAAATGAGGGATCCAGTGGAGGCGGGTCCGAACATGACGCTTTGGCACCCCTCCCTCCCGCCGCCAACCCGTGGCCCATGGGGGGGCAGCCGTTCCCCTACCCCCCCTTCCCCTCCGCGCCCCCCTGCTTCCCGCCTGGATACTCGAACCCGTGCCACAGTTTCCACAGTGGGAGCGCAGGGAGCCAACACAGTGAGGGTGAGTACTGACAAGTAGGGGCAAGATGACTTGTTTCCATGAGGAAACTCAACATGCCAAATGACAACATCCTCAATCGAAGACATCTCTATGGTTGTCAGAGTACATTTTTGAAGTAGCCTCCAAATGCATACATTTAAAAACAGGGTCATTGAAACTATTTAATATAAATAGTTGAATACATGTACAGTAAGCCCCTATTTTTTTCTTTTTGCTAATTTATTTATTTGGCTATATTAATTAATTAAGCCGTAAATATCCCATAAATATTACAGATGATTTGATGTCAAGAAAATGTGCATGTAGTACATCCACAGGCGACGAAGACTCTTCGCAACTCCAACTAACGACCCATGCTAAATGTAGCTCCTACCCAGACAGACAAAGATAGTCTCTCAGACGAGATCTATAACTTCAACAATAACTTTTAGACACCAAAGCAAAGCAAATTTATTTATATAGCGCATTTCATACACAAGGTAACTCAATGTGCTTCACACGAGCAAAAGCATTTGAAAAATAAAGAAAAATACAAAGCAGCTTAAAAACATTTAGAAACCAAGTACAGTGCAGGAAAGTGGAAATGTTCTAAAAAGCATGAGAAAAAAAAAGAAGAGATTTTAACCTGGACTTAAAGACATTGACACTTGGGGCTGACTTCAATTCTACTGGCAACTTGTTCCATTTGCCTGCATTATAGCAGCTAAAAGCTGATTCATCATTGCTTTGGACTCTCTGCTTCGTTATCTGATCCGAGATGGCAGATCTCAGAGCCCGACTGGGCTGATATTCCAGTTACTTTTTTCCCTTACTGACTGCTTGTACACCATCGTGTGGCAGTAAGAACAAAAAATGAAAAACACAAATCGGTGATTCAGTGAATAACAAACGGCGAATAGGCGGTACTGTATTCCTTAACATCTCTCGTCATGCAGCTCTACAGTACTGGGTGTGCACAACCAAATCTGATAGCAGATTTCAAGAATCAACACATTCTTCTTCATCATTGCTGGAATCATTCAACATGGGGGCATGCTACATGCTTTCTGTTATCTACAGAGCTAATATGAAGTGCGCCCTGTCTCTCTCTCTCTCTCTCTCTCTCTTCCCCCCTCTCTCTCTCTTTCGCTCTCCCAGATCGAGTGGTTAACACTGCCACTTTTACCCTCAATTAAATAGCCTTGCTGCAGCCAAAGTAGAGTGGTGACTTGAGATACGAGTTTAATTTGTTCCGTGACCACGCTCGTAAGTCAGTACTCTCGTATCTCAAATCTTTCCCCATTAAAATGAATGGAAATGCAGTTGTTTCTGCCCCCCCCCCCACCCCTAAAAAAAACCTAAAATTCTTGTAACGTGTCTTTGATAAGGAAAATACCACTCTATAAATTTGTACTTTATAAAAAGATATGGTGAAGACATAATTAAATAGAATGTCAAGAAAAAAATGATTGCTGCTCATTCTGTTGTTGTGACCTGGCCACCAGGGGCAGTATAATATAGTCAGGCAGACTGATGAAATATTTCACAACTACTGTCAATGACTCAGTAAACTGCAGTAATATGAGTTTCTTTGAATAATAATTAATTAGATAATTAATACCTGTGAGTATTGTTATATTGTCTGTCTAAATGTGTCGCTCCATCGTTTGTGTTCAAATATCTGTTGCTTATAAAACCGTGTCTATCGATGCTGTTCGTTAGCCCCTCTATGTGGTTTACATTATGTGTTAGCATTAAGCTAACGTAAGGCAAATTTGTGTGGTTTTAAATACATAAACTGTAATTATCTTTGTTTTGTGTAGTAAACTTCAACTGGGTGTTACAATAAACAGCTTGCAACCTCTTTTTTTTTGAAGCATTATTCAATATCTACCAAACTGCTACTTGTTGTGAAGTGAGTCTATTTCAGTTCACTGCCACCATACACTGCTCATATCGCTATTTTTGCTCGCAAGTCAAAGCAAAAAATCGTCCGAGTGACTGCTCGTGTCATGAAAAGGTCATAAGTCGAGTCATTCTTATCTCAAGGCACCATATATAAACATTGTGCGGTGGTATATGAGGACAAACCAGGAAAAGTTAATGTCGCTATTTTTTATTATTAGTGTTGTATTGGTGCATTGTCCATTCAGGTTCTAAATGTCAGATATAACCGACCAGCTTTGGGCTACAAGCCTCAGCACAAGACCGTAGATTTAGCCATTAACGTCAGAGCAGAGCTGTGCTGCTTGTTTTCATTTAGAACATCTTGAATCCATCTTTCAGTTTCTTTTGCACACAAGCATGTGTCATGTATGTGTATTTCTGCGACGCATCTTTTTCTACCTTAATGAGCCATTCCCGGATGGGTGTTATGGGCCTGTCAGAGTACATGTTTGATACATTAGGTAATGGGGAAGGTGTGTGTAATTGTGTTGTTCCCTCTGTTTTTGCTGGGCAACGGTAGACTGAAGGAGGAGGTAGTCCCAGGACACTGGGGGAACCGGTAAGCCTGCAACACCCCCTCAAATCTCCACCACCCTAACCCTCTCTACCTCTTTTCCTTCCTCCAGACTTTCTCTCTTCCTCCTCCTCTTGTGCTCGTCACTCTGCCTGCCCGCCCGTAGCGTTAACATCCCTGTAAAGTGAAAATAAATGTCTTGTAAATTTAACAACCATGCCAGATTTGAATAAGTAAAAATATCAAGTATATATAATTCGGCTTCAAAATCGTGACAATGATTGTCTTTGCTCTCAAATTTCTTCTTCTTCAAATGCTGTGGGCGTCTGCTGAAAGCGCTGAAATCACGCCTCGCGCAATTGTCAATGAAACACCTACTACTACCAAAATGGATGCTACTTCAGCTAGGATCTTTCTTATGCATACACATAAATGTTTGAACCGCTTAAAGCCTCCATTGTGTAGAACATGTCTCACCGGGTCGTCGCGCCGCTTTTCCACTTAGTGACAATGAGGCACTCGCCGCTCTAAGCCAACTCGAAGCCCCTGCAATTCCCCCCCCTGCTCTTCTGCGTGCACTCATGACCAACAACGAGGTGCTCTAAAGGGGCTGCGCCAGCAAACTGTCCAAAGGGTAGATGCAATTTAGGGTTGTAGGCATAGCTAGACAACTGCACATTGCAATTGTGCCAGATAACCGCTGATGCGAACAAAGAGGCTCTAGTTTTTATATAGTGCGTTCGGGGCAAATCATGCCAGAAGCTCAAATGCGTCACTGGGCTCCTTTGCAGCCATGTCCGAAAATTAAATGGTAAAAAACAGTTAAACACAATACAGTATCTCTACAATGTATCAGCCATTGCACATGTTTTCAGCAATCATCTTTAAACATTTATAATGTATTTAGAAACAAGTATATGATTTCACTTTACAGAGTCTTTAAGGTTTTCCCTGCATACATTTCATGTGTCGTCATTTGTCTTGTGTGTCAACCCGCCGCCCATTCTCCCTCTCCGCATCTTTGGGCATGTGTCCGTACTGTGCTGCGAGGTACATGGTGATGCAGGACGACCAGTGTGAGGCCAGTGCAGTCATTCTCAGTGATGCGCTATTTATACCCAGTACTGTTGGGCTCATTGTTAACGAGGAGGTGCGCAATGTTATGCGCTGACAATGCGACTGAGTGTGTGATACAGCTCAATCGACCACCCTAGATGTGTACTCTATTAAAAGTATTTATCATCATTAGATTGATCCCGTGGTGTAAGGGGCTTATTTGAAAATGTGAACATTGTCGGTCGCTGTAAATGGAGTAGTTTAAAATGTACAAGTACCTTTTGACAGGCCTAAGATGATCTTTTCTGTGCCATGTAGTAATACATTTCTCAAAAAGTCTGTAAAGCTTGCATCGTGTGTTCTCACTTTGTAGGTTGTAGCCTTTTCCTCTAAGCTGCTGTAGGATTTTGTTGACAATGTTTACTGAAAGGAAAATGACCACTGTTGCTATCGTCAGGCTGTAGGAGGGAGCGCACCACCCACATTGACTACAAAATTGAAGTGGAGGAAGTGAGATCCGATCAAGAGGTTTTGTAAATGCAAATGTCAGAGTCAGGCGTGAGTGTGCACATATTTAAAGTGGAATAAATCTATTAGTGCAGTTGGTAACTCTTACTGCATATGAAGTCAAAAAGGGAATTTATGTCTTTGCGGGATATGAAGGTTGCATCAAGCCTGCGTAACATATACAACTTTTGCAGGGCACACAGGGAAATAAATTCCATATTTGAATCCCCAAAACAATTGGTGCCTCTTTCCCAAAGTCAGGTGGGATCGGCTCTAGCTTATCATGTGACACTAATGAGGACAAGCACCAAATAAAATAGATGTTTCTGTGAGAAATAGTTGGACTGCCTTTTAGTGAGGTTTATGGCATCCATTCCGCCATGACTTACCTAATGTGGTTCCTTGTCCCCTAAAGCAGCAATTCCCACCACGGCGCCATGTTACATTAGTGTGAGATCATCAAGTGTGCCGTGAGAAATTATCCAATTGCACTTAATTGTTCCAAAAATTATTTAAATACTACAAATCATGTATCGTTTGTCAGCTATCTATACCAGCTTTGTATAGTGCCAGAAGAACAATTACTGTAAATGTTTTTCCACTAGGCGGCACGGTGGACGACTGATTAGAGCGTCTGCCTCACAGTTCTGAGGACCGGGGTTCAATCCCCGGCCCCGCATGTGTGGAGTTTGCATGTTCTCCCCGTGCCTGCGTGAGTTTTCTCCGGGCACTCCGGTTTCCTCCCACATCCCAAAAACATGCATTAATTGGAGACTCTAAATTACCCGTAGGTGTGAATGTGAGTGCAAATGGTTTTGTTTGTTTATGTGTGCCCTGCGATTGGCTGGCAACCAGTTCAGGGTTAACCCCCGCCTCCTGCCCGATGATAGCTGGGATTGGCTCCGGCACTCCCATGACCCTTGTGAGGATGAGCGGCTCAGAAAATGGATGGATGGAGGTTTTTCCACTAATGGCAGAAGGTAGAAATGTGTTGCCATTTATATGACAGAGTAATAGCTTTGTGTTCAACTGAAAAGGCAGATTATGAGTAAATTGTGCCGAGATCGTCATTATTTCAGTCTACAGTTTTTACTTTTTGTGACGGAAACACTGCTCTTATGTGTGACCTCCGCATTCTTCTGATGAGACACCTGTGTCTTTGCAACAGGAAGCCGTAGCAGTGGATCCAACCCCAGTGCGGGCAAGGGAAGGCGTTCGTCCCCGCAGGACAAGGTTCAGAAGTCAACGTGCAGTGAGTCTGAGGCGGGCGTGCGTGGGGGCAGGCGCGGCGACAGGTGCGCCAGTCAAATGAGCCATCGCAGCCACGCCCGATCGAGTCACAGCCAGTCGCACAGGAGCCACCACGCCTCCTTCACCTACAGCCACGTGCCCTTCACCCAAAAAGGGCTGGGTTCGTGCGCCCACAGCGAGCGAAGCCACGCGTCCTCCTACGGCCCGCCTGGTTTGCCGCCGCCGTATTGCCTGGCGCGCCTTGCCCCGAAGGCTTCGGTTAGCAGCAGCACGCCACCGGGAGCGCCTCCCGGGAGAGAGCTAGCCGCCTTTCCCCCCGAGCTCACCGCCAGCCGCCAATCCTTGCAGCATGCTATGGGCAATCCCTGCGAGTTCTTTGTTGACATCATGTGACAGGACAGTGCCTTGAACACACAACTGCTACTGCTCCCTCTCCATTATTTGTTGAACGAACGCAGAGACTGGCTAAAGCCTCCGCAAAGGATGATGGGAAATTCTGTGGCTGCAGAAGGGACGTGAAGTGTACAGTTTGTGAAGTGCTGTTCAATGTGGTGAGTCGAATCTCTCAAGCGGCCAAACAGAGTGTTCCTTCATTCCACCGTGGATGTTCTCCCCTTTGAGACTTTAAAGCTAGCTGGGCCTGGAGCTCAATCCCCAGACCGTCAACCCCTCGCACTTATTTTTTCCCCCCCGTGGACTCGATCGGCGTACTGAGGAACATTGGCTGCCAACTTTTGACTTGTTGTCCCATGCTGTAGCATTACCACTGTTTTTTTTTTTTTTTTTTTTCTTCTCCTTTCCCCAAGCTCTTACCTGCCAACTACTCACATGCTACCTGTGATCAGCGGGTATCTTCAGCTTGGTTGTAATGAAGTGGGACGATGCATGACTTTCAACCGCTTTTGGGTTAAAGTGTTACCTTTATTTGGGTACAGGGGGCCCATCTAGCCAACGTTCAAAAGGAACAATCTGTATGTACACTGGAGGCTTTTTGTGTTGTTATTTATGTGATTGCATTGCATTGATGGTGCCATACGTCATCCGCTATGGCTGACTGACAATCACATATCAGCCGTCTGTCACTCAGTGGCCAGTTTCCACAGTCGTTGCTGTGCTTTGTCGAATGTATTATTGTCAGTGTCAAGACACTTGAAAGTCGACCATCACTTTGGTTTCAAGTGGCGTACAAATCGGATTGCAAACAGTGGACAAGGGTGAGCTTAATATTGAATTTTGTCTATCATCAGGCTGTGTGGTGAGAGAAATTGGGCAACACGTTTCAGGTAAGAACTAGCTTGGGCGGGGGGGGGGGGGTCACACACAGATCAAATGCAAACAATTTTATCCCACGCCCCCAAAATAATTCAGAGAATATCTTTTCCATGATAGCACTTTTTATCTGGCAAGTAGTCTGTAGATTCTATAGATTTTCAAAGTCTTTATTTATTATTATTTAATTTTAGCAGCACTTCTCACAGCTTGTCAACTGATTCCCCTTACGTCTTATCTATGACTCACAACCTGCAGTTAGTCACTGAATGTGCAGTGGACCCCTGCTATTCGCGGGGGATGGGGACCGGGCCGGCCCACAATAGTAAAAATACGTGGGTAATTGACATTACGTGCATTATAAATGCATTGGGAAAAAAAGAAAATTACCCATCTATCCATCCATTTTCTTTACCGCTTCTCCTCACTAGGGTTGTAGGCATGCTGGAGCTTATCCCAGCTGACTCTGGGTGAGAGGCGGGGTACACCCTGAACTGGTCGCCACCCAGTCGCAGGACTCACAGAAAAAAAAAAAAAAAAACATTCGCACTCACAATCACACCCACGGGCAATTTAGAGTCTTCAGTTAACCTACCATGCATGTTTTTGGGATGTGGGAGGAAACGGGAGTACTCTGAGAAAACCCACGCAGGCACGGGGAGAACATGCAAACTCCACACAGGCGAGGCCGGATTTGAACCCCGGTCCTCAGAACTGTGAGGCAGATGTGCTAACCAGTCGTTCACCGTGCTGGGAAAAAGTTTTTTTTTTTTTTTTTGTTAACCCCAAGCATTTTTTAATCGGTAAACCACCAATAAGCATTTTCAGACCACCAATAATCATTTTCAGACCACCAATAAGCATTTTCAACTAGTGTGCATATGAGTGCGAATGGAAAAAAAGAAAATAAATTATTTAAAAAAAAAAAAAAAGAGCCGCAGATAGATGAATCCACGAGTATGCGGGGGTCCACTGTACAGCAAAATGTGTTGTATGTGGTGATACATGCATTTGTATATGACATTTTGGTCACATCACACAGCCCTATTTTGTAGAAGAAAGCCAGCTTGATGAAGCCAAAGCACCTCATGTTTATTTAACCACATAATGACTTTAAGGGCAATCCTGGCCTGAATATTCGGACTTCTTTCCCCCCAAAAAACGTATGTGCACTTTTCCAAGTTGACTCTCCCTCCTGTTGGTAACAAACACTGTTTGCAAATCAGAGCTTTCGCTTGAATCATCCTTCTTTACAAAAGAAAAGTTAATTGTACATAGAAATTTATTATATATGATTAAAAATCTCTATGTTGAAGTTCTGGCTGAATCTTTCACTAAGTGCAAACATTGGTCCTCAGAGAAAAGTAGTAGAGTCAGGATAATTGAAGTGTTTGATTCAAATGTGACTGGTCATCAGATCGTAACGGTAATCCCCGAGTCAAAGCAAGAATGCACCATCAAGGGGTACGACGTCAAAACAATAGCAACACGAGCTGATATTTGTGTTCTGTTGACAGAGGTGCCTGCGTGGGACTTCAGAGCCCCAATGCTGCGTGTACTTTCCCAGTGGGCTGATTTGATCAACATGCTCGAGCTTTTATAACACACACTCTTTTCTCATAAATGAAAAGAATAATACGCTTGCATGTGCCACTTTCCCCCACAGGAAGGAAGTGAGCCCTCCTGTGACACCTCAGTGTGACGCAAACAAGCAGGCCCCAGAGTTCCTGTCATCGCTCACTGGAACTTAAAAGTGCCGACTTGTAGATGACATGCAAATACAAACTCAATGAGTCTATCAGAGGGGTTAAGGTTGACGTGTGGGAGGTGTCCTTGGCTGTTTGTGAATAGGAAGAATGTACAAGAGATAGGGATGTTGTCAAAATCACCCAATTTTCCCAAGGCAATCGTCACACTAGTGAGACTGCAGTTCTTTTTAAACAGAAAGTCAGCTCCATGGATTGGTTTGAACACGACCGGGAATTTATTGAAAGCACAGGTGGTAAACACGATGAGCACCAGTGACAACACGTGGGAAATTTGAAACTTTTCACCCACCTCGAGGTAAACGCATGACATTTGGTGCAAGTGACTCATCTCACACCCTTGTTTCATTGCAATATAATTAGCTACTAGCTGTGTTCAGAGGTGGGTCGAGGAGCCACAAATTGTACTCAATTAGGAGAACTGTTACTTTAGAATAATAAGTAAGTCAAAGTAAAAAAAAAAAAGAAAAAAGTCCTTCAATGTAAGAGAGGAAGAGTATTCAGTAGGAAAAAAAATATTTCACTGAGTAATGTATTTTTTTTTCCCAATCAAAGCAATGCCAACTCGACAAAGACAAAAAAAAAATGAAATGGGAATGTGAAAATTCTGATATTGCCCAACAATATTACTGTAACTGAAACAATACTACATTTAAACTATAAAAATAACAAATTAAAGCAAATTACGCCACATGAAATTGTCTTGAATTAACTTTCTTTGTTTACACGTACAAAACGGCACGATAGGCTCACTGGGCAGAAATTAAGAAGCCGTTCTTTCCTTTTGTTTTTACATTTTGAAGTTTCACAAAGATGAGTCACTCTGAAAACTGCTTCTATGTGAGGCCGCGGCGACTTTGCCTGTGGTCATTCGACTGTCTGTCTGCAGTAAACCATTATTGGTAGTTCCATCGGAGTGGTGAAATAGAGTCATGTGACGATGCCCAAGGCGGAAGCTCAGTGTAACTGAGTAAAAGTACCGTTTTCTTTTTTTTTCGTTTTCCTACTCTGACCACTCAACTAACTAACTATTCTGACAAGTACAAACCAAGAATTGCTTAAATAAATGTAACGGTGTAAATGTAGCGCATTACTACCCACATCTGACTTTATTCCACCAATTTTTCAGTTGCATTTCAAATCCATCACACTAACCGTGGCACAGTGACGCAGTCAATAAACCAGATCCAATCAAATTGAATTTCCTCAACTGTAATGATTGGAAAGCGGATTTGTGGCTACATAGTTAGTTTGTTAGAACATTTTGGCAGGTGTAATCAGGGGCCGGTTGGAACAGGAACTAAAACAACCACTGGAATTTCAAGGGTGGTGAAAACAGGAAAATGCAAGGCATAAGTCATTAAGTAGAGTGGGAAAGAGTTGAGTCACTGGGATTATGTTCTGAGAAATGGAGATAAGAAATTACTGCATCTCCACAGACTACGATGAATTGGATTGATCGAAGGATAGATGGCTAGATTATTATCTTTATTCGTATTCATTTAATGAAGGAACATCGCTTTCAGTTTTCTTTTCAGCCTGTACTTCCTACCAGTCTTCGAAAATTACAGCGACTGTCGTTGTTGTATTTTTCTAGTTTGTTTTCATATTGTTTTGTGATGTTTAGAACAAGTTACAGTCGCTTGGTCAGATCTGTTGTATACATATTCCTTTGTCGGTGCTCTGCTGCACAAAATTCTCCCCAAGAAAATTCTTGAAAGTTGATTTTTGTTAAGGCAAGAACACTACCCATTTTATAACTCCAAACTTTGAATTGCTCTTTAAAGCAGGAAATATTATTATCAGATTTTGAAATGATCTAACGTTGCAGGAGGCTAGACTCAAAGGTCAAGTCAGTAGTTGCTGGGCACAATACTTCAACAAGGCAAGAACATTACTGATATTACGTTACACAGTTGAGTTCAAATCGCCACTAGCAGCCCAAAAAATCCAGTTTAACTTCAAACTATTGATTTATTGTTTATTGTTGTAATGTGTCGCCCCCAACAAAATCCGTAGCTTTTTAAATGATCTGAGCAAAGACTGCAGGTACATAGCTGCGTATAAACCGCACGCATACCGAATGGAGCGGTAGGAGTTCCTTCGCCAATGTAGAGCTGCAACGAAGCTTATGCTAAAGGAATAATGCCAACGTTGCACTATACGCTTACAATGACATGGTCACGGTCTGAATCTGCAATAGCACGCATGACAAATCTAAATAGAATGTAAAGAAATGTTGCAACATTTTTGTTTTGCATCAATTCAGTGGACTGTGCTGCTCCATCTGGTCTGTGCGTCTTGGCTACCTGGTAGTAGTGTAATACAGACACGGAGACACACATGAAGAAGAGTTTCCCAACTGACTCAATAAACAATAAATTGAATTTCCCTCGTGGGATTATAAATTTGATAAAGTAGATTAAAAATGACTATTTACGTTGAAACTATAAAAAAAGAACAATTCCAGTGGCAGTTATCATAAACTGACATTTGGGTTATTACAGGGGGTCTTTTGGGGGGGGAAGAAAAAAAAAAAAAAAAAAAAAGAATTCTCCCCTGAAAGATTCCCAACCCCCAAAAGATTGAGAATGCATTAGAACAATTCAAATGAAATGTAAATAAGAATCTGTATGTGTTTTTACAGCAAAATATATAGACCGTACAGTTTTATCAGTAAAGGTCCCGCCTCTGATGAGAGAAAAAAACTGAAGGAGATGAATAACATGCTCAGCTTGCTCACCACCACCACCACCACCACCACACACCAATGAGGCTGAGGGGCACAGACGCAACTTTTGACACCAGACCGTAGACCACCTGCTAGTTTTCAGTGTGATCTGAAGAGCTTCTTATGGCTGTGATGGTGGGCACCATCCTCCTGCTGCTCGTTGGAGACTCTCTGAGCAGCCTGGATCAGATAAGCAGAGGCTGCAGGAGATGGAGCTCAAGAGCACAATCACACGGAGATGTGTGCTGTGATGAATGTCACCCGGGTGAGTAGAATCTTTTTTAGACATAGATCAAATCGACGCGCACCATAATGATCTAACCTTCAATCTGAGCTCTATTCATTTGGGAAAAATCTTACATTGTTAAGACCTTATTGCTTAAAACAGCCTTCTGGGTTATTACCGCTAGCAAAGAACATTATTTTATTTATATTCGCCATTTATGTTATTTTTTGTTTGTTTGATTTTCTTTTATTCTTTTTACTTGTCAAGCTTGCCTTTAGGTCAGTAAATGACCCTTGGAGGTCCGTGTTTTAGCTCTCTGCAACAACAAAAAAAAGTCCAGTTGTGTAGAAACAATCTGCTCATAGTTTCTGTGGTTACAACCACAATACAGAGACGAGGGCAGAAACTCTTTCTTCAATTCATCCGTCCATTTCTGCCACATATCCTGTTTTCTGCGTCATGGGTGAGTTGGAGTCTATCCCAGTTCTCACAATGGGCAATTTAGAGTGTTTATTCCCAGAACCCTTTGACTGTGACGAAGATGTGCTAACCACACGCCTCACTGTGCTGCCCTGCCCGGTGTGTCTGTTTTTACAAAAACACCAAACATATTTAAAAAAAAAAAAAAAAAAAAAGGTTTGGGTGGCAAACATTTAGCATGGCTCACTCTTATGCTGCACTTGTATTTGTGTGTGTAATTAAACTCTGACTCAGTCCTATGAATCATCATTTCAAAATGTACACAAAAGGCAAAACCTCCAATCAAACCCATTTCACAACCATAGAACGGAACTATTAATGTCATTACAAAATTTTACGAAACTCTTCAAAAGAATAAAGGTTCTACGTACTACCCTGTAGTTCATTTAATTGTATGCATAGGGAAACTGTTTTGGGTTAATATTTAGCACCCATTCTTAGAGGTTCTATGTAGAACCAACCATTATTCAGTGATATAGCACTAAAATATAAATGAAAACTACTGGATGTTCAATGCAAATTCAATGATACTTTTTTTTTTTGTCATGTCTTGGCTATTATTAGCTGGTGTACCATCTAATCTTTACAAAGTCAGGAAAACAAACACCATCAATGTGATTATGGTGCCTTGAGATACAAGTTAAATTTGTTCTGTGACCATAACTCCAAACTCCTGTCAGTGCAATATAGAACCTCTGAAGCACCTTTATTTTTTTAGGCTGTGTGTCAAAATTGCTGTAAAGGTAAGTAAGTAGAACCAACAAAAAAAAGCAGGTGGTGGCCCAATTCTAGATGATTATGTTGTAATGAATTTTTTAGCAATTTGCTTTTGTGGTGTTTGCAGGCAATCATCTGGTCTCTTACTGTGGCGCAAACCCACAAGATCTTTGCACTCCTTGTGAGGGCAAAACCTTCACACAGAACCCCAAAGACTACAAGTGTTCCAGGTGCAATCAGTGTGAAGGTCGGTGCTTTTTCCACAGTCAGTTCTCGAGCTTCCAGAAGCCTTCAACCATTTGCTCGTTTGTCCAGGCGCACAGGTTCTGGTGAAGGAATGTACGCCCACGACAGACACGCAGTGCGGATGCAAAGAAGGACTCCTGTGTGGCAACGACCGCTGTTCCTTCTGTTTAAAAAAATGCGGCAAAGGCGAGGAACCCTCTGAGAATCGTAAGCTTTGAGCTGTCCTCACGCAGCACATTCACATGTCGTCTTACATGATGATTTTGAAAGTCAACCCTTCCCCGCAGGTTCCTGCAGACCATGTGCAAATGGAACCTTCAATGATCAAATTCACCAGAAGTGTAAACCCTGGCGTACCAAGTGAGACACATTCATATCAACGAAACTATCATTTAATGCTCAATTGACAATATGGATGCAATTTATTTTTACAAGGTGTCCCAATCCAGATACAATTATTTCGGCCAGTGGCGATGCCTTCACTGACAATAGGTGCGTTAACGTTTCACCCAGCAGTCTGAAACAACCCGGTAAGATGTTATTGCCTTCTTCTGGTTCATTGAAATGCAACTGTTTGTCATTTGCGTCATTTACAGCCGCTTGTGTCTTTCAGAATCCGATCACACAAAATCCTCATGGCCGTTGGTCTTGTCTGTGTTGCCGAGTGTGTGCCTTTCGGCTTTATGCATCTTTCTGATCGTAACTGTATTTGGTCTGAAGAGAAAAAAGAAGACAAAAGACAAAATCACCAAAGGACCAATAATAGGAACAGCTACAGGTATTATGGTGGCGTGTCAACTGTAGAAATATTGCAGAAAATCGATACAATTATTTCTGTACCATCTGAGTTTGAATTTGAAGTTGGAATTTTTACCTTGTTACCCACATGTCGACCTTAGTGATATTTCTGTGACATCTTAATTTGAAAAAAAAAAAGAAAATCACTTCTGTCATATTTGTGAAAAGAGTCATTGTGACTTGACAGTACTCGGCTACATGATAAATGTGATAAAAAAAAGAAAAGAAAAGAAATTGAAACTCTCTGGCCCTGTTTTGAGCCTCTAATTTGATTTTCAAGAAACCACCGAGGAAAAACTAAACGAAGAAGGCGTGACTTATGGGGCGTCGTTCCATCACACGTCGCGCACTCGCGGCCGCACCGTCAAAGCTGTCGCTTGACGAATTTTTTTGTGTTGCAATACAAATGTGCTTGAGACCCTCACCATCAATTCACATTGATTTCCCTACAGTGGAAGGACATTATCAGGTGGTGACAGTAATGTGCCATAAAGCTGGTTTGCCAAATGGCAACAAACTCCAGAGAAAAAGAACAAGCAAGGACAAAACATTAGGTACAGTCATGTTTATCCATCCATCCATTTACTGTACCACTTTTCCTCACTAGGGTCACAGGTATGCTGCAGGCTATCCCAGCTATCTTCGGGCGAGAGGCGGGGTACGCCCTGAACTGGTCGCCAGCCAAACGTAGGGCACATAGACCAACAACCATTCACACTCACATTCACGCCTACAGGCATTTTAGTCTTCAATTAACCTACCACGCATGTTTTTGGGATGTGAGAGGAAAACGGAGTACCCAGAGAAAACGCACGCAGGCACGGGGAGAACATGCAAACTCCACACAGGCGAGGCCGGGATTTGAACCCCGGGCCTCAGAACTGTGAGGCAGATGTGCTAACCAGTCGAACACCGTGCCGCCCAGTCGTCTTTAGTCCTCACATTTCCCATGTTTTTAGTTTATGTAGAAAACGATCATATTTATTACACTAAATTAAGTCCTGATTGTTTTGACAAATATGAAAAAAGACTGATGGTAAAAAAAAACAAAAAACTTTAGAACTTCAAATTGAAACTGAGAAATCCAAACAACAAACTGAGTTGGCACAGACATTCCGTCCATACATGTCCAACTATCATGTGTTTGACATGTACTTTTTATCTTCTCCAGATGATCCCAAGACATTAATAGCAATAGAATGCAGTTTCCATGACGCCCAGGAAGAGCAGGTCAACAGCAGCTCGGAGTCTTTAGTCTCCAAAGAATCCCAGGATCACCTTGTGGCCTGATTGAAAGCTTTTATGACGCTCAACAAAAGGAAAGACTTACTGTACAGTGTGGATCTTTGTCTATGAGCTGTGTGTGTGGCATGATTCAATTATTCAGACAAAATGTGCCATTTTATCCTCCAGGATCTAATAACACAGGGCAGGAAGGGGAATTCTGGGCAAAACTACAAGTGCCTTACACACCTCCTTAATTGCAGTGTGTCAGTGTCAACTTAAAATGATGGCACCAGCTGAATGGCCTCAATATGACATGCACTCCTTGTGCTTACGGCCTTTCAGTCGTGACCAGAGCAACCTGTTGTTTACCTCTGACTTGGCACTTTTAATGTCAGGCGAACTTGATATAAGAGGACACTGAAATTAGGGCTTCTAAGATTTGTTTCAATATGTATATGCTGCATGCGTGTGCTGGGTTTGGGAAGGTTGGGGGAACATTACTGGGTGTAACAATCCATGTGCAAGCTGGGACTCGCTTGCTTGTACGTAAGTCAAACATTTGAATGAGATTACTCTTTGCGTTGCTTTTCAGCTCCCAAGCTTCCTGAATATGATAAGCAGACTAGTACATGGATGGATGGAGATGGCAGCCAAGTGTTCTTAGATGGTTTTGATTTCGAGCAAACTCTTGTGCTAAGTGAAAGCTTGCAGGAGCACTGTGACGTACATGTCACAGCTGAATGGGTCAAACGAGACACGGAAACCCCCCCCCAAGGAGTGCATCCTGTACTTATTTTGTCTACTGACATTTGAGTGGGCAGCTACTATGTCACAGCAAGGGGACTTTTTTCATTCACATACGTATCTGCTTGCTGACCTTTGCATTTTTATTTTTTTTTTTACATTTTTTATTTTGTTTTTAGCAGAAATGGAATTTATAAAATGTCCTGCATATGGTACAAAACAGAAATCTTTCACACATTCTATTATATTATCTTTGACGATTCCTTTTCAGAAAATAGTTTTTACTTTTTACTTGGATTTGGACAATAAACCATTGCTTCAATTGAGCAGTCTTTCATTTTACAGAAACAATTTTGTAATGGTACAGGCATGAGGCAGGGTTGTCAAATTCATTTCAATCACGGGCCACATCATAGTTATGGTTCATAATGGTTTTCCTTTCCACATGTGACCTCATCATCTTACATATATACAATTGCATCCTCATTTCACTATTATTTATATTCTTAACAAATTGAATTTGAAATCAAAAGTCATGCAAAATAGTGACAACTAAATGCAAAGGTGTTCAATTTACGGTTAAGAAGGGATTTGGGTAAAAAATATTATAATAGCTTTAAAAAAAAAAACACCAGTTTGGGGACATATTTTCTGCTAAAATATCAAATCCGTTTGTTAAGAAAGGTGATGTACTAAACACACTTGATTTGCTTTAGTTGGCTCCCAGAAAATTATGTGGCGGGGCAGATCTGGCCCCCGGAGTTTGAAACCTGTGTTTTAGAGTTAAAATTTTTTTTTTTTTAAACCTTACAAGCAAACAAAAACTCAGAACATTGAATTCTGTTGACTTCTAACATTATTAAAGCCTAACTGTCAAAATGTGATGAACGATGTGTACTTTTAAGCACATCATGTCTATGAAGTCAATTTCAAACCAATGACAACCATGTCAAAGGTCGGAGTCTCTTTGGGCCTTTTTTATTTTAAATGTTTTGTACAGGATGCATGCATCAGTGTATCCCGCTTCGGCTGCAAGAAGAAAACTCGAAGTCGTTCAAGGGTTATCTCCACATCACATTCTTGTTTGGAGCAGGGACATAAACCAAAATTAACTACTATGTGCGGTTTATTGCTGCTGTGTGTAAAATAAAACAGATGTAAGCGGCAAACATTGGCTGATTTTGAAATATGCCCACAACTTTCCCATTTATAATCCTTTCCAATAAGCAAGAAGAGGTTTTACTTCCTTTAATGAAGATAAAAAATAGAGTACAGATAAAATTAAGACACAAAAAGCATATAAAAAAAAATAATCCAGTTGGACATGAACGTGCTGGTTGTATTCAAAGAAATGTTGGTCCTACCATGCTGCCTCATAAAATAACAAGGGACAAATATTACAAACATAACATTACAGTCCAATATTAAGCATGTAGTTCCATTTTTTTTTTTTTTTTTAATGCAAGAATTTGTTGCGTACCTTTCAGCTAAAAACAAATCCTCACAAACTTTGGATGTACATGCTTTCTACTGGACAACGATGAGACATTGTTTAAATAAACACTTAAAGAAGACTAGATTGCATGGCAGGAGTCCCTTTAACAATTCAATTTCATTGTTTACAGGAAGAATACAAAATGGATTGGCTCTCAACCTTTTCTGGTCTAAAGTGCTGGTGGGGTTACTAAGCTAATGTTTGCAAAACTAATGGCAATAAGTTGGGTGTCATATTTAGTGTTAAAAAAAAACAACAAAAAAAAACATTATTGTTGCTTACAATTTTCCTTCTTTTCTTTGGGATTTGTACGGCGAGCTTTGTCTTTTTGACGCTTGGTGGGCGGGATGAAGGTGGGCTCCTCGAGGAAGTTGTGCGTGTCAGGAAGTGACTGACAGGCGGTGCCTGCATTGGAGGAAAAGGATGTGAGTGTCCAGCTATTATTTACAATAACAAAAACTGCAAAACTGTCATCTGGCCGCTTTACGCTACCGGTTTGTCCCATTCGGAGGATGTCTGCCCCTTGCCTCTTGGCCTGGAAGGTTGGGTCCAGCTCCTCCGCAACATTCTTGAGCTGCTGGGATTGGCTGGAAACAACACTTGCCAGGTCAGCGTGACATTAGGTTAAAATAGAGGCAAGACATGTTTGTGCTCAGACAAGTACGTTAGTGTGGAGACAGGGCTGGGAGGCTGATTCTCTGGAGAGCAGTCCTCAGTGGGGGAGGGGAGGCCCTCTGAGTCGAGCCTCTGCCTCTGCACCTGCAAAAAAGGACAGAGAAAATTAACTCACTCATTGCCATGGACATTTATATTCATCAACTGGAATCCAACGGTTTAATGCCACCGAGGTATATACTAAGGGTGTCCCAATCCGATCTTTGAGATTGGAAATCAGTTCGATGTCAGCAAAAAAAAAAAAAAAAAACAAGGATCAGATCGGACTGATCTAAAATCTTCGGTGTACCACTCTTATACAAGCAGTCCATTCCATGCTCCGCTCCAGCACTTCTATCCAGCAGCGACCGGAAGGCATGCAGAGCCCACGTGATCACAACAATAGCTTGCTAAGATGCTAACATAGTAGTATGGCGTAAGAGTGAACGTTTGCTTGGTTAAAGTCATTTATTGGCACTCCAGTTTGTTTACTGTAAAACTAAAACATAACAAAATAATTACACCTTTTGAAATGTTCAAAAAAGATCAGACTTGCTTGCTTGTGTGCAACACTGCCCCTCAGAGGTCAAGATATGCACAGCAGTTACTTTACGGTATGTAACCCATTGGTTAATAATAAATGGGTCAGTTTTTCCTCTCACCTACTGTTGCTGATTATTGTTCTCTGTTCGAGTAACATCACTTGATCAAGCCTTTTCTAATATTCCATACTACAAGCTAAAAAAAAATGGTGTGTGATTATTATTGCTGAAATCGTTATCGGCCAAAACTCAAGGCTGCAATATTGGCATCGTATTGGAAGTGAAAAAGTTGGATCTCCCAACTAACATGCAAGACATCTCCCACCTGTTTCTCTCGTGTCGTTCTCTGGTCGTGATGGCTCATCATGGCTCGGTGCTCCCGCCACGACGCCGGTCCTTCCAACTCCCGTGATATGCGATTTGACTTGATTTCCTGCTTTTGCATATAGCGAGCAATTTCCTACAGGGGAATTATGGCAATGTTATGGATGTGGCGTACTAGGGAGAGCGAGGCAACCACGGCACGTGGCAGCGTCGTACCTCATCCTGTGCCACCTGCGCTACGCGGAAGTCCCCCTCGGGGTAATGACTACGTGGCCTGGGCTGTGAGGTCTGAAAAAAGAAAAAAAACAGTGAGAAGTGAATTCAAGTCCCTGTAAATTGTAAATATACATGTCTCGTAAATTTCACACACCGCAGAGAAGAACGTTTGCAAGCCTGGCATATTTGAATGGTTAAAAGCAATCACCACCTATATAAAAGGAGGCTTCAAAATCATGAAAAATCGATCCGTTCTCTCCACTCTCAAACGCTGTGGGTATGTCCGCTAAATGCGCTGAAACTACGCCTCCCTCAACACCAAGCATATTTCTTATGCCTACGCATCCCTTAAAACCTCTGGCGGCTGGACTATATCCCAGAGTCCTCATGGGGTTTTAGCTACCAGCTAGCTCACGAACAAACAGGATTCTGGAGGCTCGCTCGTCCGTAGCTCGTCCTCGCTTGGTGTTGTGTCAGTGTGTAGGTCCACATAACAGAGACACTTAGGGGAAAGTCAACTTTTTATTAAACACGATTAAACTGTTTATTAAACAGGCAGCACATGCCATTTAGCCTGTGGCTCACAAAACATGACAGACATTTGAGCACATTTTTTGGGGTGTAGGCATAGCTAGCTGGATAACTACATGCGGTAGTGGTAGAAACGGACCAAGTTATTATAACTAAGCCAATGATGCGAACACGGGCGCTCAAGTATAGTGGGGGAGGGGCGACTGATGCTGGACCCCAACGTGCATTACACGGAGCGGTTTCTGATTTTTCACAGATTATGAAGAATATGTGTCTGTGAGTATTTTTATATTGCCTCTCTGTATGTGTTGATACTGAGTTTGTGTATAAATATTTGTTATTTGAAGGTAAATCCCACCCATGATCTAATGCTAGTTCTAGCTAACCCGTTAATGGTGGTTTCCATTGACTGTTAGCATTAAGCTGGGGATTTCTGAAACATCCTAAAACGTGTGTCTTGTATTTAAATATACAATGTGTGCAATTCTTTTTGTTGCATGCTCAGGGAGGGCAGAGACAGCGTGTCCCGCACGCACACACAAACACACCCCGAAACTTACATTGCTTCATACAAAACGACGTTATTACTGTTCCATTTGGCAAAATCTTTTTACCTTTGGATTATTTGGTGACTGAAAATAAAATGTCAGAAAATGAATAAAACTCATCATTTTCCCCTGATCTCGATCAGCTGAAAAGCACGTGATCGACCCGGGACATCGCTTGTATTTAGAAAGAATTCTTTGAATTTACTTTACGGGCTCTTTATGAAGTCATGTTCTTGGTCCCATACCCTCGTCAAGAACTTGGTCTCCTGCTCCTGTAGCTTGCAGGCCAGCTCCTCATCATGTAGAACTTGCTGCAGGTCCCCCAGATCCAGGCTCGTCTGCCTCTTCTTGGAGGGCAGTGATGCTCCTAAAGATGTGACATTGTCAAGAGATGAAGCGTAAGGAAAGCAACTGTCACGCATAAAGCGTGAGAATTAGTGATGAATCACAGAAGTGTGCTAAACGTTGTAGAGCAAAACAAGATCAAAGAACGAGCCCAACAATTAATGAGAGGATGTAAAGTTTCAAATTTCCTCTGGCTGAATCAAGACGAAGGAAGCGGGAAAGAGAAAGTGGAAAACAAGCTGAAGATTAGGTCAGGTTAACGGTAGTTGCAGAAAAGAAAGAGGAAACTCTCATTGTGTTGAGCTGGGAAACCCCAAAGCCCTACCACAGCCAAAGTCCATGATAACAACTGGAGAAGATGAGGCAGAATTAGTCTCAGAGCTAAAACAGCATTGGAAGCGGTCCTCCTGCAGGTTGCAGTTGGCTGAGGTTCTGCTCATTACGGTACCTGCTGCCATGTGTCTCCACCTGACCCAGCTGCTGCTGAGGCTTCTCTGAGGGCGCCGCTCTGGTTCCCTCTCCGCCTCCTCCTCGGCACTGAAACGTTCTTCTATGGTCTCGTGCCAATGCCTGCCACCCGTCCTCACGACGGTGTCCTCGCTTGCAGCTCTTCCCGAGTCAAAGTTGTGGTCAGGACGCCCCCACCTTCTGCTGCCTCCGCCACTGATCTGAGAAAGCTCTCCATCGTGCATCACATTGTTGTGGTGACCGTCTTCAGATCCTCTGTGATCTGGCTCCCTGTTGTCCCGGCGAGATAATCTCCTTTCCCTAATGTCGCCATGGAAACTGTGCCTGGTGGAGGCAGCTCTCTGGAAGTGCGTCTGATGTGGTTGGGTGTCGCAGTAGGAGACCTCACTCCTGTGAAGCGGTTGGCTGTCTTGCTTTTGAGGACCTATTTTCAGCGGTGCTCCACGACCCCCCAATGTCACAGGGACACCTCGCTCTCTGAGGACGTGGCCGAGCATCTCCCAGACCTGCATGCTCGTGTCCGGCCGTCTGTCAGAACTCCTGGTGCCTGCTGCGAAGTGGACGTGTTTGTCAGCGTTGTCTCTGTAGCTCCACGTCCCGGATGAGTCTCTGCTGCCGTGTCTCGGGCGGTCGTGAATCCGAACAGATTCACTACGACTACACCGCCCTTCTCGAGCCTCGGCTGATCCATTCTGATTGCCCCACGTCGGGTTTTGTAGTTGGTGGTTCATTTCCAGTTCCCAGTCCCGTGCCCTCCTCTTCTCTTGATCGCCATTGTCATCATACAGCCCCCAGCCATCACGCCCCTCTCTGATGCTGCTGGGAGTGGAAAGACTCCTGTCGTCTCTCTCGCGAGGCAAGCGTAAAGATAATCTGCGATGGAGAGGCGCTGTGTTGTTTCTTATATTTGGTCTCTGTTCAAAGAAATCAGAGTGTGCATGCAGTGACTCTTCTAATTCCCTCCTGAGTTGCCCACCGGAATGCGTGTGCCCTTCACTTGACCATGAAGTTGCAGTTTGGTGAGCTGCTACCCTGCCAGGGCAGTAAAGCGGAGGCGGCCTGCTGTAATCTGGAGGGTTCGGCGTGTTAGAATACTGCCCCTTGGCGGTGGTGGATGAGTACTGCGCCTCGCCTGGACGCTGCCTGCTGAGTGTATGTTGGTTTGGTGATGGCGGTGCAGAACCGCTGGAGCTGCCTTTATTTATGCCAAACATGCAAACACAAAAGCAGGGAGGGTGCGTGAAGCTGTTAGCGGGTAAGGGACAAGGGCAGTTACTGATGAAATAATAAATGTTTTCAGACTTTTACATTGCAGATATACAGCCATGCTGGTTGAATATGAACAGCAACGTGCTGACAGCATGCAACTTATTGCCGAGGCATGGAGAAAGTGAAAACTAATTGGAGTTTCTTTTAGTAGCAACTTTGTAAAACGGCTACGTCATCATTTAGTTACAACATTCTAAACACTGCACAATCAAATAGCAACCAAGCAGGACCAGCAAGGTCTTCTTCTCTCATGGCCTAAACACCATCAGAAGCACTTAGCTACATTCAAAACCTAAATTCTATTTGTTCCATGAAATTGTGTTAATTTATTCCCAACAGTATTTCTCTTTATTTTGCATGCCCGCGACCCTTGTGTGCAGTTATACAGGTTGAGCCAAAGCTAGGCTTATGCTAGCTGGTATGCATTTTACAGAGATGAAACATTTTATTACATTAAAGAGAATGTTTGCAGTTAAATTCATAAAGTTTAAGTTAAATTCACCCCTCTCCGGTGCCATCCTATGCTTCCAATTTAATTAGAATTATTATTATTAATTATTAGTTATAGTAATTATAACTAGGCATTGCGCAACAAGAACAGCCAATAAGAGACTGTTGTGGCAGAAGGTCATTGACGTGCACTTGTCGCAGGCTGGCGCAGACTTTTTTTTGTAGCTGGATAACAGTATTTAACACCCGGTTAGCAACAAGTTGAAAAAAAAGGAATTGGACAGCTCAGGGGACTAAACAATGGTAAAGGGTAAAGGTAAACCAGGGTTTCGCACTGCTAAAAGAAGTGATGGCATCAGGGGAGTGAGAATGACCACATACTCGCCCAGAACTTTCATACCAACATGGAATTATGAACGTTTCTACCCGACTTTGATTTTTTCATTGACTGTACATTCCGTTTGTGAAGGGCGCTGCTTTCAGATATTCAAATGTTGCTCGCAGCTTGAAAACTGCAAGATCTCCCTTTAGTATGTGTTTGTTAATGTTACTTTTTTTTAAAAAGAATAATTTAATGTTGTAAGTGCTTAAAATGTCCTCCATTAACATTCCTCGACCCTCTCCAGAACACAATGACGCACAGTACGACACAAATCTTGATCTGCATCAATCTACTTTTGGCCCACCATGTATTACGATTTTGTATAGTATTGATGGTTTCTATAATTGCAACATGATACTGTTAGTCAGGTAAAGTCCCCACTGAAGGCCCAGGTTACAAATGCACAGCCTGCCGCTGGAATCAAAACAAGAAATACATCAACAAAAACAATCTATTTCCTTTTTGGGTTGAAGAAACATCTCACCGTCTGACGCACAAATCACAATAGAAAAACAGGTTACATCAATAGCTCTCTGACAGTGAACATCAATTTCGTTAAGGCTACAAAAAAATAACCAAATACCTTGAAAATAATATACATGTAAAATGAAACAGCACTACATCTGACTCACTGTTGTAAAATAAGCAGCTATGTGATGATAGAATCTAAAGCGTACCTTCACGGTACTCCTCCTCTGCTCTGGCTCTCCTCATCCTCTGCTCTTCTTCCTCCTGCATCTGTTTAGCCATTTCCTTTGGACAGACAGACACACGAATAGTTGTTTGTATAACAAATCAAAATGACTAACTAGGAAGGATCTCAGCTGATTATGCTAATAGAAAAAACTTGAACAGAGAGCATTGGGCTGTGGTACCGTGTGCCCTTTTCAACCAGCAGGTGGCAACATAACATGTACTACGTGACAGGAATGCAAGACAACACGACTGACTGCCATCAAAGAACTTTGTAACCACGGTTTTAAGTGTTGAATAAACTTTTGCTGTTATTGTTTTGTGAACTACATACTCTTGGTGCTCCTGACCAAAGCAACCAGAGTTACACAACCCGTTAAGTCTGAATGATTTATATTATGAATGCATGTTTCTATGCATGTCAACTCCCAACACAAGCAGGTCAGCATGCCATTTCACTAGAAGTTGCACCTTGTCACTGGGGAATGCCACTCCCTCAGAGAGACTTAGA
Organism: Phycodurus eques; assembly: GCF_024500275.1. Taxonomy (NCBI): domain Eukaryota; kingdom Metazoa; phylum Chordata; class Actinopteri; order Syngnathiformes; family Syngnathidae; genus Phycodurus; species Phycodurus eques. Next base: position 7,807,169 of record NC_084525.1, on the reverse strand, counting down.
TAGTGGTCTCTGCCCTTGGATTAGAGGGCCTCAACAGATTCTCTGCGTGACTTGCTCAATGCGAGCAACATTTGCATAATAAATCACAGCTACAAGCTAACATGGCATATTTTGCTTAGCAGTTAAAATGTGTGCCAGCAGCTTTGCCAACATCACCAGACAATTAGCAGCTTGCTATGTCAGGTTAAGCGTGGAGTGCCAAAAGGGATTTAGCATTTTATCCCACACAGCCTGATGCCTTCTGCACTTTAATTAAAGGCACTACCTACAGGGAGGAATAGATTTAATAAACACCTCAGATCAGATGCCTGTTAAAGAGAGTAGGCCTGCTAATAATAGTTCATTATTTGAGCCAAACATCCACTTTGCTATTCACATTTACAGTTCTCCACAGTTTACCATGGGTTTCAAACTACATTTTACAACAGCCTTTTTAATCAAGCACAGAAACCTAAAGACACACTACACCCCATAACTGCCGAAGAATGACTGCGCCACTGCTACTCTGACTTCACATCCTGCAACAAGGGACGCTTATAAACTTGACGGAGGCAGCCTTCTCAAAAAAGAAACAGCAGGCTGAAGGAAAATATTACGTTCGAGCAGCCACGTGACACAAAATGCACCACTGGACCAGTATTTTCTCTTCACTTTGCACGTTTCCCTGAAACAATTCAGTCACTCATTTTGTTTCTTTTTTTAGTGGTTACGCTTTTGGAATTGTTGAGATTTCAATTTGCACCATGTAAAAAGGCAAAAACATGTTTTTAAGGGGTGGGGCTTCTGTGTGCACAGCAGAACAAGCTGATTGATGGTTACCATCTGGTTGCCTCACTGTATGCAGTTGCAATTGTTTTTGTGCTGAGGAAAGCACTACCAAGTTTTTTATTATTATTATTTACTGTATTTTCACGACCATAAGGCGCACTTAAAAGTATTAAATGTTCTCCAAAATGGAAAGGCACCTTATAATGCGGTGCGCCTTATGTGTGCATCGAGGTCCAAAATTTGTAAGTGTTGTTGTGTGACTTTAATGAGCGCTCCGCTTGACTGACTGGGAGCATTTCCTGTCGACACGCTGGTTATACAGGCAGACGTGACTGAGGACAGCATGCGGACGTAAAGGGGAAAGGGTGCGCGTGACAGGACGCTAAAGACATGCCCCCAATAGGTATATAGTTCCGGTATGTGCATCGGTTTGACTAAGGACCCCTGAAAATGGCACCTACGAAGAGACAAAAAAAAAGCAAAAAAGCTTCGTAAAGCAAAGTTTAAACTGCAAGCTATCAGTTACGCGGAGGAACATGGGCATCGAGCAGCCGCGAGAGAATTCAAGATCAACGAATTCATGGTTCGCAAGTGGAGGAAGCAGGAAAACAAGCTTCGCCAAGTCAAGAAGAGGAAGCTGAGTTTCCACGGAAACAAGGCGAGGTGGCCCGATTTGGAAAACCAACTCAAGCAATGGATTAATGAGCAAAGAACAGCCGGGAGAAGCGTCTCTACAGTCACCATTCGACTGAGTGCAATAACTCAGAACGTGCCCTCATTCCGGGAGGCTTGATGAAGGAACTCCAACCACTGGACATCGGTGTAAACGGGGCTTTCAAATTGAAGTTGCGAGCGCCGTCGGAGCCATGGATGACAGATGGCGAACACAGCTTTACTAAGACTAGGAGGCAGCGCCGGGCGAGTTACGCCACAATTTGTGAATGGGTTGTGGATGCTTGGGCTAACGCTTGCACTGTTGTTCGAGCTTTCGTAAAAGCCGGCATCATTTCTGAGGAGCTGCACGGCAACGAGACTAACTCCTACAATGACGAGAGGGAACCTGCCGTGTTTGATTTAGAACTTGCCCAGCTGTTCATTTCGGATACAGAAGATGAGGACTTTGATGGATTTGTGGATGAGGACTGATAAAAAAAATAACGCGAGTACACTGTTAAATACTTCAATAAAGTACAACCGAACTCAGTTTTGCTCCCGCTGCCTTTTTGAAAACATTGATTTAGCGTCCATGCATGCTACCATATGTTTTAAGCTAGCGTATGTTTTACCATGCCTGGGCCCAATAATACGGTGCGCCTTAATTATGTGTTAAATACAGAAATAGACCCCGTAACTGAGACTGCGCCTTTTAATACGGTGCCCCTTATTGTCGTGAAAATACGGTACCCATTTTGAAAAGCTTTTCTGTCAAGACGGAGCCATATCAACAAAAGGTTTTTGGGTACTTCACAGTACTATATTCATGTGGAGAGGCCATTTTGTGAGCCATAATTTCTCAAGTTTTTTCAAAATTGGTGCCATAGTGGATAAATCTCCTTCAGTCCAGTTAAGTGATTCTCTTGTTTTTGGTCACTGTCTGTGCATTATCTTTGTCTGTTTGGATTTTGCATGCTCCATGTCTTCCTCTCTGTTTTCCGGTCACTTGTGAGGCAGCACTACAGCGCTACATACAGCCTTAGTTTGACACTTAAATGCTTTGTACTTTGGGCATTAAGCTTTAAAGGAGTTTCTATAGATGGTATACACAGGGGTCCTTGAACTGTGGAGGATTTTTTTATGCCGCACTTAGCACAGGGCAGTGTGCCATCGACCAACCCTTTCAGCGCTGTTCCGCGGAGGCTGGGCATGAGTTGGGCACCGCAAAAACCACGTGTTGCATGTGTTTCGATTGGGTCAGCACGTGTTACCGGGACTTGTCTCCATGCCAATGATACACAGACAGCATTTTACTGGGCCATTCATAGTTCACTGCTGTGAAGGGCGCTGCTTTGGTCCAAGACGCAAGGCCGGAAGAGGAATGGAGTGAGTGTTTTAACACTCACTTTTGTTTTTTGGGGGAAGTAGTGCACTTATTCTTGACACTTTTGCCAGCTGTAGGTGCCTATATTCTATGAAATTGGCATGTACAAAGAAAAGTCGACACTGAAAAGTGTTCAATTCAAAGAAGAACAGACGAAAATGTGCATTCATTCTCCCTTCAACCAGCACAAGATCCATGCGCTTAATATGTCAAGAAACAATAGCAATGTTGAAGATGTGAAATGGCATTATGAGATGAAGCATATGAATTGAGAGACATTTTCTCAAACTTTTGAGGTAAGCACAAGAAAAATAAATGGACTGAATTTGTCATATCTAGCTCCAAGCAGGATTATTGTTACTTATGACATTCATCCGCCCATCCATCCATTTTCTGAACTGGTCGCCAGCCAATCGCAGGGCACATAGCAATAAACAACCATTCACACTCAAATTTACACCTATGGGCAATTTAGAGTCTTCAATTAACCTACCATACATGTTTTTGGGATGTGGGAGGAAACTGCAGTACCCAGAGAAAACCCACCCAGGCACAGGGAGAATATGCAAACTCCACACAGGTGAGGCCAGATTTGAACCCAGGTCCTCAGAACTGTGAGGCAGATGTGCTAAACAGTCGCTCTTCGTGCCGCCAAAAAGGAAATATTGTTTTGAATATTACAGTATTATCACATGTAGTCTGACAGACCTCAATAAATCGACCTTTGACTCACTGAAAAAAATCTTTGTGGCCCTGTAAGATTTGTATTTGAGTAACCCTGATGTAGTTGTTCCCTTGTATTACTTTCGTGTAGGGAGCAAGAAGTTCAGTTTCCACTCAGTGACGATGTGAATGGCTGTCTGTCTCTATATGTATGGATGTCATGGTATGAATGGCTTTATTTTCCAAACTTCATAAACAGTATCATGAGGATCTGTATGATTCCTTCATCAACAGCATAGAAGAGTTCTGAAAAACAGTCCATCTTCATATGCATATGGATGAAAACTCAAGTGAGCAGATTTAAAGGTTTGCGCTCACCTCGTCATCTTGCTCCCTCCTCCAGGCCTCTTCAGCCCGCCGCCGGATCTCCTCCTGAATTACACGGGCATACTCAAAGTCCTGTTCTTCCCTGGAGGACAGGGAGAAAAGAATGAGTTAAATATTCGTTGACCTGTCAAGACAATGTGAAACAAACCACAACCTAGTATTAAATAAATCTGTATCACGAGACAGCACAGAATAATGAATACAATAAATGGTTCAAGCAGCGGGTCACCCACAGTTGTCTGGACTCTTGTCTCAGCACGGCTCTCTGCAGGGCCCGCTGCGCCTCCTCCTCATCCTGAAGCTGCTTGGCTACACGGATGTCATTCTGCACCAGCTGGCTCTTCTGAATGTTGGTGGTGTAGTACTGCTCGACTAGGTGGGCAACACATGAAAGGGTGAGATAGTATTCAAACTAAGAGGGGACACCTAACCTATAATTCCATTACAACAAGCTGGCAATTTTTTGACTTGAGTTCGTTGTCACATTTCTGTGGGGCCAATTATTTATTACTTGTGCACTCACTGTAGTTGTCTCGCCATGCTGCACTATTTGCATATACTGGCCACTCATGCCAGAGTAGCATCTGCTCCATTTGCACACTGATTGAGGAGTATCTGTAACATTTGCACAACCGACATTGTCCCAGATGATCGCACTACTCGTCACTTTAAACCGCATACACTCCTTGAAGTCTCAGCGCCCTTTGCACAATGGTCATTGCACCGGACTATTGCAATATTAGTCGTTCGAACTGCTCTAAGTGCTAGAGGACTCTGCATCTTTTTGCACAATTGTTTTTTGTCAATGTCTTTATGTCCCCAAAGTGTTCTGTAAATTGACTGTTTGTTGTACTAGAGCGGCTCCAACTACCGGAGACAAATTCCTTGTGTGTTTTGGACATACTTGGCAAATAAAGATGATTCTGATTCTGATGTAAAGCTGTTTATTCTTTTATTGAGGTTTTATGTTAAGCAGCTTTCTGACTGGAATCAGACATGTCAATGGTCAAAATGGCATATATTTGCTTTTTGTGCGAGGAAGGGGCAGTCTCTGAAGTGGCCTGAATTTTTAAAAGTTTCCAAACGGAATATCAGTCATTGTCATAGCTTTATCATAATGGACGGTCATAAATCAACATCACATTATCTACAAAATAAAGCACAAAAGGAAGTACAGAATTGTAACTTGTGTTCACTTATTAAGGAGATCTTTGTTGCTTCTCTTTGCACAAAGTTCAGACGAAGGCGCCCAACACAAACAGTGGCGGTTAGATGAGGCGGCCCGACAAAATTGACTCCACATGTCAGCAATATTTAGCTGTCATATGGTAGCTTGATGTACAACTTACTTTCCTGCTCCTGGAGATTGTGTGCCAACACGCCATCTTCCAAAACAGCAAAACTCTGGCATACTGAAACAACGGGACAAAAATACTTTAACAGAACGAATGAAGAATATTCTGAAGCTTTTTGTAAACAAATGTGGTCAGAATGTGAAGGTTGTTTATACGAGAGAAATACAGGAGCATTCCTTAACACGAAAGAAAATAAAAGCAACCATCCACCCCTCAGGCATCAATTCACTCACACTCTGTAACCATGGGATAATTACACATTATACATTCAGTAATAAGTTATCATGGCCGTAGCAAAGGCACTAAAACTTTTGTTTCTGCCAAGCAAAGTTACTAAACCTATTCTTAATTAAAACAGGCATTGAGCATTTGGAAACGCAATACATAAAACTATTATTATAATGATCCCTATGTCTGTTTATATTTCTGTTTTTATGAGTTCACTGTGCAGCAACCTCAAGAGACACGCAACTTTTCCCTCTGAAATGCACATTACACCATATTTCCAACTTGTGCTCTCAACGTTACACCTACAGCAACTTTATGCCGTTACATATGAACACTACCGTGTTTTCACCAATTCCTCCAACATGCTGTCTGAATTAAAACACCTGTCCCTGTGTCTAATCCCTTCACTGAGCTTGTCCAAGCAGGCTGGCTCAGGTCTGGAGAGACCACAGCTCCGCTTACATCTAAGCACTCAACACATGGGCTGGACTGACACACTCTGAATATGACATTTGTAGTGGCTGTCTTTGTACTTTGGCCAGATTGCAAACCACCCGGATATATTCTATGAACCACAAAATATTTTTATGTTTATCATTCAGAAGGTTTTGGACAAGTGGATTTTTCCATCTAAATGTTTGTGTGCATCCAAATGGCTGAAGATGGTTAGAGCACAGGGGGATGGAAGATGACAGTTTAAAAGTGCAAAATATGAAGGAATCATGAAGGCTGAAGCACAAATATAAACTAGCACTCATGTTTTTACAAGGGAGATATAGCAATACATAGAGCAAAATATGCTGGTTTAAGTCAGCCAAATGTAAGGTTTTCTAAGACCTTTTTAGAGTGCTTTGAACTTGCAAGACCTCTCATGCACTTATATCACTTTGAAAAAATTAGAACCAAGCGATATAGGCTCAATCTTATCTTGACAATAGTTTAGGAGATTTTGGCATCGTATTTTGCTGAAATATATAAAATAGCTATGGAACATGTTTGTAGCGATAACTAACACACGTTATACAAATCTGTCAAATTCTCTACGGTTTTCGAGGAAAAACATTAGCAACATTGTTCATTGTGCCTTGCATTTTTTTAAAGACCTTGAAATGTAATTTTTAAAGAGAATTAAAGCCTACATTTTGGAAAATCAATTGTAAGTTATTTTAAGGATCCACGCTGATACACTCTGTTCGAGTTTGTTTATTTTCTAATTCTGACTGAAGAGTACAACTACAATTAAAAAAAATGTAAAAAGATCCTTGGCGGTTACACATTAGCTGTCAATGCTCCAATTTGTGTTCCGTCACATTCAATAGCCAGTAGTTTCTTTGGCTCAAGAATAAAAAGTCACATTACAAATAAATTAAAGTCCTAAAGGCGTTTTGTATTCAGAGATCTTCACAAACAAACCAACCCGACATTATTTTCGTCCTACCAAAGTAAATGTACCAAGTGATTTACAAGCTTCATTGTTGCTCCACTGCAACAATCTGCTCACACAATAAACCTGTTAAGATTTCAACATTTATAGAGTAGCTTCTACGTTGTTACCATCAGGCCGACTTCAGATGTAAACAGGGAAAAAGCCTCTGAGGCTGGTTTGACTTCAAATTAAGCACACCAATTTTCTTAAATCCTCCAAATGGAAAAAGCTGTGCGGAGACATAAACTCTCAGACACAACAAAAGTCTGTTGACAAATGACCCCTGGAAGTCTACTCACAAAGTTAACCCATTCCGAAGTAGACAAGCATTATTACTTACACCTGTTGTAGGCCATAAGAGACTGTCCACTAAATGGATTTCCACGTGTCCTTATGCTTTCAGTCTGCCCGTGAGGAGGGATTAAGTCTTGGATTCAATCCAGTGTGACAAAGCGATAGTTAAAACCCAAAATTGAGTGCAAATCCAGAGATGAGACGGGAGAATGAAGGGAAGTAAGCGGCAATGGGTGGAAGGAAATGGAAGCAAGCCTCTCCAAGAGTATTGCAAGGGTGTGCCAGAATTGTTGGTTAACTTGTTTTTCCAAACTCTTTCCTCACTACAGTTAAATTAGCTAGCCAGGGGAGGGACTAGCGTACTCTGTGCTAAACAGGTTTGGAGTGAAATAGCATGAGGAGTTCCGACCCAATAGTAGAAATCGTGCAATTGTTGCAATTCTGGCAAGTGTATTTTCATCATCAAGTTTGTCTTTGTGCAAAGGTTTTTATCAGACCACTAACAGGATTGCAAATCAGTGATCTAACAAGACTGTGTGTGCGTGTGAACGTACTACTGACTTTTATATTCTAAACAATGCTTTGGTATTTGTGTACTGTTAACATTTGCAACCTGTAGAAAAGCGCATTCAAGACAAGCAGAAGCAACCCATCTACATATCTTTCGCTTGGATAGCAAAAACAGTGAGTATCTACCAAACAAAGAAATGGGCCACTGGAGAAAATGACATGGGGTCTATTTTCAGACAAAATACACCCCTTACGACCCACCGCCTACACCCCCCTACACTGGCCTGTTCTGTTCTGCTGCTTTTTGCAGTACACTTCACCGCTCAATGTCCGTCTATCCCGAAATTATCTGGCTTTCTGGCAAGCACCGGGTCAGACAACCTGGCTCTTACAAGCAGAAAAAGGATAAATTGTATTCTGGATCACTAGTATGTGAGAGGGAAATTAGGGGAAGAGGGGTAGTGGGGGAATTCCAGAGGGAGCTGTGTTGCCTCGGCTCATGGAGCTATATCAGGAGCAGCTAGACAAAACCTAAAACAGGAACTGATAAGGGGGGAGCACATGAAAACAAAGGCAACACTGGTTTCTTGGCTGGAAAAGTGGGACAGAGGGAACCCACATCTCTTGAAGAAACACACCCGAGCCAAACAGGGAGTCACATCAGTAGGACTGCATAAATTCATCATGTTAAGTCTGATTTACAGAGCGTCAATGGCTTTAGAGCCACCGTGCTGCCGATAAAGCATGAAAGCCTGCACAGTGGGTCCTTTGTGTGAACAGATGAGGGTCGAGAGCTGAATGATCTGGCTCGATACGAAAGACACGCAGACCTATTTCCATCCCTGTCATTAGTGAGGACATGCCAAAGACTGAGTCAACGAGCAACACTGTGACACAGTTCACTCATGGGTGTGTTGAAGTTACCATGTGGTTGACTTTGTTCTGAGGTACCAATGGAAGTTTAAAGAAGGCTACTCTTAAGTTAAACTCCAGTTATTTAGTTCTAACACGGAGGAAAATACAACCTGAAAAATGTCCGAGAGAATATTCATGTTAGTTATTTTGAGCCTCGTTTCAAAGCTTTCCCGCAAACCACATCAATAAATGAAGGCAACTGGACTCTTCTTTATTATTGAAGACCGTTCACCGTTTAATCCAATAGTCTTCAATTCAAAATTTTAGATGTGGAGTCTCCATATTTGTGTCTCTGGTGGATGGTCAATTCAGGGTTGTTGTTGTCGCCAGGTGTGGCTGGTGAAGGACCATTTTGCCTGGTGGATGGCAACACAAGAGTAGATCGCGCAGAACATTGTCTCAGACAGGCTGCCCGTCTATATGATGCAAAAGCAATCGTTTATCCACACACCGATTCACTTCAACGGTGGTAGCAGCTTTTGCGGTAAGCCACTTATTACTACTGTACATACAATCTGCACGATAGCCAAAAGAAGTGCAGTGTCTGACATCATTCTTTGTGCTGTCAAATCTATTTGAGAGTTTATGGCCAAAAGTATCGTGACACTGGGCCATTCCAGAAATGATGAGAGTTGAAACTTTAACAACTTCTACTCTTTGAGGAAGACTTGTGCCACTCATCTTGTTGTGCCAAGAAAGCATTGATGCCACACAAAGACAAACACAAACAAAGTTAAATGCCAAAGCTCACTCACGCTTGTTCCATTGTGCACACGTACACGACAATAGAAGCTCAAGCTGTGTGTGTGTGTGTGTGTTTTCACCTTCCTGGACACGGGGGAGGTTGGACTGGTCAATCTGGAGCTCTGCCATCACTGTGCCATCACTGCATGAAGTTGACCCACAACAACACAACATTTAATGGGCGTTAGCATCATGCTGAATGCCACAGAAGCTACACGACGGGTTCTCATGAAAATGCCTGTGACTCATCCTAAATGACAAACTTCCAGCAGCGTCTTAATGACAGCTAGCTAGAATTCTTCCAAATAAAAGCACACTTGAGTTGACAATTTTCAACTTACCCTTTTTATCTACCGGCTGCCCTCGCGGTGTTTTCAACAAGTGGAAAACATGACAGCCAAGCGACAACTTGGCTTCTTCTTCTGGTGCCTTTCAACTAAATCATACAAGGGCTTACCGACTAAACGAACCAAACACGTAGACTCGGGGGTTAGAATTCGAAGAGACACGCACGACTGTTGCTGGTCAAATGAAACAAAAGCCCAATGGACATTGAAACTTGAAGCCAGCCGAGGAGAGGGTAACCGAGGCGGACTCCCTTCGCGCTGACTGGGCTGTGTGGGCGGACATCACATGATGCATTCGTGTGCTCCCGGAAACCTAACAACTACCGCGCCTACAGAACTGGCAACTTCGCAACTTTCACGAACAAGACGTTTCGTATTATGGCTATCAGTCTTAACATCCACTCTTTGCAAAAAGGACAAACTGCAGGCTACGGTTTTCTGGTAGAATCTTAGTAGAATTTATAATGTTCTGATCGTCATTGAAGGCATCAGACATTATACAAAATATGCCCCTGGGTACAATGCATTGCAAAGATAGTTTATTGCTCCACTCAGTCATTTTGTATGCAGATAAAAGCACAGCCAGGTCTCCTTTTTTAAATATAAAATACAGCTTTTTTTAAAATGATAAATTTAGCAGTACGTTTTAGGGTAATTCCACGGTGGCATTCACTCTCTGCACCAATTTGTATGAAAATGTACTTTTACTGGCTGACTGTTATGCTAAAAACAACATTTCTATGGTGCTTTTTAAACCTCAGTGGAGTTTGCAGCCTGTTGTTCTAGCTAGGAATACAGTAAGTGTAGAACAGTAGTTGCAACTTTCTCTTCTAACGTGATGCGCAATGTTTCTATACGTAATGTCGCCCCCCACTGGTTACACTTGTCATTTGCATGCGACCAAAACTACATTACAAAGCACAACGTACGGTACAGTATTGTACACAAGTCACACACGAGCCTGTTTGGTCACATAGCTGAAATAATAGTGTCAAGTAATTAGAAAATTATGACTGTGTGTGTGTGTGTGTGTGTGTGTGTGCGCATGCGTGCGTGTCCAGACCATTTATGATACAGTATAGCCTACACTTTCAAACAAAGCAGGAATAGAAGTTTTGCAAGTAATGTGAGAACCACTGAGTGTATCATTGCAATTGAGACGACTCAGTGAAAGTAATAATGTGTCTGTCAGAGGCAGCCACTGTGCGATGGAGAAAAGTGATGCCCATTCTCAGGGCCCGTGGCTGACAGGGGTCCTCAAAAATAACACTTTCAATTTGCAGCACTGAAGTCGTGGGGCCCAAAGGGATATTCATTTCAAATCCCTGGATATCGATTTGGCCACAATCAGACTGCTCATCAGCAAAATCGGTGAAGAAGCGTGCCCAGATCGCACATGAACACCTTCAGCGAGCTGCCTCCTGGAAAAATAGCCCACAAAGTGGTTGAGCCCTACAGTGCTGAACTGTCAGTTCACCAGCTGCTAGAAAACACAACTGAGTAACAAAATGTGATTACTTATGTAATAAAGTCAGAAATGTTACCAATTACTTATATAATAGAGAAGTAATGACAAATAAACATGTATTAACAATAATGCTTTTGTATTAATGCAGTACGGTATCGGCATCTGAGTACCAATCTGTATCCAACACTAAATGTTTTTGAATTGCTGAAACACATTCTTTAAAATGATAAAGCATGTGTTATGTTTGACACAATAAAGTTACTAAGATTGGAAAGATGGTTAAAAAAAAGACATCTGCGTACAAGTCTATGTAACGAAACATATGTGCCTTAGCTGACCAGACCAAGGAGCAGTGTTTTTTTTTTTTTTTTTAATGTCAAGTGCAGGCAGACAACATTTATTCTAGAAAGTGGGAAAAGGCTTTGAGCGGGGCCCTGACTAATACAGAATATAAATCTTAATAGCTTTTCATGATACACTGCAGCTCTTAATGGCCCGAATGGCCTTTCAACCATAAAATTAAATGTCACTGTTGCTTCAAAGTTCTCATTATGATGCATCACCTTTCTGATGAATACACAAGTAACATATAAAGGTGCAGAATGAGACTTTTTACCTTCCTGCTTGCAGCTTCCAAACTAATCGGAAAGCTTTTGTGACTCTTTGCATTTACTGGCCTTGCTAATAAAGTAGAGTTTACTGACAAAAGCATAGAGCTTCTCACCAGAGCAGGGCCACTAAGTAATATGTGGCCTGTGGAATATTTGTACAGTATATTGTTTTCAATTGGCTGCAAATGTCACACAGCTTATAGACGCCAAGGTCTATTTTTGCATTTTCATCTAGCGTCTATGGAAATAATGTTGAGGTTTACAAGGACTTTGCATGCACATCCAAGGGTTTGTCGAGCTGCTCCTTCATGAAATGACACCTCACACCTGCGGCGGCCCCATTTGCACATTGTCAATAAAACCAGGAGCTTGTAAAACATGGCTGACCTCGATGCGTGGGCCACGACATGACTTCTATGAGGCCAGTAATTCCGTGACGGGCGGGCGATTTATGTGCGGTAGAAGCTGAGCAGGACATTGATGATGGAGCTTGTGGCCCATAAGACACTTGGCTGAGTTGATCCGAGGTGGGGTTTGGATACTTCAACAGTTGGATGTATATCATCCAGCTGGGATCAACAGAGCACACACCAGTCGTGACAAGTCCAGTCTGGAGCACGTCAAGAACATCCTCAGTGATGCACGGTCTTCTGTACTGCGCCGTGCTTCTTGTGGCCTCTGGATCATTCCTAGCCCAGCCCATTACACATTCTGCTGAGATGCCCTATCCTGTATTTGGTGAGTGGAAAGTATCACCCGAATGTATTCCCAATTATCCACTACTTGGATGTTTTGATCAGTTTAATTTTGATTTAAGGTCTTAGTGTGACTGTGTGCTTGTGTTCAGTATTAATGAAGGACATGAGAGGAGTCACACCTCGAGATGAGTTTTCTGTTCCAGAGCATGTTTTCACTACATTTGAGGAGAATTGTAGATTTACACAAATTGGGAAATAAACTAGTAATTATTTTTCATGTGAGAAAGACAGAATGGGTCTTCTACACATTGGCAAAGCGGTAACCCAACTAAATAAACAATCGTTTGAACTGATGCTCTTGGACAGTGACTGACTGGTGATTAATCCAGCCCTAAGTCAGATGAGTTTACCCACAACCATGAACAGAATAAGCCGTAGAAAAATAATGGATATATGATCTTGGAATCTAAAGTTGAAAAATGGCTCCATAACACTTTCCCAACGATGTGTAAATCCAGTTCTTCTTAAATGTTCGATTAGTTCCTTGGACTTTTCAATGATGCCTGGCAAACAAATCCTTTTTATGTTTGTAAATATAAAGTAGCAACTTCAGTCAGCCGTGATCATTCATTGACAAAGAGTCCATGCGGCTTGACAAAAAACATTTTATATCCTCAGTACCAGTTATTAAAACATTTTGGTGGATGTATGTATATACAGGCCAGAAATGTACTTACTCTTTGACTGCCCATTACTCATACTTTCTGTTTAGATCGTTGTTTTTTTTTAAAGATTTTTTTTTAAATGCCATTGCATTATCTTACATTTAAAGTTTTTTTTTTGTTTTTTTTTTGTTAATATAACTCTTTGGGCAATGTCGACAAACACCTAAATCAAAACAAAATATGTGTAACGGCCAGTCAAAGACTGTAACTTTTTTGGGAGACCCTGTGTTCGAACCTGTATGAGCAGTGTTAACCCTGCATGGAAAAAATCCAAAAGGAATTCAAAACTTAGCACTTATTTATAAATAATTGAAGATGGGTCACTGTTGTTGTAGTGGTACACTCGCCTGACTTTGGTGCAGGCAGCTTGGGTTCAGTTCCCACTCAGTGACGGTGTGAATGTGAGTGCGAATGGTTGTCCGTGTCTATATGTGCCCTGCGACTGACTGGCGACCAGTTCAGGGTGTAGTCCGCCTTTCGCCCGAAGTCAGCTGGGATAGGCTCCAGCGTCCCGTGACCCCGAACCAGGATAAGCGGTGTTGAAAATGGATGGATGGATAATTGAAGATGCACTGTGTGTGTTGTCCTAATCATGCCCGTGATGTGATGGGTGTATGTAACATTTGACCATAGCTGTATGTCACACATCACCAAATTCCGATGTATTATTCCTATTCACGTGTCAGAACCACAAGCCTTCTTCCAAAAGAACTGAAAAAAGTGGTGAGCTTTCTCCAAACAAAAAGCCTTAAAGCTACAAATTAAGGTAAGCTACAGAACGCAAGGATGAGTTTGTCTTCCCTTTCAGGTCTTACTGGAGAAACAGTCTGCTAAACCCTTACAGTCACATGCTGGACATCCGGAAACAGGTGAAGAAGATAAGAGGCAATGCAGACTGTTTCCACAAGTACTGTGTCTAAAACTGTATCATTGATCATACATTACTTCCACTCAATTATGTAATATCACCGCACAGTAGGAACAAAGTTCTTAGCATTAAAAACCTCACTTTATGTTGTGAAAAGCTGTATTTATGTTTCTACTGTTAAAAATCATTGTGTGTCTGATGCAAAAGGCAATACATGTTTGGTACAGAATAAAATGTGTGTGGTGAAGTTATTGCCTAAATGTACTAACAACTGTGGCTTTGATCTCAAGCATAAAGATTAGCAAAGGTTTAACACAATGTTCCACCATTTTTTAAATTTTATTTTTTTATTATTTTACAGCAGAAAGAATATAAAGCATTCAGAAAACATCTTCCATATTTAAGGGCATTTCAAAATGTTTTGCATGGCTTCAGCAGCTGAAATCATTATTATAATTTTTTTAAACATATCCATCGAGTCAGTGACGCTTGTACATGCACAGTTACAAAAATAAAAGTTACAAACAAGAGAAGGGAAGAAGGGGAAAAAAGCAAGAAGAAAACAAAAACACATTAGGAAAAACTGAGGGGAGCTGGAACATTTGAGAGTAGGAGAAAAGTCACATAACAGGGGAAGACAGAGAAAGAGCGCTATAGAGGAGAGGAAAGTAGATCTAACACTAGTTCACCACATGCAAAGTGTTGAAGACCCAAAGCTTTCTATCAAAGTAGGGCCTTTTTTTTTCTTCTCGTTTGGAAATTGATGAAAACGTGCAGTTCGGTATAGGGTGCCATATAATTTCTCTCTACTGAATGCTTGTCTTGCAATACTGACATTTGCATAAGAGTCCGTTGACTGTGTGTCCCCGGTCGTTTTCAACGTGGGTCTCTTTATTGCTCTTGTTGACGAGTGGAACATGTAGTGAGACTACTTGTTGTCCTGATGTGTCTCTACTGTACCTCTCTCGGGCGGGGGCGGTGGGAAAAAGAAGAGGAGGAAAGGCCGATCCTCAAACGTCATTCAGTCAAAACAGACTCATTTCAAGCGCAGAGCTTCTCTAATGCTAATCTGTTGGGCACAATGATTTGGCAAGCCTCTAATGCAAATAATATTAATAATAGTTTATTCCAAGTCATCCTCCTCTGATTTGCTCTGTTTCCTCCTCCCCATTTTGGCACCCTGAGTAAAACACAGAAGGGAGACGAAACAGCAGAGCAACGCTGATCTTTGACATGTATGTCTTCCATATTGATTCACAATGGTCTCGCTCAAATTTGGAGCCCACAGACTCAATTGAAAGGAATGACAAATGGAAATTAAAAGAAAAAAAGGCTCATTTCAAGCTGGCTGAAAAACAGCCCTCGTGCTTTGCCATGAAAACATTAGCAGCTACCGTTTATTTAGTACTGCTTATTGAGCATGTGCCCCTCTCGCCTTTCTGCGGCACGTCAAAGCAGCGCTCATTGCATTGCGGAACCCGTTTGTCATGAGAGTTCATCCGACTACTGATTCTAGGAAAGAAAGCATGCGTCAGGTGCACTTCTATCACCCAGTTAACTATTGTACCCATGCAAGCATAGTAACCCCCCCTCCTTTTAGCGACTGTGCATTGGCTATGCATTCCACCCGCAGACCTGAGGGTGAATATGCATCGCAACAAACCCCAGTAGTGGCATTTCTCAATGTGATTTGAGGAAGCTGTGCCAGGCAGGACGAAAGAAAGACAAAAAGAAAAGCAGAGCATTGCATGTTGACAAGCTTGAGGGCTGCATGGACGCTGGTGTGACGAGGGCATGTCGCATCGCTATGGCCGTTGGTTACGGTGCTCATCAGCTTGTGACTCCAATGGACAAAAACAAGCCTTTTTAAAATTCACGTGACCTTTGGTGACAAGGCACTTTCAACATAAACACTGACAAAACAATACATTAGGGGGGAAATTGAACACAGAAACATCTATTTCACCAAATTATTGTTGAATAAACATTGATATGCAAAATACACCTATTGACTTTAGTTTTGCACAAATTGAGGCTCAATTTTTAATATTCAATTTTGGATGAAATAAAAGTAGCACCTTTGGCTGCTTGACAAAGAAATGCAGTCATGCACAGTATGCTACATGTGTTTCAACTTGAAATATGAACCTTTTTCCACAGAATACAGCATAAGATCACTTTGGACCTGGCAGCCTTGATCAAGAATGAAATACTGAATGAGGATGATTTCATCATTTAATACTGAGAAACATTGCACGACACATTTAAAAATCTTGTTGATGGAGACAAAAGAACCTGCCTGGTCAAGGCTGCCATTTACAATCATGAAAAATCCACACGATAACTCATCACATTCTTTTTGTAAAGACAACCAAGATAAGACTCTGATAATGAGTGATGGTGGTTATATAATGCTTTCTTCTTAAATATGATTCCCTCTTAAAAATGTGCACTATCGTTGTTATTATTCTCGTGATCATCAGTCAGCTGAAATCTATATTTCCTTGTATGTTTGTCAGCCTTGTAGATATTTTCCTAAGCTATATCGCATTCACGTTCCTCGGCACCACTGGCAAAGGATTCTGGGTAGCTCAACATGAATACATGGAAAAAAAGGGTAAAGCAACTTGTTCTAGGGTGATTTTTACAGACTTCTAACTCTACGGACAGATTTTTAGTTGTACATTTTCATATGGCAATAATAACATGCTTTAGCAAAACGTTCTTTTTTTTGGAACAATCAAAATAAAATACTCTAATAGTGAAACAGTTTTCATTTTACAGCGCATGGCCACTACTGCTTTGTTGTGTCCCCATCTCCCACCCTTGACTCTTCTTACTTTACATGCACATAACTCATTTTTATCCCAGTTATGTACACTATTTACAAACAATACATCTGTACTTCTTAGGCATTCAAAGAAAACTATACAAATATTAGTTTTAGTCTTGTATCTCTTTTTGGCCCATTTTTTAAATGAATAAAATAATATATTTCTAAAATACAAACCCCTTTGGGTAAATGTGTCATTTTTTAAAATTCCTAACTACTTCGAGCCTTCTTTATATACAGAAATGTCCGCTTATTTCTCAAAAATATGGATTTGTCAAACCCCTTTTTTGGGACAATCTTAGGGACCCCTCAAAGAATCTCTAAGATGTCAAGGCAATGTATGTGATCTTCCCCTCAAAAGCCCTCACAGGCTCTGAAGTTCATTGAAAAAAACAAGCATAATCTGAACATAACCCCAACTGTTACAACAACAATAAAAATAAAAAAAATAAAATAAAAAACAGGCAAATGTGAGTAACGAAGACAATGAAGGCTTAGCCTGCCGCGAAAAGACTAAGACCATAAAACACACGAGCAAAGACTTTCTTTTTTTTTTTATCCATAAATCATGCATTTTTTTTTCTTGGATTGAATTCTACAACATATAACCTGGAGATACAGATCACTGATACATTAGGCATGGAGGGAAAAACAGAATGGAACAAATCCAAGTCATAAGGTAACAACAGACAACTATTTGATGCCCCATTTGCTCCCCCAACTACATTCAGTCGTAGCTCGAGCTGTGTGGGCCAACATGGGGCCGAGCACTGTGGGATGCAGTGAGCTGTTGACCTGACTTGATTATGTATGTATTATCCATATGGCTGAGTGGGTTATTGATGTTTTTGGTGAACAAAAAAAACAAATCCATCACCGCAGGAACCGATCGGTCATTTAAAAAAATTCTGAAATACAATTAAGAGTCTTCCAGCATGGTCTTCCAATGCTGTGAGATATTCAGCAGCAGCCTTTACTTTTATTGACCTCTTCAGGCTTATCTGTGGTTCTCTTCCTTCATTGTCCAAAATCAAGTCCAGAAAAAGTGAAGAAAAAAAAATGCCATGAAGCAAACCTGTCTGCAACACCCTCCCCACACAAGTTTATAACCCCAAAGTTGCAACTCTCCAACCAAAAATGTGTGCGTGGAGACAAATTGTGTTGCACTGATGCTATTTTTCATCCACTTCTCCTGTAAAATGTCTTGGGTCCAAAAGAAGAAGAAAAAAACAAATTAAAAAAAAGAGGCGTTAGAGGAGTGACGTCACATTGCGAGGGGGGGTCTTCTGAGTGGGCTCATGTTCCCTGGCCCTTTTCAATTCTTTCACCCTGCAACACACACAGAAACAGAGCGACAGGCCCATGAACATTAAACATCCTTGACTTGAAGTCAAGTTTGACGTCACAATGTCAAAGCCGATGCCACCAGGAATACGGAAGTTCTGTGAAAGGAAGTGCTGGTCAATATAACACACAATCACACTCAACACATCGATGCATTTGGGATGAAATGCAAAAAGGCATTCTTGGTAAATAGCTTGTACTTAGATTCAACTGTTTGAAAAATGTATAAAGTATATTATCGAATTACTGGTTTGGCGCAATGTGTGCTATATACCAAATTTGATTTATTTTAAAATCTGCAGTATTATCATTGTAAATATATTTGTTTCTGTTTGTATTGATTCACCATTACAGTGGTGCCTTGAGAAACAAACTTAATTCAACACACACTCACTCACTCATTCATTCACCAACTCAGAACACATCATCTTTCCCTATTGAAATGAATGAAAATGCCATTAATCTCGTCTAGCCGCACCCCCAAAAAAACATTTTGTAATGTGTTTTTCAATAAGGAAATTAACACTCTATAATACTGTACTTTATAAAAATATATAGTAATGACATAATCAAATAGAATCCTCCTGGTGTGTTCCTTGGCCACCTGGGAGCAGTATAACACATAAACGATCACAACTAAGCTCAGTAAACTGAAATGAGGTTACTCATTGTTTTTGCAGAGGATAAATAATATATTACTGTGAGTATGGTTAGATTGTCTGCCCACATGTGATGCTTGACTGTTTGCTTTCACATAAATATCTGTGGGTTAAGGGGTTGTAAGCAGGGCTTGGCATTAACATCCACAATCAGTGGCGTGTAACGCCGCCACTCCCATTAACCACCAATGACGGCTTGGTATCTCGAAAAAGTCATGAATTGGGTCACTCTTATCTCAAGGCACTCCTGTACTCTAGTCTTTTACTTATCTATTACTTTTTACTCTATTTTTTGTTTCACCTGTAACAAACTTCCTGTGTGCAAAATATGGCACATGGCAATTGATTTGACTACTCTGCTGACCACTGATGAAAAAAAATGTGTTTAATCTACTTAGATACAAAGCAAATAAATAAACTCACGGGAAGTCAGGGAGATGGATTACTTTATATGTGGAAAATGTTTTTATTTTCCATCCGGTTTAATTGCTGTACAAGAGATGGGCGTCATCCCGACAAAAGTAAATCGCTCTGAAGCCCAACAATGTATTCTAACCATCAACCATCGTGGCTTGATGGATTTAACTTTGCTCAGGTACTTCTTCATTGTGACATTCATGCAAGTCTGCGTGTAGCTTGTGCGTGTATACTGCATTCTCTCATGCTGAGCTGGTGTACTCCCTGGAGGTAAGAATCCATTACTGCTCTCCCTGCGGGTAGAGGAATCTATTTTTATTTATTTTTTCCCTGTGACCTATATGCTTTCCTCACATGTCCAACCTCTTAGACAATACGGCACAGATAATCCTCAATAGTGCAGGATGCTGCACAACCCTGCCCGCTTATTTCCGCAGATAAGATCAACAGACGGGTGACGAGTTAAAGAAACATGAGAGGAACTGAGCAGAAAAACATGACTAAATACAGATAATTCTGTGCATATTTCTAAACCCAAACTTTAGAGTATCATGGACAGTGTTATTTGCTGACATTACTGAACTACAGATGGGGGAATATCCTATTATACCAACTTTGGTTGTTTTCTCCTTTAATTTGTCACCCGAATGTTTCAACTTTAAGCAGTTTTGGGCCTTCAAGAAGAAGATGGTTTGTCCTTCTCAGTCCATCAAGTGGCAAGAAACAAGACAAACAGCCAGCCAGTGAAACAGAGAGACAACTTGAAAAAACAATAGGCCCATAGCATGCCCTCGGCCTAAAGTTGTCGACACTTGACATGCAGCAGAGTAATATGTGATCAGAAAAAGCACCTCCCGCGGTCTCTCAAAATGTCTTTCTGTGTAAACCAACTAAACTGAAGTCATATAGTTCTAAGGAGAGAAAGATAGGTAATAAGAAAAAAAAGCCTGTTGCACCAATTCTGTTAGTTTGACAAAGATCTGGCTCTGATTTGGAGCATTTCAATACACCTGTGGCTCCAGCTGGCAGCCCTCATGCAAGCAGGCATCAAGCAAAAGTGATGGAGGAGGAAGTTGCTTCGGAAGAGAGGCAGGAAAGAGTGAGAGAGAGCAAAGGACAACATGAGCGTGAGAGGGGGCGAGATTGCAAAGGCCGAAAGCGCAGGAGAAGATCATTATATTATTAAAGAGCGATAGACAGAGGAATAGAGAGAGAGGACTAGAGAGCGAGAGAGGCACGAACTGAGTTGCTGAGGCAGCACTCACCCGCTTGAACAGTCTATGGTCCATCAAGGGGCTTGGCATAAACAGCAAAACAATACCAGACAGCTATTAGCACACAGTAGACACTCTGCAGGAGGGGTGCGAGGACAGGTGGGGGGTGGGGGGGCAATTACAGTGAGGAGAGGGGAGCTACTAACCACATCCAACCAAAATAACACGTTAAAAAAGACTTGTAAGATGGGTAAGGTCATGAATATAAAGAGTCTTTTTAGCGGATTAGCTCAGTGGCACCGCAAAAGGACTCTTGCAATCAATGTGAGGTTTGACATAACGTGTTGTGAATGTCCATGTGGGGGGCCTACCTGTGGCGGCAGCGACGGAGAAACCTCATAATCTTCCTAGCAGCTTGATCCTGTCTCTTACTAAGCAGACTACTTCTGAAGGAAAACACAAAAGGTGGGGAAAACCTCATAAGTGTGACATGAATGCAATGTCTAGTGACACAATCAAGAAAATGATATACAGTACAGGTATATACTTCACACCAGGAGCTCTCAAACCTTTTGGGCCCAGGGATCACTTACAGGGGAGACGCCCTCATTACATCATTTAATCATAAATACCATGTGTACCACAAAATGCTATGGTTATTAAAAAGTTGCCATTTTCTGTACCGCTTATTCTCATTAGGCTCGCAGGCGTGCTGGAGCCTATCCCAGCGATCTTCGGGCGAGAGCCGGGGTACACCCTGAATTGGTCGCCAGCCAATCGCAGGTCACATATAAACAAACAACCATTCGCACTCACATTCACACCTACGGGCAATTTAGAGTCTTCAATCATCCTACCACGCATGTTTTTGGGATGTGGGAGGAAACTGGAGTGCCCGGAGAAAACCCTCGCAGGCACGGGGAGAAGATGCAAACTCCACACTGGCGGGCCGGGATTTGAACCCCGGTCCTCAGAACTGTGAGGCAGATGTACTAATCAGTTGTCCACCGTGCCGCCAAAAAGTTGCATATTTTCTTGAAAAACGTTTTTGGAGAACAAATGTAATCTTTACAAAAGCAAAGATGTATTTTGTCTGGATAAAAAGTCATAATCTTACAAGAATAAAATAATATATTTCCAAGTATAGTAATAATATTATGACATTAAAGTCAAAGATAAATGAGGGAAGAAAGTCAATTTAAAAAATAAAACTTTATTCTCATAATATTGCACCATTTATTCTGAAAAAGACGCCTTTATTTAAAAAAAAAAGGACTGCATTTCTGTAATAATATATCTTTAGGTCTAAAAAACAAAAACAAACCCTGACTTTATTCATGCAGGGATGTCAGATTTATGTGATGATACGTCATAAGCACATCAGAGCTTTTAATTGGTCCAAAGCACCACCAACAGAAAGCTCACCTCTCCAAGTACCACCACCATCAGCATTCTTGTTAGCCATTCAAACTTATGCACAGTGTGAACATTAACACTGTGCGTAAATATCAAGGGGAAAAAAGTATTTCAATTATTTAATTAAAAGGCATTGGAGATAAAACATAAAAAAATACCTAAAGAAATGTTTGAAAGCAAAAATCCTTAGTTGTAAAAGATTAAATGCAAATGTATTGTACCCAAAAGTACAACTGAAGTGTGGTTAGCAAATGTATGTTTTATTGGTGCACTGGTCCCCATATGTAGGTAGGTATGCAGTAAAAAAATAAATATTTTTTTTTAAATGAAACCCAATACAACATAATGTATTGGAAATTATTCTGCAGACCCCCAAGTTACAACTCACGGGTCCCTACGGTTCCAGGGACTCCAGTTTGATAACTACTGGTGTAAAGAAATGGCCCAATGTTAAGACAAAGGAACTGATTTGACAAAAAATATTGGCTAGCTTCTGTGTATCATTCAAAATGAAATTAAATTCCATTGAAAGTTTGATGAGAATAAACTAAATGGTTGAAAACTATAATAAACTCTTTGACCCTTTAGTGAGCGCCAGTGATTGCAGACTGGGTCCCAATTCTCTGGAGCCTAATCTCACTTCATTATGTTTCTACCTCAATTTGTGCTGCACCAGGCCAGCGGCCGCCCCACGGTGGTGAGGCTTGAGCCTGCCAAACTCCTTATAGCTGCGGTAGTATTGCTGAATGAGCACGGCGGCCCTCCTGCTCTGCTGGAACTTCTTCTGCTCGTGGTAGCTGCGGAATTTACTCTGGATAAGGATGGCGGCCTGCGTCATCTTCTTATAAAGTGCATACTGCAAGCAAGAACGATACGAAAACATCATGGTCTGATTTTAGGAATGACTTAAGCTGATGGTCGTGAATACATTTACCTTCAAGGCTATCCATGTAAGCTTGCATAAAGAAAAAATATGTATTGTTAAGCACTGTGGTGATGCAACAATAAATTAACTGTTGTTATACATTTTTGTTGAAAGATACTCGTATCAGCGTTTCGATTAGTGACAGCAAGTGAAAAACAAGTACAGTGGAACCTGAGTTTTCGTATGGCCTTAGTTTTCTTACCACTGAGTTTTTGAAGATTTTTTGGGGCCCACATTTTATCCCCGTTTTGTTGAAAATGGTCCGTATAAAACTCATCCTCCTAACAATGTGACTCGGCCACTCATTTACTGGAATCGAGCACCACCACAAAGCTTCCCATGCACATGCGCAACTTTATTGAGTGTTGATGAGTGAGCGTCATACCACACATTCATCGGAAGCATTTTGAAAGTTTTTGGACTTATTTATCAAGGGCGACTGTTCAATAAGCCACCGTGTGGCTACAGAAAGTTCCAAAGTACTTTGATAAAGAAGACAAGAAACACTACAGAATAGGAAAATATGAAAATGGCTCCTCCTTCCCCTTACTCAACATATTTCATACACCATCATGAGTCTTCAATAAATGTAAAAGAGATGTTTAATGTTCATTAACCCAATTCATTAGTCATTAATCCTGTTTAATTAATTGATGTTTTCTGGATGTTAAACTTTAGTAATTGCATAGTAATTGTTCATAATTTTGGGTATCTGGAACAGACTAATTGCATTTACATTATTTTCTATGGGAAATATTAGTTATTGTTAGCATTTAGTTTTCACATGATTCGATTTTATCAGACTTTTTGGAATGGATTAATCATGAAAACTGAAGTTCCACTGTAGGTTTACTGAAAACTCCAACATCAACTATCCTACCTGTTTGTATTTCTTGTAACAACGCTGAATAACAGCAGCAGCTACTTCCTGTTGCTCTCTAAGCGGCCGCCCCTGTTGGAGAGTAGAGCGGGATGGGTCAGAGGCCAAATCATAAAATCATTTTCCACCTTAAATATGAGAGGCTTGGTCCAGTCTCTTGGTCTCTTCACTTGAATGCCACCCTAGCTTGTGTCCAGCCTGAGTAGGAAGCTGCGAGTCGACGGTGAAGATGAACTGTTGAGTTGCCAAATGTCCCCTTCGGTATTAGCTTGTAGATAAGATAGGCACCACAGATGATAAAGGACAGCAAACAGTTCATTATATTAAAGAAAGTAGTATAGAACAGAACAGGTGGGAAAGGTGTTTAGAGAGCTAGTTAACAACAAGCAGCAGCAGGCTCCATTCACTTAACCATGAGTACCAGGAGGAGCAATATGAAGGGAAATGCAAAAGAACATGCTCTGCACAAGCCAGTTTCCCATGCTAAGATCACATTTTTTTGTTGATGTTTTCATGTGTACATTAGCAAAGGAAGAACAAAAATGAGACATAGACTGAGGAAAGTGTGCAGTTTGATAAGAAACATTGCAATACTTTTTTTTTTACTGCAGAAGTTACAGTTTCATACTAGTTTGGGAGCCAATAAATGCAAACCCATCAATGTCTCTCCAACACTACACAAGAGCTACAAGTATCCACCGCACGTCATATGGTACCCGAGGGGAGGGCCTATACCTTGTACTTGCGGAAGGCGGTCTGAACTAGACGGGCAGCTTCGTACAGCTCTCTCTGTTCTGGATCAGACAGAGTCAGCTGGGCCAGGTCTCTTTCCACCTTGCTGTTGGAGGCATTGATGAACTCACTCCAGTCTGCCGGTGATGGAAGTGTGGGCCTCTCTAAGGGCCCCTCTCCCAGTGGAGAACCCCCAGGACTCAGGCTGGGTTTGGACGACGGGGTCAGTGGCTCATTATACAGAGATCTGTGAAAAGATGGGGAACAGGCTTGTTGTTTTTGTTTTCTGTATGCTCAATGTAAAAGTGCATTCACTAGCCACAGGTGTATAGGCCAGGTACACTTGACCCTGACCATTAATGAGGTCCAATACAAGAGTTGTATCAAAGAGTCTGCCTTTTCAAAGAGAACCACATTCATCTGACAGACTGGTAATAAAATAAATAATGATAAAAAGAATCTACTCCCACGTTATATTCCAGCAATATCATAAAATCTGTTGTCATAGCAATTAATACCATCAATGGCAGGCTGGGAGCTTATATTAAATAAGGCCTGTTGAACTATAAAAGCAGACTTTTTGGTTTTGCATGAGATTGTGTCGGTCAGTGGTCAATCAATCTTATTGAAACTGAGAGCTACTTCTTTTGTACAGCGAAACGCAAAGGACTACCAGTTTGATATATACTTTTGAAATAACCAATTTCCTCAAATTACCATTCACTATATGTTTATATATACACTGTCGGTAAATCTCAATAAATTAGAATATGGTATAAAAGTCAATTTATTACAGCACTGATACATTATATAGGTTCATTCAGAGAGCAAATTCCTGCCTAATTTCTACATTAAAAATAATTTTCACTGTTTCTTGATTGTCTGTTCATCTATTGGATCTCTATAATCTTGAGTTTCACTTTTTGAATTGAACTGCTGAACTATAGTAAATTAAGCTTTTGACACTATTTCAATACATTCAGATGTATCTGAATCTTATTAACAATGATTAATGGGATTCATCTATGGGAAGACACTGATCATGCTAATGATTTCTCAGCTATGAACAATAATTTAATGAGGTAGGAAAAAGATAACTATCAATATGCAAACACTTCATTTTTAAAAAATCTCTGCAAGTGTTCACATTTTCAAACCCTCACTTTTACAACATTCCTGGGGAAGTCACAATGTCCCATCTTCACTAGCCAATAACACGAACTGAGCTATTGTTAGAACAGGCCCACGGGCTACTCTTGTGGCCCTTGCACTGAAAAAAGTAGTTAGCTTTGTTTTGTTTTTTTCATTATTCAAATTGTTAAAAAAATATTAGTTTGTCGTTTCAAGTCATGTAAATGTATTTTCTTTAATTTACATTTACAGCAGGGCGCTAAACTGAAATGTTGCATTTTGACCAAAGGATTTGATTAGATTTTTCCATCTAAACTTTCAGGATACACTGAATGAATACTTTTATTGAATAAAATTTATCACGTTAAATGTGACGGATTACTTGATTTTTTTTCAAATTTTGCTGTGTTGAATTTTTTGAGTGTAGGCAGCCACAAGCACCATGTTGGTGACCCCTGGTATAGCTGTACCATTGTTTCACTCTGAGTAGATATTTTGTCAATTATCATTTTTGAACACAATCTCATATACCTTAAGAAAGGCATTTTGCAACGACATGCACAAAGGCTACCCTCGACCCAAGGTCACTCCTTACCGCAAGTGTAAGATGCTGGGCAGCTGCTCAACATCTCCCAGATAGTTGGCCAGCCAGTTCATTGTGTTGTTAACCCCTGATGTGTCTACTGGCAAAGAGTCTGCAGAAGTAAAGTGCTCCCTCTTGATCCTCTCTGGTGTTGCCTCAATGATGTGCTCTGCCAGAGTCATCATATTCGCCTGTTTTGTTGAGACAAAAATTGATGACTGTAGAGTGATGATAAAAGACAATCTATTCTTTGACAAGTAAGGTTAACTGTTTGGCTCTGTGATAACTAAACATCGGAATAGTGACAAGTGAAAGGTTGGAACTAATTACCTAAGATAATAAGGTTGTTACTCTCACCTGTAGGTTATCCATCTGCGTGAGACAGTCGTGATTCTCCAGATCATCCCGATAGGACAGCATTTCTGCATCAGCCATGCTTCTGTCTGCCATGACCAGCCTGCCGAGCGGTTCCCGCTGGCGTAACCGGGTGACGAGCTTCTCTTTCCCCAAGTTGCTGCAGGAGAAACTCTCCCTGCTGGTCCATCTAGCTGTCCCCGTGATACCTCCTATAGACAGACTCTTGTCTGGGCTCTCTGAGGACTGGCTCTTGGGGCTAGAGGAAAGCTTGTGGAGCTGCTGCTGCTCCAGGCTAAGAGGAACAGACATTGCCTTGTCAGGCCGCGTCTGAAACTGTTGTGGGTTGGGCTTATGCTTTTTAGCAAGTGGGAGGTCTCTTCGCCCCTCACTGCTGCTGTAGTAGCTGGAAGGCTCTGACCTGGGCCTCCTCAAGTCTGCAAAAACATAAAATGTTACGGTTAGCTACAACAACAGCTACTATTTCCAGCTACTATTTGATGTGAAGCCAAGTAGAGTGGTGCCTTGAGATACAAGTGACCCGACTTATGAATATTTCAAGACATGAGCCGTTATTTGACCGATTTTCTTGCTTTGACTTGGGAGCGCTGTATTGTAGTAGTGACTCAACTCACTTCACAACAAGCAGCAATTTGGCAGATTATTATGAGCAAATATTCTTCCAAAAATAAGCTTCAAGCTGTTTATTTGAACTCTCAGTTGAAGCTGACTGTCAGACTGAACATAAAGAGAATTACACATTTTCTATTTAGACCAGCCAGTAGCTTAGCCTTTAGTCCGCTAGCTTAATGCTAATGCTAACACATAATGGGAAACACCATAGGTACTGGCTAACAATTAGCATCTACTGTATGTGGCGGTGTTCTAACCCATAAGCAACAGATATTTGAACACAGACAGTGCAGCAACACATGTAGACAGACAATATAATAATACTCACAGGAGATATTCTTTATCATCTGCGAAGAACGACTAATATTACTGTCGTAGTGAGGAGCTGAGACTTGTCTCCATGTCTTATACTGTCCCTAGGTGGCCAAGGTGCCCACACCAGAATGAGCAGCACAATGTACATTGACTTGAAGGAGAACGTGTCACAAAAACAGTTTAATTCCATCCATCCATCCATTTTCTGTACCGCTTATCCTCACTAGGGTCGCGGGCGTGCTGGAGCCTATCCCAGCCATCTTCGGGCGAGAGGCGGGTACACCCTGAACTGGTCGCCAGCCAATCGCAGCAGTTTAATTCCTTTAAATTCTATTTAATTCTGTCATTAATTGTATGCTTTTAAATAGTATAATATTATAGAATGCTATTTTTTCCTCATTAAAAATACACATTACACAATTTTTGCTGCTTTTTTCTGGGGGGGCGGGCTGGAATTGCATTTCCATTCATTTCAATGAGGAAAGATGATTTGTGTGATTTGTGAAGTGTGGTCAAGGAACCAATTAAACTCATATCTCAAGGCAACACTTTACAAACAGAGCTACGAGCCTGGATTTTGGCTGGTGTTGCTGGATGTGGTGGTCGTTGTTGCGGGACCTCCTCTCTTGCTATCGGGTGCTACTACGCTCTCGTTTGCCCAGCTGAGCATCCAGCTGTCTGTAGTGGGGGTGTCGGGCGCCGGGGAGAAAGACATTCGAATTGTGGGGGGTAGAGGAGCCGGTGGCTGCTGCTGCTCCTCCCTCTGCAGTTGCTCCAGACATTCAGCCAGTTTGGTATGGCCACGAGAGCGGGCAATGGAAAGAGGTAGGCGGCCCAGAGAATCTGGAATTGCTAGGGCTCGTCTATCCCATTTATATAGGACCACAGCGGCCTCCAGATGACCCAGCGCACATGCCCACATCTGGCACAGTTGTGGAAGAGCAGAAAGGAAAAACAAGATGGGAGAGGATTTTATCGCACCCAGAATGTTAAAAAAACAAGAATCAACATTTTCCCCACAAACTACAATGTTATCATCAGAGTTGAAACAGTTACCTTCACAAAGTACTCTCATTACTAATTACTACTTTACAAAATAACTTAGTAACTACTTAGTAACAAGTAACTACTTTAGTGATTACTTGACTTTAAAAGTAACAATACTTTGTTACATGCAGCAGCTGCATAAGGCACATTAACCATGATACATATGTGTTATACACAACTTAAAGGTAAATAATAATAAAAAACAATATGAGCCCAACTTACTGACATAAATAATAACATAACAACAGAAATTATGTGTTAGCTTAGCACTCACTAAGCTAACAAAGCACAGAATTTAGCACATAACACAACACATGACAGGAAGGTACGACACAGTAGTGATGTGCTCAATACCACATTATCCGAGACCAGAGCCTACCGAGACCAAGACTTTTGGGAGTCGTGACCGAGTCAAGACCAAGACCGAGACAGGCTGAGACAGTGACAAGACCAAAACCATAAAAATCTATTTTAAAAACCAGGGCAAGGTTGAAAAGTTAAAGTGCATTCACTTTTTAATTAAGAAAATCGTTTAAATACATTTGACAGCCAAAAACACGGTGTCTGCAACTCTGTCAAAGCATAACATGCAAAAATCCCCTTCCATTCTCAACACCGCTAATCCTGGTTAGGGTCATGGGGTGCTGGAGCCTATCTAGCTGACTTCAGGCAAAAGGTGAACTACACCCTGAACTGTTCACCGGTCAGTCGCAGTGCACATATAGAGACGGACAACCATTCATACTCACATTCACACTGAGTGGGAATTGAACCCACACCCAGGTCAGGCGAGTGTACCACAACACTAGGGGTGGCAAACTCATTTTTGTCACGGGCCACATTGTAGATACGTTTTTTCTCAGAGGGCCATGATTGTAAAACCATATCAATGTTTAATCGCCTCATTATTACACATAGACAACAAATTGATGGATAACTAGTTTTGAAAACAGAAGTCAACGATAATGCTTTGTTCAACTATTGTTCAAGTAACTGTAAAAGGGGTTTGGTGGCAAAACATGCTTACAATAGTTCATTACTATTTATGACAAATGAATAATATACAAACAATTGGAACAGATTTTAGCAAGAATAATGGAAGTTGACACACATGATTTGCATTCGTGGGACACATAAAATGATGTGGTGGGCCGGATCTGGCCCCAGGCCCTTGAGTTCGACACATGTGCACTACACCATCATCCATCCATTTTCTGAGCCGCTTATCCTCACAAGGGTCACAGGCGTGCTGAAGCCTATCCCAGCTATCATCGGGCAGAAAGCGGGGTACACCCTGAACTGGTTGCCAGCCAATCGCAGACTACACCATCAGTGCCTTCAAAAAACTCAAAATAAAAAAAAATAAAAAATAATAATAATATTAAATAAATAACTTCATTCTTGCAAAAATGTTTTGTGACCTAAACGTGGGCCATACAAGGAGTGAAAATTTAGTTAATACACGTGATACACGTGACGGAACACATTGTAACCTGGCTCTCGTCAGGAGTGCGTGTGCACCAAAAGTACGCTTCCAAGTAAAAGTGGTTGTATGCGTGTGACGTTATGCATTCAAACACATATACATTGACTGGCCACTAAATTAGGTACAGTGCCGCCATTGCCATTGTGTGTTGGGGGAAATAATATGCAATATATACATATAGTATTGTTAAGCAGCGGTGGTGAAACTTTGTCTTGCATCTTGGGGTAAACACGTGTCCATGTGCGCTTTGCCCCAAAGGCATATATATTCAGCAACTTGGATCACAAAAAAATAACGCATCCACCTTCGGGTTCAGCTTCGTAGTAAGTCTACTAGCCTAGCGGTGCGTCATACACTACGCAGCTTCTTATTGGCCGAACAACACATCAATATCCTGGAGTACCTACAAGTTAAAAGCATTCATATTAACTTAATGAGGAATAGCGATATTGTAACCCAATAATAAACAAGTATACGAGACATACCTTCAAAATGCGGTCTCGAGTGTTACAGCACTACGACACGGACTTAATTTTGCGAATTTAACAACTGTACGCATACGAAATTGAAAGAACTTACATCCTATGGACACAAACTCCATGGGCACACACTCCGTGTGTGAGAAGATAACTATCTTCGGTAATACGTGAAATACTGCTTGCCCCATAACCTTAAATAACTGTGTCATTCTCAATATTGTAACTCATCGCTCTCCAACTGCTCTCTCTCATTCCCGCTCACTCTGCAGGGATGTCATTCAAACTAGGGAGGACCCACGAAAATAGCACCCCGAAACATTCACTTGCTGAAAAAAAAAACCCAGACTCTTTTGTACACAGTAAATGACGTTAATCGTTGTTGTTTACATGTCGTTTGTGTTGCCCCGTAGTATTAGATTGTGTGTGTAACTTAACTGTCCTGTCGGGTTGTATTTGTGTCACACGGATATTTATTTTCGTGATTTGGTGTTGTGACCTCTTGGTCATTTCCATTATTTTACTAAACGACTTCCCGACGTAGTGAATAGCGAATGTGCCTTTCTGTTGATGGCTCATTTAGACATAGCGCGTCGGCAAACCGAAGTATGTCAACAGTGTTCAGCTTGTCTTCTTTTTTCAATTTTTGTTTTATTTTTTAGATTTCTTTTGTTCAGACAAGTTTCTCTTCACCGGAAAAAACAAACAAAAAACAAAACATTTGCCATAATAGTTTGTTGTTCCCTATAATGGTGAGGTGACTGTGACAAGGATAAGTAACTTTAATCTTATTATCAGTTTAAAAAGAGTAACATGCTAGACAACTTGTTACTCAAATACTGTAAGTGGTTATAATACTGGCATCACTGGTTATCAGCACTGATCAAGCTAAAGATGCTCAGCTTTCTTACCAGAGGTGTGCAGGAGAAATGATCCACATTGAGAGGGTCCACTTCTAACTCCAGATCAATACTGTCAGCATGCTTGGTGCTGGATTGAAGACAAAAAATATATATACATATATGTATATAAAATAATTGATATGCAAAAAACATTAGACACCAAATCACCAATGTATTGTAATATTTTGTTCCCACCGCCACTTGATGAGCGTCTGGATGAGGGTGGCGTAGCCCTGGCCAGCTGCCAGGTGAAGGAGCGTCATGCCTCGGAAAGTCTTGGAGTGGATTAAATGTTTGGACTTGGCCCAACAAGCTCTGCTCATCATCTTCTCACAAACCACCACCACACGGCTCTCGAAGGAGCTGCTGGCCTGCGTTGGGCCGGATCCACACTGCCAAACACGGAGTAAATCTTTATCGGTGTTTTTTTATGTCCCTTTTTAACAACATAACAATCACTCTATTCTGTTGTTAGCACATTTTTCTTTGTGTTCGCCAGTAATGTAAATTACAATAGAGGTAGGAATCAGAGTATCATGATGCTTCATCCAGAATACATGAATGCAATAGTATAGTATACAATGGAAGTAATCTTCTGGAATTATGTCTTTATTTGATGCATCTCTAAGCGGTCATGTAATGTAATGGAGTTTGAATACGTTATTACTGAAGTAGAGTTTGCATGTATCCGTACTTTACTTTGTAATTCATATTTCCGTCAACATTCACTTTTACTCCACTGGATTCCCTACATTTCATACTTTTCTCTTTCTGCGG